>NC_139239.1:89423493-90023493 GCF_977018435.1 Lepisma saccharinum
ATACGTAAAATTGCATTTATTTTCCCACAAGCAACTTTAGATTTCAATGTAGCGTGATTACTTTTTGATATTTGATACTTGATGATAGTCATTTTTGCTTGATTTGTATAACGCAATTTATTGTTATTACGTGCCATAAACTTCTTCATATTATTGCCTAGGTCTTATTCCTTGCTTTTTGCTTAATACCCTACTGTAAATGGTTGATAGAACCAAGATATGTACGATTAAGACTCGCATGCCTTGTTCACGTCAGAGCTTGTAGCTGCTCCTGGCCAATGAGAGACCGCTGTGTATCGGAATGCTCTTTCTATAATACTCTATAATCCTTGGTCACAGTATTCCAGCTCCATCTGGCAAGGCCGCGCCCAAAACTCGTTGTCTTTTGCCGAACTTTCTGTTTAAATGTGTGCATTCAAAGTAAAAATATAAAGAAACAACATACAAATATTTACGCAGGGATATTAGCATTGATACTCGTCTATGCGTATAATACATTTTCCTATATACAAGACAACAGAGAGAACAATGAATGTACCTTTGGTAATGGTCCCCACCAGGAAACTTTGGGGAAGGAAAAAACCTTGAGTTGAAGATAGCGATTTCTTTCCTTTATGACAGTGGCATAGCAGCCGCCCCCGCGATGGTGGTCTCTAAGCTCCTGAGATTTTATACAGTGTCGGTTTTTTTTTTAAAAAAAAAATACGAAATAGACAAAATGCACGTCAACAATGACAAAATTTGAACTCGAAATTCACTGATGTGGGCACTAAATAGAGCCGGTCTATGTTTTCTTGTCGGTGAACGCCGCTCGGGATCAAGTGATGATAAAATTTGCTTACTGCATCAAACTTAACACTCCTAAGTAACTAGCAGGTATATATTTTTTACAATTATAATTCTAATACTGCCTACGTTGTTAGGTTAGGAGGGCAAGTTTAAGGCTCTTAGGCCTTAGCAGCCAATTTTCGCGACGTGTGCACGTTGCGTTACATTATCTTCTCCCATCTCTCTTATCACTACTGTGTGCCTGTTGTTTGACATTCTGATATTGTGTTCGGTTTTCTTAGAGCTTTTCTTTCAATCCTCGTTTTTTGTTGCATACAACAATGTGCATAATATTCACAATGATGGACAACTTGCCTACTGCTGCATTTGGAAACTGGAAGTAACAAAATTAAAGTAATTGAATAAATCTAATTTTGTGTTGGTATAATTGTTAGTTACTTTCGCTTGTTCATCCCTAATCTTCGGGGAGTCTTGTCCAGACTTCGAGGTGCCAAGCGTTCTTCTCACGCCTGCTTCCCTCTGAAGCTCAAATGCTATGGAAGAATAAAGCTTTGAATTCAAAGCATTTAGAAGGAAAACTTTTAATGTTAATTTTGCATTTAATTCTAATGATGTTAATACAAATAAATAAATTACATAAACGTGTGTAGAATTATTTCAGATCAACAACTTACTGCTCAGGTAAAGAGCTAAAGATTTGTTGCAAGTCCGCTTTTTAAACAGATAAACTAATCGGGACTGGATGGGATCCGGACTATGTGCCTCCACCTGACATCCAATCCGGGACCACTTGCTTACAAAGCTTGATTATAAAGTGACAGCGTTCTTTGTCCACTATTAATATATGTACAGAAAAATGTCAGCACTGGGAAAAATACTATATTACTGGATTGTAAGAAGAAGTGTAAAATAATTGTAAAATTTAAGAGAAAAAGAAGTTACGAGGATTTACGAATAATACAGCTGTCCTAAATGTTGTTAATGTTTTGTGCTTAATAGGTTAGATGAATCAGGTGAGTTAAATTGACTTGAGCTTTATTTCAAACCCACTTTATATATAAATAGGCTAGTCATTGTGGACCTACAATTTAAAGTTAAATCATAACACAATGTGTCTCCATCGAACACAGGACCCTTGATTACAAGGCAAGGACGTTCCTCCTACACCATCGGGGAGGCCCTACAGATATAACAGCCAAATTATAATCCATAACTCCAAGTTACTTAGGGACAAAAAAAATACTACACTAACACGAAAAAAATACCTAACTTCACAGAATTTAATACTAGCATGTTCCTTTCTTTAACACGGAATTAGCATTAGTCGCAGCCAAAGATCTGCTGCTTATACGCTCTCCTCATAACAAACTTCAATAAAAAATTAAAACAGGAATGTTTCTCTTCGTCAAATACTGGACAGTCTGAAAAACAAAAATGCTAGATCTAGATTTTACTTCTAGTCCGTCTTTGTTTACGTGTAGAACGCAAGGGTAACGTTTCAGGGTTCGAATCCTAGGAAAGCATGCCTTTGTACTTGTCTTTTGTTGCATCATGACAAGTCACTAACAGTTCTGGGTTGTAACGATTTCATTGACTTTCAGTTGGATAATTACAACCCAGAAGTGCCAGTGACTGTACAAATGGTTTCAACGGCAGAGTTCTTCTACTGCTTGCACAAGTGAGTGTTATCTGCTGCAGTAATCGTCAAGTCGTTCCCCTTCTTCCACTCATCGGGCTGCCAGAGTAGTGCGTAAGAATTATTTTGACCGGTATCTAATTTTCGCTCCAGGCTACAAGCAAGGTCTAACAAAATAATTAGTCATGCGATATAACATGACGATTATTATTAGAGATTATTTATGAATTGATCTTTTGCAAAGTGAAATAGTTTTCCCTTTCGCTAAAGTTAACAACAATGAGATAGCAAAGTAAAGAACTATGAATCAAAACAAAGACAATAGCTACCAGACAGCGTTTGCCTTTCTTTGACGCTTTACTTATGAAACTGGCCTGTGATCGAACATTTCGTTCCCAGTTTTTTTTAAATTTATTATTATTTTACAAATATTTTTTTTAAATCTTGTATTTACAAGGACAAGCAAACAAACAAAAGTAAGAATGTCTTATTTGAAATTGTTAACCGCCCTGAGCCAAAGGTTGAGGGAGTTTGAAATGCAAAAGTTAACTTTCGTACTTGGTTATTGGAGAGAACGTGCATAGTATTAATATAACGAATGGTTTGTCCAATGAATGTATAATACTTGTAATTGTGACAGACAGGCGGAGCAAAGGACGAAAATCCCGTGGATACAACAAAACCAGAACTGCATACCCAGCCCAAAACTTGACAAATTGAAATTAAAAGTGCGCAAATGTAGAAATATTATGAACCAGTTATTGGTCCATCATTTCCAGCTGAATTGTATATTTAAACATCTGTCGTAAGTGACTTATGGAAAGTTTCATCTGCACATTATTTTGCAAAACTCTACCTTTACAATTCTACTTTCCTCTCTATAGGTATATACCATGTTCGATATCCGGTAAAGGGACATAGTGGTTCGGATTTTATTTTAAAATTGTAGGTCCAGTCCCGTTTAACCTATCTGTGCATAAAAGTGGACTTAAAAACTTACGTAAAAAAGATCCACAGATATGCCGACCTCCGTACGGAGTGGTTAGGAGAGTTTACGACGTCAATGGTAACGACATACGGTGAGTCACATAATTATTCGGACAGATAAGATTTCTGAATATTTACTGACGTAGTCGTGATATAATACGATGATAAATGTTTAATATTTATTTAACAAACA
Organism: Lepisma saccharinum; assembly: GCF_977018435.1. NCBI lineage: Eukaryota > Metazoa > Arthropoda > Insecta > Zygentoma > Lepismatidae > Lepisma > Lepisma saccharinum. The sequence goes on from NC_139239.1 coordinate 89,427,099, forward strand.
AAACACAATATGAGCACACTGTTAATTATCTTCAATTATATTTAATATAATATATTAGTAAAATATTTTCATTAAACAAAACAAACATTTTTTGTGGGTTAAACAAAATTATTCGGACACATGGAAGGAGAAACAGGAAAACACGCTTGAAAAGCAACGAACAGAAATGTCAGTATCTGGTAGGCATCCCATTCATTTTTAACACCTCGGATAAACTATTTGGCATACTTTCTACCAATTTTCTGGTGTACATTGATGATATGTTGGCCCATCCATGTTGAAGTCTCTCCTTGAGGCCTGCCTTCGAGGTTATAGGTGTTTTCCTCACTTCTTTTTCCAACTTACACCAGAGGTGCTCAATGACGTTCAAGTCTGGAGACTGCGTTGGAGGATGGAGCACTTTTGGGCAGTTGTGCAATAACCATTCTTGTACTACGCGGGAAGTGTGCTTCGGATCAATATCTTGATAAAACATAAAGTTATAAAGAATGCCCATCATTTCAGCACTAGTCTTTAGATTTGACTTCAGAATGTCAAGGTAACGGTACCTGTCCATTGTCTGTTCGATGAAAGCCAATTTAACAACGCCTTGGGCCGACATGCAGCCCCAAACCATTACGTGACCACCCCCGTGCTTCACTGTTGCTTGCAAATTTTTCCCTCGGAGCTCTTCATTTGGTTTACGCCACACTGTTGCCCTCCCATCTGACTCACAAATATTGAATTTACTCTCGTCAGTGAAAATTACCCGATTCCACCATGTCTGATCCTTTCCTAAGTGTTCCTTTGCGAACACCAGTCTTTTTGTCCTGTTTGGCTTACTTACAAATGGCTTTCTCCTGGCTACACTGCCATGATAGTTTGCCCTTCTGAGCACTCTTCGTATAGTTTCAGGATGACTATGCTTTCCACTCCTCAGCTACCTCAGCACACACCATTGGAGCACTCACTTTTACTTTTTTTAAAAATTTTCCTCACGATTACTGTCTCTTCTCTGGGGGAAAAAAATCTTGGTCTCCCTGTATGACCGTGGGACTCGATCCTGTCTTCATCTTTAAATCGCTTAATAATATCTGCAACTGTACTTTTTTTCATTTTCAACATTGAGGCAATTGCACGGTAAGTTTTACCCTTAGCGTGGTGCCATATCACGAACTGACGTTGTTCAAATGAACTTTCCTTTCCTCTTCGCCCCATTTCTACATAGAAAATGTTCTTATATCACAACTTGGTTAAACAAAACGCGATCGTAATTGCTATAGAAACCTACAGGAAACCAGAGTTAATATATATGAACAGAGTATCAATCAATCCGTAAATCGAAATTGTCACTGTATCGCAAACTTACGTTAACATTTACTATGTGTCCGAATAATTTTGTGGCACTATTTTTGCAACGGTAGGGATTCATCCTTCGTTATATTGTTGCTGATGTTCGTTTTTTAACATTTTAACGTCCAATTTTGTGCTAAACATGACATTTTTTAAACGAAAATCAACTTCAACGCTGTACACAGATTTCACTCCCTTCCCGCTCTTAAACGTTAAAAATTTAGTGTGTGTCCGAATAATTATGTGACTCACTGTATGTTTTCTTTGTGAGTGTTCCTGCATCAATTTCGTAATTTCATCGTATCATCACTCATCTTCATCGTTGCGATTAGCCAAAAGTGATAGCAAAGCGATGCAAAATAACAAAATCAAATCACACACAAACAACATACATACAGTGAAGAAACTTAGTAGCAGTAAAAGATTTGCATTTCAGTTCACAATTACGTGTGTTTTACATTGAAGGCACATTAAGTAATGTTTTGCGATGGATCCAAAATATGTCTGTTACTGACAGTCAATTGTTTTTTTCCTCCCTTCCCTACAGCCTTCACCCGAGTATCGAGACGTCGCCAGTTTCCATCAATGTTTCGTCGACAAAGGCTTCAACAACGATAAATATCACATCTCTACTTTCGATGCGTAAGCTTCATGATTATACTGTTTAGTACTGAATAAAAGTGACGACCATCTGTTGAAAAATGCAGAACATTTTGGCAACGCAGAGGCAGGATTACATGGTAAAGAGCTCATTGCGTCAAAGCAGGTTCTGGCAACTCCCTTACAGTTGACAATTTTGCAACAGCGTCAGTGAATTTCTCATCTTGCTCAAGCTCTAACATCAAAATCAAAATCATTATATCTACTTCTTTTAGGTGGAGTTCGACGTCTAATCATACATCGGATAATTCACTTCCTTTGCTGCTGATACGTTTTTGCCTTTCAAGTAAATGCAGGATTGATTGATTTGGTGTTTTAAGTCCACTTTATGCACAGTAAGGCAAATCGGGACTGGACCTAAAGTTTAAACCCGAAATACTGTGTGTCTCCAACCGGTATCGAACTCGGGGCCCCTTGATTACAAGGCGACCACGCTACCACTGCGCCATCGGAGAGGTCCAAGTAAATGCAGGAAAATCAGGCCTTCTGTAAGAAGCTAAGAGGATTAAAAACGTCTCTGCTCTGTCACTCTCCTTCCTGCAAGATAGCGATAAGAAGTGCTTGCTTCTTTTTTTCTTTTCGCCGAACTAAATTGAGTTAAACATGTCAAATGCAATACAAGAAGACCTGTGACCGGTGGTTGACTGCGGACGGAGTAGATAGTCAAAATGTTACAAATGGAACATTGGACCTATCTTTCTACATTAAACTACATTACTCTTTCAATTAATATACTTTAATTTCTAACTTATCCAATTTATCTTCCACCCGGACGCTCATTTCTTTCATGGTTCGTTTACTTTCCTCCACATTATGATACAACATGTCAAATTTTTTATTCTACTCTTGCCTATATGGTACCACATAAAAAAAAAACTAAATTCTATTGCTCCCTCATAAGAAAGTTCATTGCCGCATCACTCAAGTATTTTATTCCAGCCTATTTCGGCTGCTTCGTACTGAGAAGGAGAGATCGACGTTCGAACCATGTTTGTACCACTGACCTACTTATCGGTAGCTCGCTAATCCCTTAATCCCTTACAGCTGCAACGAAAGAGCCTGTTCACCCGATCAAACTATACAGCTTTTTCTCTTCACTTTCTTACGTCAACACAAATATTTTACACACAAATAATCCTATCTCAACTTATTATTAACATATATTCATATTTTCACTCACTGATTGACGCATAGTCGTAACGTAATTTCCTGAGAAATATGGTGCGAAAAGATTAATTCCCCCATTTATAAAAGTTCGACTCTGTTGTTGAGTGCGTTGGGTGATCGTACAAGTAGTGGAGTAAAGAGAGTTCACCAACCGAAAATGGCGCTCGGTGGCGCTCGCAGTGTTGCTAACTCCTCACTTGAAAAAATCACCAAGGTTTTTGTTTTTGGGTCTAACCTAACCTCAAGCAAGCTGGCAACACTGCTTGAGGCTGTTTTTGCAGTGTTGCCAACTTTTTACTCGAAAAAATCACCAAGGTTTGTTTTTGGGTCTAACCTAACCTCAAACAAGGAGCTGGCAACGCTGCTTGAGACTTGTTCTGCAGTGTTGCCAACTCCTCACTCGAAAAAAATCACCAAAGTAGTGGGGTGCCCGGGTTCCACGCCCGAAAATGGCGCTCGGTGGCGCTCGCAGTGTTGCTAACTCCTCACTTGAAAAAATCACCAAGGTTGTTTTTGGGTATAACCTAACCTCAAGCAAGGAGCTGGTAACACTGCTTGAGGCTTGTTCTGCAGTGTTGCCAACCTCTTACTCGAAAAAATCACCAAGGTTCTTGTTCTGGTCTAATATAACCTAAAGCAAGAAGCTGGCAATACTGCTTGAGGCTTGTACCTAACCTAACCAACCTAACCTAACCTAACCAAACCTAACCAACCTAACCTAACCTAACCTAACCTAACCTAACCTAACCTAACCTACCTAACCTAACCTAACCTACCTAACCTAACCTAACCTAACCTAACCTAACCTAACCAACCTAACCTAACCTAACCTAACCTAACCTAACCTAACCTAACCTAACCTAACCAACCTAACCTAACCTAACCTAAAGCAAGGAGCTGGCAATACTGCTTGAGGCTTGCCTTAATTAATTGCATAAAGCAATTTGCCAACCTACTGATATTTTTGCCATAGCTTTTTTACAAAAAAAAAGAGAGAGAGGGAAGAGTTAAACAACCGACAATGCTGCCACACACCTACCTACAGTTTTTTTACTTGGCAAGGGTTTAGCCAATTTAGCAAGGAGAACCGGCAACAAATATATACTGCCGTAAAAGAGAGAGGGATGGATGGCAACACAGTATGTGCGTGCGTGTGTGTGTATAATATGTAGTATTATTAACTAGAGTGTGTTGGCAACCCACCTACAACTAAAAAAATAGAGATACCAATATTGGTGTAAGATGAAGAGAGAGAGACCTATTGTGATTTTTGTAAACCTCTCTCGGGGGAAACACGTGCTATACACACGTGCGCGCGCTGGCGCTTTTTATTATTTTCCTATAAGGCTGTTTTTTTACTGTAAGGTTCTTCAGTGTAATCTACTACAACCTGCTAATAGGCTTTTGCTCTCAGCGTAATCTGTTTTTACAGGCGAAGCTATCCTACAATTAGGAGTTGGCAACACTGACTAGTTGCTTCACAAATTTTTTGTTTTTAAATATATGATATTTCACAGGCGAGGCTAACCTACAAGTTACAAGTTGACGGCGTAATCTTCTATAAGATGATAAGTATGCAATAAGATGAAGAAGACGCTAACTGGCAATAGCGGTGTTAATGTTTCCAGCTTTCTATTTTTTTCTCACCGGACCTCCTCTCTTATGGCGCAGTGGTAGTTTTGTATTCAAGGGTTCGATACTCGCACAAGTGGTTCTTGAAACTGTAGGTCCAACCCTGATTAGTCTTACTTACAGGGGGCTCTTGTAATGCCATGGGGGCGAAAAAACATGCATACTTCTGTTTTTCCACATGTATGTATGTATGTAATGCGATTTGTGTGGGGGCCAAAATTTTGAATTTACGGCTTAATTAATCTGCATGAATGCTTAATGTTTGATTTTTTTTATTTCTAGTTTGACATGAGATACACACAATTTTTATTTTTTTTGAAGTACAGTTAATATTACCTAGTTTGGGTTAAGCTGTAACATACAACTAGCGATCGACACGACCACCTGACACACAGACAGAGAGAGTGTGAGCAAATTCAAAGTGTGATCTATTGTGAACTAAACTAACCTCACTCACCCATCTACATATAGTTTTACAGGTAACTCAAAAAGCAGAAAGTAGTACATAGCATGACAGGTTGATTTATTGTAAACTAAACTAACCTCACTCGCCCACTCACATATAGCCTTACAGGTGACTCAAAGGCAGAAAGGCAGCTATATTACTTGTAAGGGCCAACACACAAGATCTATTGCAAACTAAAATTAACCTACGACATAAGCCATGGACACATCTTCCAGATAGGGTATAAGCAACTCACTTCTTGCAATTGTATAACGGGAAAATTAACCTACAGCTGGCAACACTGTTTGAGTTGTTTTTGACGAGCCAAACTTATATTTTGCAAATAGGCTAAAGCTAATCTTCTACAGCTAGAAGCTTGAAACATATACCCTCGCAGAGTATGCCAACTTACCTCATGTAAAAATATTACCTAGTACAGTTAAGCTGTGACATACAACTAGCGATCGACACGACCACCTGACACATATACGGAGAGAGTGAGACAGCTTATATGCAATATATTCCTACACATGTATTGGGTTTAAAAGGTAACTTGCAACAACTATTTTACTCACTCCCTATCAAAATCTCCTAACCACATGTTTTTGATACTTGCTGCCAGAACATAGTGGTTTTAGACTGTAAATTCAACCCGATTATTCTATTTGTGCATGATGCCTGCATTTGGAATATTTTATTCTTAGCATACGGTATTTTGCGTACTCCAGTAATCTTGCGCTCGATTCACGGAAGCTATGATGTGTATTTCCTGTTTCGCGAACATGCAAGAATTTTTCACAATAGATAATATATTGCAAGAGCGAGTTGTTTGTGTATATAAATCTAGTTTTGGAAATGGACATGAATATAATGTCAAAAATTATTGCATAACTTAAAAATATTGATATTTATTGCACTAGCAAAGGTAAATGTGGAATGCCCCGGCCCCTCAGCTGTTAGGTTAAACACCATAAAAATTTTATTACTGATAGCAAGCATTCTCATATTGACAAAACAGATCTAGTAATGAGCTGTCTTGCAAGTCTCCCGAGTGAAGGAATATGATACCACTATAAACTGTAAACAAGATATGCAGTTCCTCGCATGAGATGTACGAAGCTTATGAACCTCGACCTATAGAGTTGTACAATGGATATTTTTTTTTAAGCATAGCGGTGTGTTTTTGCTTATTTCAATGTCATCGAGCGTGCATGTAAAGAAGAGGAGAGAAAAAAAAGGAGGAGGGGTTATAACGGATAATTCATATTTCGATTTCAATATTTTTGCTAGTCACGATTCACCTGCTATCTAAAAGAACACTGGACGATAGCTAAAAGCGAGTGAAGGAGAGAAATGTTATTTTTTTTTATTTTTGTGATTGTGTGTGATGAAATAGTTTTAGATAATAATAGTAGGCTAATAGAATTGTAGAAAACGGCTGTATCGTGATGCGAGGCTGAAAGCAATTTCGAAAGCAGTCTCGGGCATCTTCGCGTTCAGCCAACAAGGAAAATGCACATGGAGGGCGCAACGGTATTGTCCATGGATAGTTTTTCTGAATAAACATACATATCAGTTTTTGCAGTCTCCAGATAGGACCGGAGTTTTTGTTTTGGTTGGACAAGGGGGTTCAGATAAATGCATGGACATCAAAATAAAAGAAAAAAAATTTACTCTACTGCTCTTATTTATTGAGTCTTCCAATAACACACCTCGCGGGGCGTACCTACATGTATGCAAAATATAGTTAATGTCTTATTTCTCGAACTTGTGGTCTGTAGATTTGCTTTTGTTGGCAACAGAAACAGAAAAAATAGCACCATGTTATTGTATACTGATATGGGTGTACTGTAATCATAACAATTTTCTAGTTAAAAATCTATGTCGAAAAGCAATGTTGCGTGACTTGTCTGTGTTGGGTCTTATTAACAACTTCACAGCTGTACCTGCACAACTCATCGACTACAAGGCAACAATGTTAGGAAATGTGTGCATGGCTCTGAGAATACAATTTAAAATCACTAATGTGGCATGAACCCCCTCCACTTGTGTGTATTTGAATATGCGAAAATTAGATATTTTGAATAATCGAGGAGAACAATCACAAAAACAGCTTGCACCGGTATGACGTGTTCAAACTTCAGACGATTTTTGTTAATCTACAAAAGCCAAGTGTGAACGGAGATCACTACGAAAAATTGGGAAAAAAAAGAAGCGAGGCTATTTTGGCTAATGGCAACGATGAGGATGAATAATGGTTGTTTTGATAAAATTGGCGAAGTCAATATGCCTAGCCTAAAATAAAATTCAACAATTAATGTTAAATATTTGCCACTCTGAAATGGCGACGGCTATCATCATAACATCACTTGTTTCTAACCTGTCCATATTGGCCCACTCTCTACCCCTCCATAAATTTGATTCGAAAGGCGCATTTATTCCAGTTCTTGAATAAGACTCGCATATGCCCTCAGAAAAAACAAGAGAAGAAATAAATAAATCAAGTCATGTATATTCTTCATCCCCCGAATTTTTTTCCACAACACCGCACGAAGCCTCGAGTTTCATATTGTTTTCACTACGTGAGATGATATTTTATTTATATTTACGATAAAATAGAGGTTTGGGTGTAATAACAGTTTTTATTAATTAATTTAGAGATGTATTTTTTATTTGTTGAGTTAATGATTAGGTTAATTTGTTATTTCTCGCAAAAAAAAAGAGGGAACCACAGCTGAAAAAAAAATACACAACTTGTATTATTGAGGTCAAGAGTTTGTTTTAACATTATTTTTTGCACACATAGGCTAATAACGACTCGGGATATGTTTAAAATGGAATCTGAAATATTGATTATGCGACCTGACTGGAACTCGGAATAGGACACACTGATTACAAGACGTCGATATATTACCACTTGGTAAGAAATTGTAGTGTTTCAATTCACACACACACTCACAATTTAAAACAACTAAACTGATCGCAGGCCCAACTGGTGGCTGGCATACACAACTATCCATCCACCAGTCGTCTTCTGGGGCGTGTGTCTCGATGAGTGTCAACAACCTCTATTGTGAAGTAAAATCTGTAGGGGTAACATCACTCTCCAATTACAATGTTGGCAAACTTTCCAACTTCATCGTGAACGACGACAAAAGTATCGGCTACCTGATCAAAATTATCAACACGCTGCCTCCGAGATTCTGGAACGTTGCCGAAGAAAAGGGACTCGTGAACGACATCATCAACAAGTTATTTTTCGAGATGCATTTACCTGGCTACCAATACTGCGGACCGGGTACCAAACTCGAGAAAAGATTGGAGAGAGGAGACAAGGGTGTGAATCTGTTGGACGCGGCATGCAAAGATCACGATATTGCTTACAACACGCACACGAATTTGGATGCACGTCACGAAGCAGACAAGAAATTGGAGCATGCCGCTTTCAGGAGGGTCATGAGCAGAGACGCTTTTTTGGGAGAAAAAGTTGCAGCATTGGGCACCACCATCGCCATGAACACGAAACAAAAATTTGGATGGGGAATCCTACCTAGAGTTATCTTTAACTGGCAACGAGGTGATCTTGGTCAGCACGACGAACCCTCAGCCGTTATAGAAGATATCTGAAACCGGCTTACACCAGTCACTCATAGCTCCCCCAATTTTCTCACGATGGTGGGTTGCTACCGGCCCTATACGTAGGCCGAATAAATTCCGACCAGAGCCGGATTCGAACCTATGGCGTCTCGCAGCGAACAATCTCAAGACGAGTGAACATCGTAACTCGCTCAGCTACGGAGGACGACTCTCTCTCTCTCTCTCTATTTTTTCTCTAATTTTTATTATTATTGTTAAAATTAATTCAAGAGAAAATATATATTTTGTGTTGACATGGGAAATATGCAATAAAAAAATGCATGATCAATAGTTAAGGTCAAAATCTGAATAAACAGTGAGGGTGATACACGCAAGCTTCCAGGCATGTGATTTGCACAGAATTAAATATAAAATGAGAGATGGAAGGTTTTTGTTACTATTAGAATTTAAGGACGGAAAATATGTACAGCGAATGAATACTACGTTTGACTAATCGTGAAGATGAGTATTACAGTACGTTTTTTATCGTTCTTATATACGGTAAACGTTGAAACGTTCTTATACGTTCTTGAACGTTTCAACGTTTATATAAGAACGATAAAAAACGTACTGTAATACTCATCTTCACGATTAGTCAAACGTAGTATTCATTCGCTGTACATATTTTCCGTCCTTAAATTCTAATAGTAACAAAAACCTTCCATCTCTCATTTTATATTTAATTCTGTGCAAATCACATGCCTGGAAGCTTGCGTGTATCACCCTCACTGTTTATTCAGATTTTGACCTTAACTATTGATCATGCATTTTTTTATTGCATATTTCCCATGTCAACACAAAATATATATTTTCTCTTGAATTAATTTTAACAATAATAATAAAAATTAGAGAAAAAATAGAGAGAGAGAGAGAGAGTCGTCCTCCGTAGCTGAGCGAGTTACGATGTTCACTCGTCTTGAGATTGTTCGCTGCGAGACGCCATAGGTTCGAATCCGGCTCTGGTCGGAATTTATTCGGCCTACGTATAGGGCCGGTAGCAACCCACCATCGTGAGAAAATTGGGGGAGCTATGAGTGACTGGTGTAAGCCGGTTTCAGATATCTTCTATAACGGCTGAGGGTTCGTCGTGCTGACCAAGATCACCTCGTTGCCAGTTAAAGATAACTCTAGGTAGGATTCCCCATCCAAATTTTTGTTTCGTGTTCATGGCGATGGTGGTGCCCAATGCTGCAACTTTTTCTCCCAAAAAAGCGTCTCTGCTCATGACCCTCCTGAAAGCGGCATGCTCCAATTTCTTGTCTGCTTCGTGACGTGCATCCAAATTCGTGTGCGTGTTGTAAGCAATATCGTGATCTTTGCATGCCGCGTCCAACAGATTCACACCCTTGTCTCCTCTCTCCAATCTTTTCTCGAGTTTGGTACCCGGTCCGCAGTATTGGTAGCCAGGTAAATGCATCTCGAAAAATAACTTGTTGATGATGTCGTTCACGAGTCCCTTTTCTTCGGCAACGTTCCAGAATCTCGGAGGCAGCGTGTTGATAATTTTGATCAGGTAGCCGATACTTTTGTCGTCGTTCACGATGAAGTTGGAAAGTTTGCCAACATTGTAATTGGAGAGTGATGTTACCCCTACAGATTTTACTTCACAATAGAGGTTGTTGACACTCATCGAGACACACGCCCCAGAAGACGACTGGTGGATGGATAGTTGTGTATGCCAGCCACCAGTTGGGCCTGCGATCAGTTTAGTTGTTTTAAATTGTGAGTGTGTGTGTGAATTGAAACACTACAATTTCTTACCAAGTGGTAATATATCGACGTCTTGTAATCAGTGTGTCCTATTCCGAGTTCCAGTCAGGTCGCATAATCAATATTTCAGATTCCATTTTAAACATATCCCGAGTCGTTATTAGCCTATGTGTGCAAAAAATAATGTTAAAACAAACTCTTGACCTCAATAATACAAGTTGTGTATTTTTTTTTCAGCTGTGGTTCCCTCTTTTTTTTTGCGAGAAATAACAAATTAACCTAATCATTAACTCAACAAATAAAAAATACATCTCTAAATTAATTAATAAAAACTGTTATTACACCCAAACCTCTATTTTATCGTAAATATAAATAAAATATCATCTCACGTAGTGAAAACAATATGAAAATTGTTCTAGTAAGTGATATATGATTGTCAAACGCATACATGAATACATTATGTTACAGATTCCACCGATGTACGGCCGCGTCCGAATCGGCAGCAGATGTCACCTAGAGCACCGTTCCATCCGGGGACTCAGCTAGCCTCCGTTGTCCGAATTCGCGACAGACGTGGAGTCGGAGGGGAGAGCAGAGAGGCGCGACAGATGCACGCTTGAACTCGCTGTGACGCCGCGCTTGGCAGCCATATTCTAACTTTCATTTTGTACAGACAACATTTACTGATTAAAAAATATAAAACTCAGTTATACTTTAACATTTTATCGATAATACTGAATATAGAAAAATTGTAAATAATAAAATAGCGTGTTACATTTTTAATATGAGTAGTAAATAGGTTGAAATCATTGTCATGTTTGTTTGGCGTCTGCCTTCTGCTTCCGTGCGATGCGCTTGCGCCCCAGAGCGCAGTGGGTGAAGTTTGGGCTGACACCTGGCGAGAAAAATAACAACCGTACTACAAGAGGACATGTAGATTCGGACGACTTGGACGTGACTTCGACGGCACGTGAGAGCAACAGGAGAAAACAGGGCGAAGCGCTTGCCAATCCGGACAGTTTCCGGTGAAATAATTATGATGAAATTACTTTCTGGTTCTCGTCGGTGAAACCTTTGATCGCACACCAGACACGTTTCAATATTATTGTGAGATTGAAGTTCATCGCTGGATAATAGGAGCATTTGGTTTCGATTCGCGTAAGAGGCTGCCAATAGTCTCAACCTCTTCAACTATCTTTTCAAAAAAAAAAATATTTGATTACGTCTGCTCCTCGGTAAACATACGGTTCATCTATCCTATCCTGTCGCACAACAACAATATCCGAAACTCGAGGCTTCGTGCGGTGTTGTGGAAAAAAATTCGGGGGATGAAGAATATACATGACTTGATTTATTTATTTCTTCTCTTGTTTTTTCTGAGGGCATATGCGAGTCTTATTCAAGAACTGGAATAAATGCGCCTTTCGAATCAAATTTATGGAGGGGTAGAGAGTGGGCCAATATGGACAGGTTAGAAACAAGTGATGTTATGATGATAGCCGTCGCCATTTCAGAGTGGCAAATATTTAACATTAATTGTTGAATTTTATTTTAGGCTAGGCATATTGACTTCGCCAATTTTATCAAAACAACCATTATTCATCCTCATCGTTGCCATTAGCCAAAATAGCCTCGCTTCTTTTTTTTCCCAATTTTTCGTAGTGATCTCCGTTCACACTTGGCTTTTGTAGATTAACAAAAATCGTCTGAAGTTTGAACACGTCATACCGGTGCAAGCTGTTTTTGTGATTGTTCTCCTCGATTATTCAAAATATCTAATTTTCGCATATTCAAATACACACAAGTGGAGGGGGTTCATGCCACATTAGTGATTTTAAATTGTATTCTCAGAGCCATGCACACATTTCCTAACATTGTTGCCTTGTAGTCGATGAGTTGTGCAGGTACAGCTGTGAAGTTGTTAATAAGACCCAACACAGACAAGTCACGCAACATTGCTTTTCGACATAGATTTTTAACTAGAAAATTGTTATGATTACAGTACACCCATATCAGTATACAATAACATGGTGCTATTTTTTCTGTTTCTGTTGCCAACAAAAGCAAATCTACAGACCACAAGTTCGAGAAATAAGACATTAACTATATTTTGCATACATGTAGGTACGCCCCGCGAGGTGTGTTATTGGAAGACTCAATAAATAAGAGCAGTAGAGTAAATTTTTTTTCTTTTATTTTGATGTCCATGCATTTATCTGAACCCCCTTGTCCAACCAAAACAAAAACTCCGGTCCTATCTGGAGACTGCAAAAACTGATATGTATGTTTATTCAGAAAAACTATCCATGGACAATACCGTTGCGCCCTCCATGTGCATTTTCCTTGTTGGCTGAACGCGAAGATGCCCGAGACTGCTTTCGAAATTGCTTTCAGCCTCGCATCACGATACAGCCGTTTTCTACAATTCTATTAGCCTACTATTATTATCTAAAACTATTTCATCACACACAATCACAAAAATAAAAAAAAATAACATTTCTCTCCTTCACTCGCTTTTAGCTATCGTCCAGTGTTCTTTTAGATAGCAGGTGAATCGTGACTAGCAAAAATATTGAAATCGAAATATGAATTATCCGTTATAACCCCTCCTCCTTTTTTTTCTCTCCTCTTCTTTACATGCACGCTCGATGACATTGAAATAAGCAAAAACACACCGCTATGCTTAAAAAAAAATATCCATTGTACAACTCTATAGGTCGAGGTTCATAAGCTTCGTACATCTCATGCGAGGAACTGCATATCTTGTTTACAGTTTATAGTGGTATCATATTCCTTCACTCGGGAGACTTGCAAGACAGCTCATTACTAGATCTGTTTTGTCAATATGAGAATGCTTGCTATCAGTAATAAAATTTTTATGGTGTTTAACCTAACAGCTGAGGGGCCGGGGCATTCCACATTTACCTTTGCTAGTGCAATAAATATCAATATTTTTAAGTTATGCAATAATTTTTGACATTATATTCATGTCCATTTCCAAAACTAGATTTATATACACAAACAACTCGCTCTTGCAATATATTATCTATTGTGAAAAATTCTTGCATGTTCGCGAAACAGGAAATACACATCATAGCTTCCGTGAATCGAGCGCAAGATTACTGGAGTACGCAAAATACCGTATGCTAAGAATAAAATATTCCAAATGCAGGCATCATGCACAAATAGAATAATCGGGTTGAATTTACAGTCTAAAACCACTATGTTCTGGCAGCAAGTATCAAAAACATGTGGTTAGGAGATTTTGATAGGGAGTGAGTAAAATAGTTGTTGCAAGTTACCTTTTAAACCCAATACATGTGTAGGAATATATTGCATATAAGCTGTCTCACTCTCTCCGTATATGTGTCAGGTGGTCGTGTCGATCGCTAGTTGTATGTCACAGCTTAACTGTACTAGGTAATATTTTTACATGAGGTAAGTTGGCATACTCTGCGAGGGTATATGTTTCAAGCTTCTAGCTGTAGAAGATTAGCTTTAGCCTATTTGCAAAATATAAGTTTGGCTCGTCAAAAACAACTCAAACAGTGTTGCCAGCTGTAGGTTAATTTTCCCGTTATACAATTGCAAGAAGTGAGTTGCTTATACCCTATCTGGAAGATGTGTCCATGGCTTATGTCGTAGGTTAATTTTAGTTTGCAATAGATCTTGTGTGTTGGCCCTTACAAGTAATATAGCTGCCTTTCTGCCTTTGAGTCACCTGTAAGGCTATATGTGAGTGGGCGAGTGAGGTTAGTTTAGTTTACAATAAATCAACCTGTCATGCTATGTACTACTTTCTGCTTTTTGAGTTACCTGTAAAACTATATGTAGATGGGTGAGTGAGGTTAGTTTAGTTCACAATAGATCACACTTTGAATTTGCTCACACTCTCTCTGTCTGTGTGTCAGGTGGTCGTGTCGATCGCTAGTTGTATGTTACAGCTTAACCCAAACTAGGTAATATTAACTGTACTTCAAAAAAAATAAAAATTGTGTGTATCTCATGTCAAACTAGAAATAAAAAAAATCAAACATTAAGCATTCATGCAGATTAATTAAGCCGTAAATTCAAAATTTTGGCCCCCACACAAATCGCATTACATACATACATACATGTGGAAAAACAGAAGTATGCATGTTTTTTCGCCCCCATGGCATTACAAGAGCCCCCTGTAAGTAAGACTAATCAGGGTTGGACCTACAGTTTCAAGAACCACTTGTGCGAGTATCGAACCCTTGAATACAAAACTACCACTGCGCCATAAGAGAGGAGGTCCGGTGAGAAAAAAATAGAAAGCTGGAAACATTAACACCGCTATTGCCAGTTAGCGTCTTCTTCATCTTATTGCATACTTATCATCTTATAGAAGATTACGCCGTCAACTTGTAACTTGTAGGTTAGCCTCGCCTGTGAAATATCATATATTTAAAAACAAAAAATTTGTGAAGCAACTAGTCAGTGTTGCCAACTCCTAATTGTAGGATAGCTTCGCCTGTAAAAACAGATTACGCTGAGAGCAAAATCCTATTAGCACGTTGTAGTAGATTACACTGAAGAACCTTACAGTAAAAAAACAGCCTTATAGGAAAATAATAAAAAGCGCCAGCGCGCGCACGTGTGTATAGCACGTGTTTCCCCCGAGAGAGGTTTACAAAAATCACAATAGGTCTCTCTCTCTTCATCTTACACCAATATTGGTATCTCTATTTTTTTAGTTGTAGGTGGGTTGCCAACACACTCTAGTTAATAATACTACATATTATACACACACACGCACGCACATACTGTGTTGCCATCCATCCCTCTCTCTTTTACGGCAGTATATATTTGTTGCCGGTTCTCCTTGCTAAATTGGCTAAACCCTTGCCAAGTAAAAAAACTGTAGGTAGGTGTGTGGCAGCATTGTCGGTTGTTTAACTCTTCCCTCTCTCTCTTTTTTTTTTGTAAAAAAGCTATGGCAAAAATATCAGTAGGTTGGCAAATTGCTTTATGCAATTAATTAAGGCAAGCCTCAAGCAGTATTGCCAGCTCCTTGCTTTAGGTTAGGTTAGGTTAGGTTGGTTAGGTTAGGTTAGGTTAGGTTAGGTTAGGTTAGGTTAGGTTAGGTTGGTTAGGTTAGGTTAGGTTAGGTTAGGTTAGGTTAGGTAGGTTAGGTTAGGTTAGGTAGGTTAGGTTAGGTTAGGTTAGGTTGGTTAGGTTTGGTTAGGTTAGGTTAGGTTAGGTTAGGTTGGTTAGGTTAGGTACAAGCCTCAAGCAGTATTGCCAGCTTCTTGCTTTAGGTTATATTAGACCAGAACAAGAACCTTGGTGATTTTTTCGAGTAAGAGGTTGGCAACACTGCAGAACAAGCCTCAAGCAGTGTTACCAGCTCCTTGCTTGAGGTTAGGTTATACCCAAAAACAACCTTGGTGATTTTTTCAAGTGAGGAGTTAGCAACACTGCGAGCGCCACCGAGCGCCATTTTCGGGCGTGGAACCCGGGCACCCCACTACTTTGGTGATTTTTTTCGAGTGAGGAGTTGGCAACACTGCAGAACAAGTCTCAAGCAGCGTTGCCAGCTCCTTGTTTGAGGTTAGGTTAGACCCAAAAACAAACCTTGGTGATTTTTTCGAGTAAAAAGTTGGCAACACTGCAAAAACAGCCTCAAGCAGTGTTGCCAGCTTGCTTGAGGTTAGGTTAGACCCAAAAACAAAAACCTTGGTGATTTTTTCAAGTGAGGAGTTAGCAACACTGCGAGCGCCACCGAGCGCCATTTTCGGTTGGTGAACTCTCTTTACTCCACTACTCGTACACTCCGGGTTCGAGTCCCGTCAGCCTGGACGAGGCTGTTTTGCGAGTCTCTCTTCATCCATTTAACATAATCAAGATTCATCGTCGTGAATTGCCAAAAATGGAAGAAAAGAGACGTAAAATAAATAATAAATATCAAATACAAATGACTTCTAAAAAACAATGGCCTGGCCAACGACAAAGCTTCGTACTGTCCATAACTGCACAAATTAACCTAACAGTCCATAACCCCCACCCCCCAAGTCCCTTTCGAACAGGGAATCATTTCGTGGGCTTATAACTGAACAAAATATAAGACATAAAAAAGAACAAAGTAGGTTTCAGGGGTGACCAGTGGCATAGCAGCAGCTCCCTCAATGCAGGGAAGGGGGAAGCCTGTCTATGCAATAAAGTACAGCTGTTCCCTGTGCATTGCGCCATGACTGAATATCACGGGAGTGTGGACTGTGGAGTTATAGGGCATAATATGATAAGATGACCTGATTACTGCAACAATTCTATGCTGTCTCTCTTCGCCCGAAAAATATACGCAGTGTTAGTGGTATAGGTGACTTCGCACACACCGCACTGCGAGAGAAGGGGGCCCAAGCCTCAAGACTACATTCCGAGATCGGAAAGTGAAAGAAAGAAAATAATTATGATGATAAATTGAATTCAAGTTTCTCCGATTTGAAACACAATTTATTAAATACTTTTTAATTTTGCGTACGTGTTATGTGTACCCATATTTCTATTATTCATTTAAATTATTAAACTAATTAGTATGTTAATATCTGCTATTTATATATCAAGTTAAAACATCATGACACTTTGCTGAATGAGTTGAAAGGCGCTAAGACTTAAAATGTGCTAAGGGGACAGAGAACAGGCGATTGCTTTACAAGCCGTTAACATGTGCTGTTCCCGAACAGCGATATCTCATTATATCTAATCATCACGATCTCTTGCACAAACACTGCGTCATAAATGAAACAATAAAGAAAGATTCCGCCGAACTACCGTCCAATTCAAAATTATGGCTACTCGAGTTTGCTCTCGAATTAAAAATTAGCCAGTTAAGTTATTGAATTGTGAATTAAGCTATAATAACTATTTTTTTCAATTATGCCTTCAATTTCTTATCCTCGTGAGAACCAAATAAAATGCCGCTTTTTTGGTGTTTTCCAAACTACACTCTCTTTGAGATTCTGTAATTAAAAAAACTTGTGGTCCAATCGTGACGAAATTTAAATACGTAGCTCTACTGGTTAATGTTTTGATTGGAGCTCAAACTCGAGTTTCCATAATGTTTAATCCGACTGTAGACAATCATTCCCTTTCAGGTCAATTGCCCTCAAATAGTACCAACACAGAGAAAACAGGAATGGCATAGTCTCCCCCCTTTCCGTACTTTCAAGCGACCACCCTGGTATCAGCCAAAAACGGCGTCACCCTCTCCCTCCCCTTCCTTGACGTCCCCTAGCCCACATGCAAGAAAAAAACAGCGTCGGAGATCCAATTGCGTACATGTGCCATTGTTGAGGGTCTCAAACAATTACCAAAATTCTGGTTTGAAAGATTGCATTAATACTTGTTATACAAAGTATAGCTAAATCTAAAGAATAGACTCGATAATATGGTGTCATGGACATCGTAATTCTGCCTTCAACGTTTTATCATTCCACATCATTGTCTGGATTCATCCACGAAATAGATCGGTGACGTAAAATAACCAAAATAGAAATAGCTATATAGGAAACATTTTAATTGAATAGGTCGCAAATTCTTTCAAAATGTGACGTGTAGAAATGTTTATATTACAATCGAAGCAAGCAAGAAATATTTTTTTGCAAAATTGAGGGTAAAACAGGCAATTTTGACCAAATATTTAGTCTAAAATTGCATACTACAGTAAAATGTTGTTAACCGTAAGAGGCTGCTGGGAGGTCAGAATGTAATGTTGATTTATTTGGGAGAGTCAGAAAGTGCTTCGTCAGACCACCCACTTCCCCCAAGCACAAAGTGTGCCTGTATAAAATGAGTAGGCATAATAGTCCTTCCATTAATACTGGTCATGGTTTGATTGCACATATCTTTCAGACATCTGTATTTAAAATGATTTCGAAAAGCGTTTAAGCATGATTATTCTTTTACATTTGTTAAACATCGAAAACTGGTAAACACTGTTAACTGTTCGACCATTTCTTATATTAATAATACGCAAATGCGCGTAGGCGTGGAACTAAACGTACTTGCAATCACACGTGTAGGTACTTTAACTTTGTTTCGGGCGGGATATAATACAAAGAAACTCAATAACATACATATACGTATTTCATTCTCCTTACCTTGTGGGGTGACGCATCCCTCTCCCCTCCGCCGCAGCTAAAGGCGCCAGCAATCTTGCATCCTCTGCATGTAGCCAACATGAAGGAAAGGCGAGGTGGCAACAACCGAAGATATTTGAATGTGAAAACATGCACAAATGCAGAAGCAGTACCCTTGTTATAAAAATAAAATTTTACTTCATGAAATCCACTTTAGAGTTAGAGAGAGGTAGGAATGGACGATATCGGAAATTTGATATCTCGAAAACATCATCACAGACGATACGATATTTTTACGTATAATGATAACGGTGATATATCGATTTCCTTTATTTTCGAAAATTGAGATAAAATTGAAGACTAAAATTGGTAAACGCTGTAAGTGCCACAATACCTCAAACACCTTTTTCCACGTTAAACTGTGAAACGTGCCATGGTTTATAATGTGATAAACGTGAAATGTGGCTGGTAGCTCTCTAAGTAGTTCAAAGGGCGTGTAAAGAGGTCACTAGCGTGCACGTTCTTACGGCTGATGTGCGGAACGATGCGATTTCACAACACTTTCGCTTTTGACACTTACAACGTTTACCACTTTTAGTCCTTATATTGATAAATGAACACAGAAACATCCCTGCCTAGGCTGCATTCGAAACTGGTACCCCTAGTGTCGTAGCGCGATGTGCTAACCAGTCCTCCACGGGGGCCTGCCGCGGCGATATATCGTCTTCACGATAAATATCGCCAAATGTCGTGACGATATATCGCTGACACGATAGATGTTCTGAAATTTATTGACGATATATTGTGCGACACTAGTAAGAACTAATAACCTGGTAGTTAAATTGCAAGTTTAATTCGAAAATAAACGAAAGAAGGCAAGGAGAGGAGATTTAAAATTACAAACAGATTTAATAGAGGATTCAAATGTTCGTAGGTAAGCGAAGATATGTGGCCCCCTAGAAAAGTGAGTTTACACAGGATATAAAGCAAAGCAAACAGCCCGACTATTTCTTAAAAGTTCTTGAAAGAAATGGGCCGGAGAAATCAGACCATCCCTTTGGGCGGTCGCAAATCCGTTAACCATTTTTCAGGACCAAACTTGAAACCAAGGCTGAAGAAAATAAAACTGGCAGTTTCTGGATCCGCGCATCTTTCAAATCTCCATTGCCGAAGTTGAAATTAAAAGATTGTCCAAGGAAATTTAAGAACACTTTATGTTATGAAACATAAAAATAAACAAAACAAACTTTGCACTTTTTTTTAGCGCATCGAACCGTGCTCTTGGTTATTTGTTAGTTTGACTTTCGCAAGTAATCCTCTGCTCCAACACGCCACACACGTAATACCTGGGGCCTCTCCGATGGTGTAGTTGCAACGTTGTCGATTTGATTGATTGATTTAGTTTATTTTACTTCGCGTTTAGTGCCTCTTGGCTAATTTGGGGATGAGTGATGAAATGATGAAATTGATGAATGGACATTCACAAACAACCAAGCCCGACCGGGATTCGAACCCGGGACCCTTAGTGTCGCAGCGCGATGTGCTAACCACTCGGCCACAGGGTCGGGCCGTTGTCGATTTGCCAAGAGGTCCTGGCACATAGTACAGTGGTTCGGATCCAACTATAAACTGTAGGCCCCGTTCCGATTAGCCTATCTGTACATAAAGTGCACTTTATTAACAATTCAAATCAACCACACATGCATATATACACATTTTTGTGTGAAGTTAGGTAGAAGTGGTAGAAATAGTATAAACATACGTTTAAACGTTTTGGTATTATATTATCAAAGCTCAAATATTGTTTTCCCCTCCAGTAATTCCCATCAAGCATCGTGTCACAACCCCGGACACCCCTGCGTCCAGTTTGTTTCACGACTGAGTTGACTGAAAACCTTGTCCGGTCAACTTAAGTAGCTGTTTTGTAGGGATATGAGAAAACAAATGCAGAAGTTATTAACTTTGAGCATCTCAAGAATTCTCAGAATTCAAGATTAAAGAATACGTACTTAGAAATGCAGAAAGTGATTAAAAACAAATTCTAACGATAACTTATTACATGTGTTTACAAATTATGTATCTCGGTCAATAGGACTTACGAGTGCAATTTCCAGAAAATATAATAATGATTTGAGATTTCCGCGCAACATGCAACACAGTGGCCACAAGCGATAAAATAGTGAAAATATACACATTTTTGTAAGTACTGTATACTGGTTGTATACATTCTGAAACAAAAACGTCTAAGATTACATCAATTCATACATTCTCTTTTTCCTTTTCCCCCTACTGAAAGAACTTTTCGTTAAGTGGTTTGGTTAGCGTAATTTGCATTGGATACCAAACTCTAGATTGAATTATTCTTCTGATAAATTGTTCAATATCAGCCAAGACATCAGAAAAGCGTCTTTGTCGTATTATAACTTTCTTCATTTTACGTCTCCTCTCTGACACTTTTGATTGATTGCGACGATGGGAACAAATGATGAAGACAAAAAATGACAAAAAATAATTAAAAATTTGTTTTAAGTCAACCTCTTGCTAAGATCGGACTTACAGTTTAAAGAGGCACTCCACAATGTGCCTCCGCAGGGAATAGAACCTGGAACCCCTTGATTACAAGGCAACAGTGTTACCCACTGCACGATACACTACACAAAAATAAAACATTCATTCCCAAACAAGGGGTGTATGCTTTATGTGAATAAAGTGGCTTTTTTTTAAGAAGCTGTATGAGGATTCCGATTCTTCAAAATCACATTGAGAAAAACAGATTTAATTAACAATGATGAGCAATTCGTCTATTATTACATTTGCCTTCGATTGTACGCACAACATAGGAATTCTGTACTTTTCGCAAATTACACAAGAAGAGCGAGAGAAACCTGGGAAGTGCTTCTACAGATAACATCTAAAAACACCGAGTGGTTTTCACCCCATCCCTTGTCTGCGAGGGCGAGGGACTTAGTGGGCATGGTTGCCACTGCCTCAGAAACACATGCAGGTCGTGTGGGAAGAGAGAGAACTAAGAACGCCCCCTCCCGTGTTCTCTCTGCATTGCTTCACGAAACGTATAACAGAAATATTCTCAATTTAAAATGTGTAAACCAACTTTATGTTTTAATGTTGAAAAAATAACGTTATTTAAAAGCAGCGAAGTTAAGCATAAAAGATGAGTGTCTGGCAACCTTAGATACCGATAGCAGAGAAACAAGATCGCCTGCTTGACAGTAAGGTTGTCCTGTCTCCTGGTTGCAACGTCATACGTTGCAAACGCAAGCTGCAGAAAATGCAAGCTATTCGAAAAAAAGTTTAGAAAACACTTTTTTTTATAATCAATCGGTCTACAAACAGAAGGCAATAGCAATTGAATAGAATGGCCATATTTCCACGCAACAACTTTACTTTTTACTCTACATTTTTTTATCTGAGAGCGTACCGGGGGTGGGGGGTGGGGTCTGTAGACTCCCCAAATACATGAGCAATACTCAAAGAAATTAAATGCAGTATTCATTCATTTATTCAGTATAGGTTATATACTTCTGACTTACAAAGTACGAAATTACCTTGCATATAATTTTGTTGTGGATATGAGAGGGCGTACAGAACGGAAGAAACGGGATGTTTCCTGCAAGTTATCAAATGTTCTGTTCAAATAATCGTCTGCAATAAGTGAGAAATAATTTTCCAACGGGCTGAATCACAGCCTGATTTCCTGAAATTGCTGTTCTCTGCTTGCTTTCCTACTCAATAACATGCAACTCACTATCACTAGAATTCACGAATGTTAACGAAAAGAAGATTTAAATAAGATAATGCATTTTGCCACCCCAAACTCGTGCACCCGAAGGTCCGTACTGAGAAGTTAACTTTAGGTCCAGCCCTGAGTTACTGAACGTAAAACTAAAATTATAGGCAAAATAAATTCATTAAATGAAGGGCTCTGGTGCAAACCACGGTAAGTGAAATCTTACCATGTACATCTTACACGTACAATCTTACAAAAATGATCAAAATGTCACAAACAGTTCAATCTGTTCTTTATACTTGATTTTTTGCGATTTTCTTGTCACCTGAAGTGAAACGAAGGAAGGTTTTTAACCGTAACACTCGATTGCTCAATATCCCTGGAAACGATCTCTTCTCAGGGGATGATAGTGCATGAGAACTATTGGGAGTGGAGAGGTCCAAGGGCAAGGTGCAATGGGGGTATTTCCCCAACAATCTATCTTTCAAAAGATCATTAACAGATCTACAGCAATAGCAACGTATTCACAATTAATGTGAAACAAGAAAGGACAATAAATATAAGAATGAAAGCTAATTGATTTATATTAATAGAAAAACTAAACACAATGTTTCAAGTGTTACGCCGACATCCGTGGAGGAGTGGTTAGCATAGCGTGCTACGATGCCTGAGGTTCCGGGTTCGAATCCCGGCCTGGGCATGGGTATTTGTGAGTGTCCCTTCATCGGTTTCATTGTACATCAACAATTTTGAAGTTAATTGACATCTTTAACCACTTAGTAAAGAAATCAGTTTGCTACTTGATGCAAATCTGATATTTATAAAAGTAAAAAAAAATCCTTTAAATGTATTTAATAATGTTATTTTTAAATATTTAGTGATTTAGTAATTAGTAATGTTGTATTTAAAATACGTATACATATTAGCGCGCACGTACGTGTAGATTAAGATCTTTGTAAACCTCAACCAGTGATTTCACACCATGTACACGAAGCAAAAAGAAGAAGAGTCAGTATTGATTGATTGAGTTGGTGTTTTAAGTTCACTTTATGCACAGTAAGGCTAATCAGAACTGGACCTACAGTTTAAGGTGGGATCCGAACCACTATGTGTCTCCACCGGGCATCGAACCCGGGACCCCTTGATTACAAGGCAACGAAGAAGAGTCGGTATGGTGATGTTACACCCATATTCTGCCTTCCATTTCAAAGATAAGGGCCTCCCTGATTGTTTCATGCCCAACGCTGTCGCTTTGTAATGAACAGGTTCCGAGATCGAACTTTCATGCCTGTTTGGGGCAGATTGATCAGAGGCTCGAATCCCACTTTAAACTGTAGGTCCTTCCCGATTAGCCTATCATGCAAAACGTGGACTCAAAACAAAGTTAAACCACAGATAAGCGTGGTTTGACCAAAGTTTTGCTTTGACACGTATAATAAGTAAACGATGAAACAACATTGACCCCCCCCCCCCCCAATCATTCGTTTTGCTTTGTAGTTCGCATGTATTGACTCCAGTTATATCCTTCATAAGTGGATGATAGACAGATATTACCAACGATGGCAAAAACGAAGTACGTAGTGACTAGCAGCGAATGCAAACGCAATTTTGCGTCTGTAGCTTTTCCGACCGGGGGATGAGACTTCCTGGCGCCATTCTTTACTCAGCTGACGCTGCCAGCAAGGGAGGTCAAGAAGCAAGTTGCACAGCATTAGCTATCGCTTGTGGTGTTCTGAAAGACCACTGTGGAAAATAAAGGAACCCACCAAGGAGTGTTTTCGTTTTACTTTGTACAGTCAACGGCAAAGAAATGGTAGGCAAATTGTCCATTGCTATCTTCATTACTTTTTATTCTACATCCTGTGTTGGTTCGAAGCAGGCATTGCCCTCTTCATATTGACGGCATTATTTAGATTCAGTATCATCACAATGTGTAATACAGACTGAATGAAAATGGGGTGGACAATTCGCCTACTGTTTCTTTCGCCGCTGAGTGTACAGCAGAACTGTTAAATACATTAAAAAATGATCAGAAAATACTTTAACTTTAGATCAATTCGTCTTTTCTTTTGAAAAATTCAGCCTGAGGCTATCCAACTACTCTTCTTTAGCCAAAATATTTAAAGACGCTAAAAGCATGAAGCTTGTAGAAACTTATGTAACGAGATTTCTAATTTGAATGAAGTATATATGATAAAATATTTTGAGACTCTTTTTAATCAACGCAAAGCAATGTCCATTTTCTGCAGCGACCAGTTTATTCGTCCAACAAACATATGTAAGTTAATTAGATAACTAACCACTTCTACTCGTTCCTTTGGGCCGGCCCCAGAAGGCAGAGTGGTTAGCACATCGCGCTACGACGCTAGGGGTCCCGGGTTCGAATCTTGGCCTGGGCATCGATGTTTGTGAGTGTCTATTCATCAATTTCATCATATCATGACTCATCCTCATCTTCGCAAATTAGCCAAAAGTGGCACAAAAAGAGAAGTAAAGTAAAGCAATATAATCAATCAATCGTTCCTTTGGGGCAGGTAGGAGATTCAGTTCAGACGCGATAGAGTAATGTGCAACGGTTTCACCCCTAAATAGAACCGAGACGCAGTGCGATAATATTTTCTTTCGCCCTTTTTTTGCTTAGATGTTCGACTATGTATTATGGCAATTGCCAGTGAGTCACTGATAAAGTAAAAACATAACTGTGAAGGATAATGGCAGGTTGACGTGTGAATATACAAAATTATTAATTTGGAGTACCTAAATGTAAAATCGTCGCGATTAACAAAACAGGAAGATAAGCCCGGAAAAGCATCATGAGAGTAAGTATTAATTTCCTTTTCCATTTCCTTGCCTCTTCGTTCCACACCAAGCTACGTGACTATGCAGCCGTCGTGTTACCATTACAAACATATAAATGCATTGCGTTAGGTATTCGTAAATAGGCGGACTGCGGTACAATTTTAAATTGAACGCGCTGTAAATAACCGAGTATAAATAGTTGTTTATTAACTTTGGATTTTCCTTTTGTGTTGCTTACGAATTTAGAAACAGTACCTGAATACTTTCTTCCGAAAGAAGCAATGCACAGGCACACAGACTCCACATGTATACATATTTAAAAGTGTGTGATTAGAAAATAAATATGAATGATAAGAAACGTGATACTTTCTAAAGACGGTGGAGTTATTGATTTACCGTTACTTGAAAATACAGGAATCTCAGGTATTGGCAACAACGAAATATCGATATATCGAAACGGTACCTTCGTTATTTTCCGGTACTTTCTGCAATTTCGATGTAACCGGTAGTTCGAGATATTGAACCAGGGTATCTAAAACTCACTCTGTACTCGTAATATTCTAAGACTGACACTTGCAAGGTATAAGTTTACTCTCCAGCACTTGAAATGAGAATTCTCAGGCTGCAGGAGGGAAAGGAAGGGGGGATTTCTCGCGCCCATAAGCAAAGATGAAGACATAGGACTGGATCGCAATTCTGCCATTGATTGCAACAACTAGGGTGATGTTTTAGCCCCTTTTCGCCCTAGTAATGATCATCACCTCACGTCAGGAAGTCTGCGGGGTGTCACTTTAGGAGGTTTTCTTTCTCCTGATAGGAGAGGAGCTCCTTTTTAGTTTGACCGTGCGACGGGGCAAAACGAGCTGACATCTGGGCAAAGCATGTCAAGCTGTTGATCACGTGGCCTCGGGTTAGAATCTCCCCCAAACTTTACGTTGGAGAGAAAGGAATGGCAAATGGGCGCGGTAGGAAGAGAACCAACGAAACGCACACATTCATGTAATAAAAAGATTTTCATCTAAAACGTTGTTAAATGTTTAAAAACTCATACTTGACTGATCGAAATCAAATTATTTCAAGGATTGGGTCGACTTCTCACATGATCACTCTTCTGGTTTGCCTCTAATTGTGGTCATTAATTCTTAACATACTCATTTCTTTATTTCATTGATTTTGAAGTGGAGTGTCAGGAAATTTCGTTAGAGGACGCAGTTGCGGGGGCTTTTTGGGAGGAGACAACTACCCCCACGCCCCCATAATCGCCGCCACTGTGTATAATCCTATTCTATTTAATATTATTAATAATAATATGTTTAATATGTAAACCCTTGTTCACCAAGAAGTGATTCCATGGCTGATGGTTACTGTGGCACGATATTAAGGGAGTAGCCTCGGCTGGAACCTACGATGGAGTTACTTTTTATGTAATCCGCTTCGTGAGCTAATTACTTCATTTCCTTGAGGTTAACTTGCTGGTGTATATAATGCACCGTAAAGCAGGCAAAATTAAACAAAAATGTCCTGAAATGGTTGCATAATCGGGGTATATTTAGTGCTGCTGAAACTATTGATTAATTTGGTTTATTTTTCTTCGCTTTTCTGCCTCTTAATTGTAAAGTTGAGGATGAGTGATTGATTGATTTTGTGTTTTAAGTCCACTTTATGCACAGTAAGGGTAATCGGGACTGGACCTACAGTTTAAAGTGGGATCCGAACCACTATGTGCCTCCACCGGGTATTGAACCCAGGACCCCTTGATTACAAGGCGAAGACGCTACCACTGCGCCATCGATGAGTGATGATATGGCCTAATGAAATTGATGAAGAGACTCGCACAAACACCCATGCCCTGGCCAGGATTCGAACCAGGGACCCCTGGCTTCGTAGCGCGCTGTGCTAGCCACTCCGACACGGAGGCCGGTTGCTGAAACCATCGATATCCGTTATCTGTACTCGAAAATATGACCTCTAAATATCGATATACTGAGAACCGACATTTTCGGTATCTTCGGTAACCAACATAAAGTACTCTCTTTATTGGTGACATTCATTTATATCTTGTAAGGTTGAAGAGTAGAGGCACTAACGTTAGGCCCTACGAGAATATTTGTGCGCGTCTGAATTTATTTGCTCTCATCTACCAACCACTTCGACTCATTGTTATATTTATGATAGAAACGGATGATTTGATTTGAGTTGATTTAGTTTATTTTACTTCGCGTTTTGTGCCTCTTGGCTAATTTGCGAAGATGGGGATGAGTGATGAAATGATGAAATTGATGAATGGACATTCACAAACAACCAAGCCCGACCGGGATTCGAACCCGGGACCCTTGGCGTCGCAGCGCAATATGCTAACCACTCGGCCACAGGGTCGGGCTAGAAACGGATGAAAAGCGCCCGCTCTAGTAAAGACGATTTTATTATTATCACTATTAATATTATTATGGTTTGTATATATTATTTGCCCCAACAGGCAGCGAGCTAGCAGAAGGGCGATTGAGTTGCGTAGAAAGAGCCACAGCTGATGACCGAGACGCACTGGGAAAACACCCCCCCCCTTTTTCAGAAGCGTGCGGTAAAGGAAACGGAGCAAGCACAACTTGTTTTTTTTTTTTTTTTTTTTTAACATTTTTGTATCTTAAGTTCATGTCTTTCAATGCATTTAACACCTTAGAATGGAATTAATTTCTACAACATATTTACATGTGCAGACCTTTCAGTTCTCCTATTTGCAGTGGTATTGCCTGCAAACATAAACCGGCTCGCTCAGCCACGCGGGTTAGCTGATCGCGTTACAAGGAAGAGACTGAAGCTTGACGCCCACTGAGACGCGGCGAAACATGGAAATTTCCGGCAACAGATCTGCTGTCTGCTTCTACTTAAATCAAATGGTGTAACGCCCACTACAGTGAAACGCGCGAAACCGAAGCACGAAATTTTTGGCAGGTTATCTTACAGATTATCGCCCACTGAGACGCCGGAAACGGGTCTGTCGTGTTCATTTGCTGAGTTTATCCGCGTCTCAGTGGACGTCATGCTTTATGCAGTTCTTACATGGTCACTGTCCGTCCCCCTTCACGCTAAATAAAAAGCGATTCCAGGCCCGCGTTTGTCCTTGGCAAGGGTGTTGGAAAGAACTCGTCTACGCTGCCCAAAAGTGTTCTAAATTCCAGAATTTTACATGCATCAGTGGAACCAGCTAACTCGGTACGATTATGCGTGTGTGAAACTTTTCAGTAATCAACACATTACCTTATAAAGTTAGGCAATGATCAATGGCCGTATGGTATATTATTATAAGTAAAATCACCAACCAAAACTTGGGCATATCCTGCATGTGATCAGTAACTCCGAAATATAGAGCGTATGTAACATTGCAAATAGGGTGAGGAAGAGGGTGCTATTTGGTAGCGTAGCGTGGCTGCTGCGGACACGTGTTTTCTTTACTGTGGCCATCGTCCTGTGTCATTCTGTTCTTTCGTGTGGTGCTTCTGCTATCTCGAGTGAAAGTAGGGTCTATATTGAAAATGACCGCCATGGATGACAAACCAGACGAGCCACCGATTTGCAGTGGTGCAGGTAAGTACTCGATTAGGGATCTTTTTTCATTCAGTTGAAGAACTTCTACCGAAATGTTGGAGGTGGTGCATTATTAGAGACCGTGCCCTGAGCTATGCATAACCAAATCAAGTAAGAAAAACGGAAAAATTTTCAACAATCAGTTAAAAGTGTCTCGGTAACAAACAATATTATGTGGTGGTTCTTGTTGAATTTGTTTTAATTCCACTTTTTAAGTACCACAAAAAGGCTAATTTGGATTGGGCCACACTTTAAAGTGGGAAATGACTACGCCTCGACCGAGTATCGAACCCTTTCATTACAAGTTAACGACGTTACGTATTATGTGTGTTATAATTAGCCGAAATGGAAAATTGACCCGTCGTTTGCCTATCACGAAAAGTCACGCCCCTTTCCCCCTTCCTATGGTTTAGCTGTTTGACTGTGCATTCTGGCGAATGTCAGTGAGAGAAGGATACGCTTAAACTAATATATTAGTAAAACATTATTCACAGTTTAGAAGTATATAAGATCGTCACGGTTAACCCAATACAAACAAAAGTGCCATAAAATTACTTAGTATAAATAGAAGTAATACTTAATTTGTCTAAAGTTGCATTATTTTCATAAAGCTTATCCCTTTTGCGTTGATTCCCAATTTAGTAAAAAAAAAACGAACGCACGTTCACCCCCCATATATTTTTAGTTTTGAGTTTGTATTTTAAGGCCACTTTATGCATAGATAAGCTAATCGGAACTGGACCCACAGAAGTGCAGAAATGCAGGACGTTGTCTGATTGCAATATAAATACAACTTGTAAGAAACGTGATACTTATTACGGCTGCTGGAAATATCAATATAGCAGACCCCCAAGTATTGGCATCAAACAAATATGTTCTGCATCTTCGATGTGACCTGTATTTCGATACACCGAAACCTGGTATCTAAAATCCATAACTGGCTGTCCTACGCATTTTATTCTGGGATTGACACTTCCAAGGCACAGTCAACGGCAAAGATAATGGTAGGAAAATTGCCCAACGCTATTTTCATTACATTTTCATTCTATTGTACATCCTATGTTGTTTTTAGGAGTAAACTACGTTAGTTCGAAGCGGGCAATGGCCTCTGCTTATTGATGTCATTATTTCAAATATTTATTATAACACTGTGTAATACAGACTGAATGAAAATGGTGATGGATAGTGGCGGCAATTGGGCGCCAAAACTGGGGTGCAAGGTGCCAAAACTTCTGTGCAAGGTGCCAAAACGGGGGGGGGGGGGGGGAAGATGCCAAAACTAGGGGGAAGGTGGCAAGGACAGTTTAGTTTCCCTTTGTATATAAGGTTTAGCATAAAAGTTGCAAAAAAAGGGAGGAAGTCCCCCTTGCCACCTCTGGCGATGGACAATTCGTCGTTACCAGGATTTCTGAGTAATAGAGCTGTCCTATGTTTTGTTGATGTTTTGTGCATAATAGGTTAGACGAACCAGGTGATTTAAATTGACTTGAGCTTTTATTATAAATCAACTTTGTGTAGAAATAGGCTAGTCATGGTGGACCTACAGTTTAAAGTTGAATCATAACACTATGTGTCTCCATCGAACACAGGACATCTTTATTACAAGACAACGAAGTTGCCACTACACCATCGGGGAGAGCCTCTAAAGACACACCAGCCAAATTATAATCGAGAACTCCAAATTACTTAGGGACAAATAAAAAAAATAGTACACTAACCCGAAAATGTAATACTAGTATGTTCCTTTCTTTAACACGAAATTAGCATGACCTGCAGACTACATGAGTGTTTCCAAAGACCAAAGATATGTTGCTTATACTCTCTCCTTCACAACAAACTTCAACTAAGAATTAAAACACGAGTGTTTCTCTTCGTCATATTCTGGTGAACCTGATTAACATAAATGTCAGATCTAAATTTTACTTCCAGTCCGTCTTTATTTACGTGCAGCGCGCAAGGGTAACGTTTCAGGTTTCGAATCCCAGAAAAGCATGCTTTGTACTTGTCTTTCTTGCATCATGACAGCTGTACAGTCACGAACAGTTCTGGGTTGTAACGATTTCATTGACTTTCAATTCGACAATTACAAACCAGCAGTGTCAGTGACTGTACTAACGTCCCAATTCGATATTTCAACGGCAGTGTTTTTCTACTGCTTGCGCAAGTGGGTGTTATCTGCTGCCGTAATCTACAGTCGTTCCGCTTCTCCCACTTGTTTGGCTGCGAGAGTAGTGCGTAAGAATTATTTTGACTGGTATCTAATTTTCGCTGCGGGCTACAAGCAAGGTGTAACATGATTGATTGATTTAGTTTATTACTTCGCGTTTTGTGCCTCTTGGCTAATTTGCGAAGATGGGGATGAGTGATGAAATGATGAAATTGATGAATGGACATTTACAAACAACCAAACCCGACCGGGATTCCAACCCGGGACCCTTGGCGTCGCAGCGCGATGTGCTAACCACTAGGCCACAGGGTCGGGTAACAAGGTGTAACAAAATTATACCTAATGCCACATATAACATGACGATTATTATTAGAGATTAATTATGATTGCCCTTTTGCGGAGTGAAATACTTTTCTCTTTCCCAATAACTAACAACAACGGGATATCAAAGTTATGAACTATGAATTAACGTAATGAATAACAGCGTTGGTTTTTCTGTGACAGTTTACTTAGGAAACTCACCTGTGGTCGAACGTTTCATTCCCAGTTTTTCTAAATGTAATATTATTATTGTATTATTTTTCTAAATCTTGTATTTACAACGACAATCAAAGAAAAGTAAGAATACCTTATTTGAAATTGTAAATCCCCCGAGGCAAAGGGAGACTGAGTTCGGAATGCAAAAGTTAACCTTCGTACTTGGTTCTTGGAGAGAACCTGCATAGTATTAATATTACGAATGGTTTGTCCAATGAATGAGTAATAATTGCAACAGACAGGCGGAGCAAGGCACGAAAATCCCGTAGATAGAACGAAATTACTATTTACGTTGGGAACCATCAAACATGATTTGCTTACCTAAACACTACTGCATACCCAGCCCAAAGCTTGACAAATTAAAAGAAATAACGAGCAAATGTAGAATGAAATGTATTAAGAAACAGTTATTGGTCCATCATTCCCAGCTGAGTTTTATCTTTAGACATCTCTCATAAGTGACTTATCAAAAGTTTCATCTGTCCATGATTTTGCAAAACTCTACCTTTCCAATTCCACCTTCCTCTTCAGCGGTATACCTTGTTCGATACCCGGTGGAGGCACATAGTGGTTCGGATCTCATTTTAAAACGTTAGGTCCAGTCCCATTTAGCCTACCTGTGCATAAAAATGGACTTAAAACTATCCGTAAAAAATCCAGAGATATACCGACCTCCGTACGAAGTGGTTAGCACAGAGTTTACGACGCCAGTGGTAACGGGTTCGCATCTCTGCTGGGCATGGCTGTTCTTTGCGAGTGTTGCTGCATCCACTCCGTAATTTCATCCTATCATCACTCATCCTCATCGTCGCGATTAGACACACTCTGTAGGCGACGCTAAATAACAAAATCAAATTTTTCCATGGGCCCGCACACACGAACAATATATACATACATTGAAGAAACGGAATAGCAGCAAAGATTTTGACATTTCCTTTCACATACTTCTGTATTTTACATTGATGATGTAAGTGATGCTTGCCATGGGCCCAAAATATGTAGATCCGTCACTGGCAGTCATTTGTTTTCTCCTCTCTCTTCCGCATTTACCCGAGTACCGCCGTGTTGCCAGTTTCCTTCACTCCTTCGTTATCAAAAGCTTCAACAACGATAAATATTACATCTCGACTTTCGATGTGTGACGTTCATAATGATAATGCTTAGCACTGAATAAAGGTGACGACCATCTGTTGAAGAATGCTGAACATTTTGGCAACGCAGGGGCAGGATCACATGGTAAAGAGCTCATTGCGTCACTACTCTCCGACCGCTCCCTTACTGTTGAAAATTAAATAACAGGGCCAGTGGATTTTTCTCATCTTGGTCAAGCTTAAACATCAAATTCATTCTCTCTATTTTTCTTAGCTGAAGTTCGACTTTCAATCATTCTTCGGCTAATTCCGTCCTTTGATGCTGATACGTTTTCACCTTTCAAGTAAATGCAGGATTGATTGATTTGGTGTTTGAATAGCACTTTCTGCTAATCGGGACTGGACCTACAGTTTAAAGTGGGATCCAAACCACTGTGTGCCTCCACCGGGTATCGAACCCGGGACCTCTCATTACAAGGCGACGACGCTACAACTGCGCCATCGGGGAGACCCAAGTAAATGCAGGAAAAATCATGCCTTGTGTAAGAACTAAGAAGCTAAGAGGATGAAAAACGTTTCTGCTCTGTCACTTTCCCTTCCTGCAAGAAAGCGATAAGAACTGCGTGCTTTTTTTTTCCCTTTCGCCAAACTACATTGCACATGCAGTACAAGAAGACCTGTGTCCGGTGGTGCGGACGGAATAGATAGTCAAAATGCTACAAAAGGAACGTTTGACCCATCTTTCAGGGCTGAAAGACGGTGTTACGGAGTATCTTTGCGAAACTTTTCTTTGGTTTGTTCAAAAGATTTACTGGTAATTCATTACCGCAAAGATTACTGTAACTGTGTTTGCTTTACCAATATTATTTCCGTACTCAACCCACGATTTTCAAAGTGCTTTGAAGCAGTCGAACGGTTATTGCCTAACATATACGGCCAGCCCTATGTAGTTGTGGTAATTTCTTCGGCCTGTAATCAAGGAGATCCGGGTTCGATACCCGGGGGAGACACACAGTGGTTCGGATACAACTTTAAACTGTAGGTCCAGTCTTGATGAGCCCATCTTAGCATAAAGTAAACTAAGAAATCAAGTTAGCGTGATAACAGATTTATTTACCGGTGGGAGCTCGAACATTTCTGGCTCTTGAAGCCAGGTGGGAAGCTACGTGAATTAGTGGGATCCGATCGAGAAAACCAGATAACAGCGGCAATGCGATTCGATGTTCTGATCACGTGTCAACCAATCAACAGGCGTTTGTTATTCAAGGGCAGTTTCGCCACGGAGTTTATTCATCGTGACTGTTATATAGATGATTAATTGATAAGATGAGCGGGAAAATATTGAAGAATCAGTCTGTTATCCTAACCACTACGTCAGCTTGTATTGTGTTTCACGCTAAACAGAGCCGAATTCTGTCACTTGGTTATGATATGCCAGCTGGAAAGTTATGGAACAGCTGCCTATCTACTCGTACAAGGGGTTTTAGAGCAACTTTCCTTTTAAGAAAACGTCAAATTTAGGAAAAAATTGCATGATCCAGGAGTGGTAAGAAATAACTCATAATCTCCTTATGCTCACATCCCTTTACTACATTTATAGGCACGCCACTGAAAGGGTGGGAATATTACCCACAAACAGGAGCGGGGTGTAAGGGATGACTTTCCTTCAAGCGCCTAAATGACAACGTCTCTTTTAGGTATGACACGATGGACTCAAGGAAGGGGGGCGGGGGTTGGTACTAGGATACCTAGGGCCGCACAAAAATGAGAAGCTGAAGGAGCAGAAGTGAAGAAGACCATGGACTATTAAAATTTCTGAACGTTGTTATAATAGCAGAATAGAACATGTCAAATCCTTTTTCTTGCTAATTTCATGAACGAAGGAGTATCTAGCGCTTAAATAAGTTCTTACATCATGACCATATTTTCAAAGGTCACGTGATACAAACAATATGTACAATTTTATTGCTCGAATATAAACAATTGTTCCTCGAAATAAGAATGTAAACATTTTGAATGCCAACAATTAAAAGTCAAGTGGAGAGATATTGAAGGCTGAAATCAACATCCTTGTTTCTTGGTTCGCGTCCAGTGTGGCTATTGTTTTCCTTTAGTGCGTTTGCGGTATTTGTGTTATATGGCGAAATATATATTGAAAGTGGCAGTTTTAAAGGACAACGAAGTTTAATGAATATTTTTAATCAGATGTATCGATATTTTAAACTACACAAGTGCTATTAGTACAGAGTGTGCATTTTGCAGACAAACGGGGCTTTGGCGTCTAGACTCACACTCAGTCTGTGTGTTGCTAACCGCCCATGCGTGTTCGTCATTGCCTGGCTTCAATTTCACCCTAATCTTCGCGTGACCAAAAGAGACAGAAGCGAGATGTAAACTAATCAAATCAATAAGTAGATAACAGCAGCAAATGTTGTGTCTTCATGCAAATGTCGCATATAATGTGAAGGCTAGGATGAATGATGAAACAGACTGTTGGAACAAACACAACTTCATGTCCAGGTTTTTTAACCGGGATGCGAACCTAGGACACCGTGTGTTTTGTGGCACGCAACGCTAACAATTCAGCCACAGAGCCGGCTTGCGGGAGTGATTTCCGAGACGTAAACGATATAACTGGGAAGATGAAAAGAGACTGTTGCATTGGCGTCTTCAAGTCTGCACGGAGCGTTCACCACATCAGTTGCAAAACCTTAACTTGATTTTGCTGTTTCATGGGTGATATTATTTATTCCCATATTTTCGGTCATTGTGTTTCTGTATAATCAAGGGGTCTCGTGTTCGATACCCGGTGGAGGCACTAGTGGTTCGGATCCCAATTTAAACTGTAGGTCCAGTCCCGATTAATCTGACTGTGAATAAAGTGGACTTAAAACACCAAGTCAATTAATTGTGTTTCTGTAGTCGAACTTTGAGAAATGCATGCGAAAATAAATGTTAATTCCACGATGGTGGATTAAGGGTGTATGCTTTGTTAACTGACTAGCAATTACAATTATGGAAAATTAAATCTTTGTAGGTAGGCTCACCTAAAGACTACTGGTAAAATGTTTTACTTTTATGTAGGACTGCTGAATTCACCGCATTATTCCTACAAGGGAAGGGAAACTATGCCTTCAAAATGTAAATACTTTTATCCAAAACACGATTAGCCTTCCTGTGCATAAAGTGGACTTGAAACAAAAAATTAATCAATCGATCTTATCCAAAAAGCTAGTAAAAAAAAATTAAAAAAGAGGGTGGTAAAAGTTGTTTTCAGCACTCTGTCGCTGTCCTCAATATTTCGGCATCCATGTCTTATTTGAGAAGCACGGACTTGAACTTTCCTACAGTATAAACGAAATATTACGTGCAACCCTCCCCCACTCCATCCGCCAAAAAATCTGCTGCTACCAGGGTGCTCTGGGTTCTACTCTAACTCCGCGCTTTTAATCCGAGGAGACGGGGTTCTTCACACATTGACTTACATGCTAGCCTTTCATGAAAATTCGCGCTTTTAGTAGGTCATTCCCAGTGAATAGAACTGCGGAGGTGTAGCTCGCGCACATTCAAACAATGTTTGTTAAAAAGAACTTACGAAGCTTGGTTCACGTCAAAATAGAGGCCTAGCAGTCTTTGTCGAATTGTATTCCTCGTCCCCATCTGTCTCCATATCGATGGCGGGGCAATCGTTTCACGGTTAAGCTCTCGCTATTAGTAATATTTTATCATTACTGCAAGAATTGTGCGTTACTTTTCCTTTCCTTTATGCTTACTTGAGAAATGTAGATTTATTTCAATTTCAATGGTTTTTATAGTTTTCACTTTGTTCTACAATACGTATATCCTATCAACATACGTATTTTGTATTTTTACCTGCTCAAATGATATAACTTGGTTCTCTAATATCTAGAGTTGAAGCACGGCCAATTTGTAGCCATTTTTATAACTTACTTAAAACTGTTATTCCGACGAAAATTATTTGTGTTATTGAAGTCGTGACTTTACAATTTTATGATCTGTAGGAATCGAAGATGAAAGAGTTTCAAATTACATCACCTAGCCTATACCTTTTTTCGACTACATTTGAATTTTATTCTAGCTCAGGAGTAAAAGACAGAAGAGGAAAGGTGGCAGCCAAATTGTTGAATGAACGGGAATCTGACCAAAGCGAAGAACCCTTGCAGCAATACCATATAATACATGATTGCAAGCATAAAAACATTGTTTTACAAAAGAACTATAGTTAAGACTGGAATAAGTTTGGTTTTTCTTATCCCTAGCTTCCCCTGGCGTACAAGAAATTAACATACCTGAGGGGGCCTCAGAGGCCCAGAATTTTTTTTCCTTTTTAACATTAAAATTAAAATTCATGGAACAATTTTTTAATGAATCATTTCTTCTTTTGTTTTTCATATAACTTATATAACAAATATAATAATTGCAAAATGACCATCATGTGAACCAATTATTACACGAGTGTCACACACATTTTATCATTCACTAGACCTCAAAATTACATGTTAATGTTGAATCAATGGTATTTCTTGTTTTCGTATGTGCTGTTCTCAAGTAATTATAATAGCTACATTAATTACCATAATTATCAACCAATTGTACACTGTTACAGGCACAAGTTTCATGGCGGAACATACTGATAGGCCCACAGCGTGAATTTTCCTCCTATGTACGTTAATTTCATCATTGTATGAGCAAAAGTAATTCAGAAATATTGGTAGGGACCATTGCAACGTATTTTAATTTATTTTCATTTTTTAAATACAAATGTCCACAGTTGAGAATTTGGTTGGCCTGGAATCCCCCCCCACCCGGGTAAGCTAGTGCTAACAATATATCATTTTAATTAAGGCGCGGGGGAGGGGCTGATTCCAAATAAATAATGGTTATGCACAATATAATGTAATCTAGTCAGTAGGGCACCTGTCTGCCACACGGGAGTCCCTTGGATGATCTAAGGTCGAAATGTTTCCGCCGTTGTCCCCGCGTAAAGCGACTGGAGCTCATCCAGCCTCAAATAAATGGTGGGTAACTAGAGGTAAAACTCTGGGGTGTAAAGGCGACAGGAACGTAGTGCTGATCACATCACCTCCAAATTGGCCGTGATCGAAGAGTGTGTGAGGCCTTACACATCTTTTTAGATAGTCTGTTAATCTTTACGAGACTAAAACAAAATGAAGAAGAACTGCATTTAGAATGTAATCGTTATATGCGTACCTTCAGTCACTGCCACAAATACTGTAGGCGCAATGCCTATCAAGTGTGTTAAAAAAACACCCCGAAACGTTTGCCGAAATCGTGGCCATGACGGTGGGTGTGATTTCGCGCAATGAATATCATCCAGTGGAAATTGAACCACTGAGGCTCTAATGGGGATCGAACGCCAGACCGCCGCATCGTCACATGTGATACCGTTACCACTACGTGACTTGCCATAGCGGACAGCAGTAATAAATACTATTTCCCCATCTTTCTTTGCAGTTCACGTTAATTGTGCAGCGAACTTGAATCAATTGGGGGTATTGCGTTTCCAACTATAACTATCCCCCTGCACACGCCACTGATACTTGGGTGTATACATTACTCTCGTTCACTTGGAAGTGAACCCGAAACTCGAGCTCTCACAGCAGATCCAGCACACATGTCTGGGCGAAACAACTCCAGAGTCCAGACTCTTAGGCGCCAGTAAAAGATAGCGGTGGAGTCGTGCGAGTTTCGTTGAAAGGAACGTTCATTTCTACACACGTGGCCAAAGTCCTTTGTTACACTGGTTTTGTTGCGTTTTTACTGTTGTCAATATTTATCTGCAGGATTCATGCAAGGCGTGACAAAATTACGATTTATCTTTTGCAGAGTAAAAAAAAAATTTCTTTCGATAAAGTTAACAACAACGAGATAGGAAAATACTTAACCAGACATCAACAAAGTGAATAACAGCATTTGCTTTTCTTCACCTTTTGATGTATTACCAACGCAAATAGATGCCATTGTGTTTTTTAAAACTGCCGATACTGTGCGTAGATGCAGTGAGGACTTCTGCCACCAAAATGGCACGTTTGCTGTCTCTTCCAATTCTCTCTATACTCTGCCCCGG
Organism: Lepisma saccharinum; assembly: GCF_977018435.1. Lineage (NCBI taxonomy): Eukaryota > Metazoa > Arthropoda > Insecta > Zygentoma > Lepismatidae > Lepisma > Lepisma saccharinum. The sequence continues at coordinate 89,465,813 of NC_139239.1, forward strand.
GAATCTATGGAGCAAGGCTGCGCAAGAAAGGGGAAGAGTGAGTAAGCGGAGCGCTGCTGGAAAGGGTGGTCGTTGTTCACCTTTACCACAATCCCGTTCCCTCGCACGCGTTCATTAGTCAGTCCTCCATATTGACTGATTGCGCAGAGACTTGCTTTCGTTCGGCCGCTGCAGAGAAACCTGGGGCAGAGCATATTTCCAAATTATTTCCTATTTGCCTCATTAGAGATACGAAACTGACATAGGAATTCCAACCCAGAATTTTTGGTGCTAAGATAATGAGTCCACCGAGATTTTACAATACTAACGTCCTTTAACTTTTCCAAGCAATCATAGCTGAAAGATATAAAAAGGTTCGATTATAATTCTGTTAAAGTAGAAGTATTTTTCGTAAGTAACGAAAGCGCTTTGCTCATATTCGAATAGCACCGTTCAGTAAACAAACGATTCATTGATTGACTTTGTGTTTTAAGTACACTTTATGCACAGTGTGGCTAATTGGGACTAGACCTACAGTTGAAGGTGGAACCCGAAACACTATATTCCTATGCCTTCATCCGCTATCGAACCTGGGACCCCTTGATTACAAGGCGACGACGTTACCACTACACCAACGGGGAGGTCCCAGTTAACAAACGAAACACAATACGAGTGCAAGGAAGAGTAACAGTGTAAATAATGCTTTCTTTTCTTCTACAACACACCCGATATTAACACACTTTCAAACAACATCGCTAATTTTGGTTACCGTCAATACTTTCTTCTACAGATGAAGCAAATGAAAATTGATATGTGAGGGCATAGTCTTGAGCACGGGGGGCGCCAATGGTACCTGACCACCCTCGAATGTGTACTCAAAAAATAAAATATGTAGAAACAACCACTACAATAATGAAAGTTATATTTCCCGTAATGCCTCCAAATTGGAATTTTAACAGTTTGGTTTTTCTCGAGTTCTAGCCAGATGGGAGAAGCGATTTGCAGCCAAAGCTGGAAACATCTCCCTTTCTCTCATTCTCATTCTACCTTTACTAACCAGATATTGTTGAGAAGCATCGACAAGGAGAAAAAGTATACAAAATTGATTTATGTACGAGAGGTGGTCAGAATTGCTACAGCGTAGAGCTAGAATTTATGTTTGCATTCATTAATATTTACATCGCTTTTCAGCCACTATTGGCGACGACGAAGATGAATTGAGAGTTACACTTACAAAGGTAGACTCATGCAGGCCGGAACTTAAAAATACTTGATTGATTTATTTAAATTATGGACACGTCAGCACATTTAACACTCACTCTGGTCCCCAATTTCCCAGTTCTTCACTGCCTTCATTTGAAAATGTTGGTTTTCTTAAAATTTCGGAGTGGACCGTAGCCCCTTCAACCATCCCCCCTCGGCCTACGGCAGTGATTACGTACAGTCGAGGCAAATACTAGAACTGCCGTCGTCTGAAGACTCAAGTCTGTACACCCTAGTTAAAAACAGATGTTGCGAAGGGCAACTTAGCATGCAGGGCGCCAACACGCAACCGCAGAGGATTATACTGTCCGTGCATCTGGGCTCCAGATCCTCATTATTCTGCAGAATGCGGTCCAGGGTTTTACTGCGTGGAATTCGTACTCTTCACAAACGTCACGCCTTACACCTCACACAGGGAATCAAACCCGGATCCATTGGCACCTAGGTCGCCAGTATACCACTGAACACGCTCGACCACCGAGCTATCTACTTATGACCCATACAATGCAATGAAAAATGCTACACGCCAGGCTGATAAAAATCAGAAGGACTGATAATAGCCTAATTGTCAAAGAATACTTTTTACTCCAAGGTGTGACTTTAACGACTAACTAAAGTAAACCATCCTCTAGAGAAATATTTTAGTGCTAAATTTTGGACTTTAGAAGATGTTGACTTTTGCGTTTTGCGTTTTGCGTTTTTGCCAAATAAAAATTTTCTGCATTTTGGGTGAGCTGCCCCAGAAAGAGATACCATATGTAAGCACAGTTTGAATCTGTCCAAAAATATACTGTTCTTAAAACATTCAAAGTTAAAACATTTCTCAAAATTCTCATCATGTAGCAGAGCCTGCTTAACTTTTGAGTTAAATTAGTAATTTGCATGTCCCAAGACAGGTTTGTGTCTGTCAATACTCCTAAGAATTTTATTGCATTGCATTCTTTGACGACTTCTTAAGTTTTTTATTTGTTTTGCTGGATTAAAATTTATTAGAACTGTTTTATTAACATTCAGGGAAAGCTTGTTGTTGTTTAGCCAGGTGTTTAGTTGTGTTGTTGTTGAAATGGAATTCTTTTGAAGTTGCTCATATTCCAGGCTTTTTACTATGATATCAGAGCTTAACTTGCTTGTTGTTGACCATGGCAACAGACGTTGCTAGGGAACTTCATTTTCACCCCAGAAACTACTAAGTGAATTATGCTAGACTGTTCGAATTTCAAAATATGAGCCTCATAATTTATTACAGAGGAATTCGAGGGGAATGACGGAAAACAATTATTTCTCAATTACGTTTTAATTTGTGAAAACCACAAAATACGTAAATATTGCTTTTCCAATTTAGTGTCCCTATTGAATCCGTTTACGGAAAACATCCAACTAACTATCTTGAAACTGTTTTTACTTACCCAGCTTAGTAGTTGTATTGGTACTATAACCAGCTCAGGAAAGGAAGAGCCCCCCTCCAGCAGATTTGTTTACACTTAAAACTAGCTCAACATGAGCATATGAGCGTTTTGCTCAAGTGTGGAACCCCCTCTAATCCAAGATTTTTGTAAAAATGCCCTCAGGAATTTTTCGGAAAGGAAGAGCCCCCTCAGATTGTTTTGCTTATACTTACAAAAGTTGCATCAGCCAAATTTTTGTTCATAAACTTGTCAAAAATTGATATTTTTTGGCCACACCAGAAATTAAGCCAAAAAGCTATATACACACACACACCCATCCATATACACACATATTTACTTCCAATTTAAGTTTAATTGGACCCCAGGTTCAATCTAATATTAAAACAATGCAATATGCAGAGACCCTCTAGAATTGCTCCGTGACCCTCTCATTTCTCACATCATAAACATATGATTTTTCTCCTATGAGAATAACACTACATATGGTGTCATCAGGTAAAGCCTCATGGAATTCACAGATAATTTTAATGTTTGTCCTGTCACTCACCACAACCTGTTTTCTTTTTGAAGTGTTAATTACAAACATGGGTCTCTGTGCTTTGAATTCATCTGGTGTGTAATACATATCAGTATTGCCTGTGGTGACCCTTTTGAAAGCCGTAAAAGCTTCATATAATTTAAGGAAATCATCCTTGGACATGTCTAAATTGTAATTCTCTCTAGGAAATACCTCATTTCTGCCATTTTTAAGATATATGTTCTTGATGTTGCAGCTATCAAATTTACTTGAATTTTTTTCCTGATTGTTGTGTCTTCCAGTCTGAAACAGTACCACCACAAAATCCGGCATGTCATATTGTATGCTGGAGAATGAATTTGTAGCATCAAACTCATAATATGTACCAGATGCAGGCTTCTGTACACATTGATAAGTATAAAATTGCAGAGGAATCTGTGGATTTTTTATTATATCTGCTTTGTATTTAAGAGCATAACTGGCTTCATACTCAACAACAGGGATTCTTAACTCCATAGTCTGAATAATGCATTTGCCTGCATCTGGTAGGGTATTGGGCAGAGCTTCCCCTGTAGAGTTTATTGCACTGTACCTCATCAAAGCATTATTATCATTTGCAGCTCTTCTAAATGTAATTCTTAACCCACCCTTCCACATAATTTCTTTGTAATCTGAGAAGAATCCTGGCAACAGGCGCATCGGGAACAGCACAGTGTGGTTCTTAGATAATATTTTCTCACCAGCCTCAAATCCCCCGATTTTGAAATATGAAGCCTCGGTTTTGGATAATTTTAATGTGGCCAAAGCTGTGGAGGTAATGCCGGGATAATCTATTCTGTTTATAACAACGCCATGCTTTCTGATCTCAATTTCAGAGAATAGATGTGGCACAAAATTGTCTACAAGTCTTATATTTGAATTTGCCGGATAATCGGTACCATCGAGCTTTACAACATCAAATTTGATGTATAGATCTGCTCTGTGGGGGTGTATAAAGCCATCCCCCACATCAAGATCAACCTCAATCTCTGTGTTGGGTTGATTTAAATTTGCAAATGTCCTCCTGTTTGGGGGGAAAGATTGTAGCTCATAACTCTCAATATTTTCCATTTTCTTCTTGTATGTATTTTTATTTAAATATTAATTTCTATGATTGCAGTTGTTGTGGCTCCAGCAAAATCAACTAATTCTTCTTTTTCATTAGTGACCATCAATTCAATATAATCTATTCTATTATGACACACAGGAAAATATAATGTTGGGGATGGATTGTAGATAATGGGCTCCATAAATTCAGAATTAGGCTTGAATGTTGCAATGATGCCTGTTTGTTTGTGAGTGCCTATGCCATTTGATTTGGTGATCATACCCTCAGCCACATTACAGTGAATATTCAGAGTCTCTATGGCTAAGAATTTAGGTATATTCATAGCAGTGTGTTTGATGCCTGGTTCAAGTTTTGTGTTGTTCTCAAATCCTAACAGCTCTCCTATAGTACCCAGATCCACTGTTTCTGTAGCAGATACAATTTCTACTCTGTGAGTGACAGAATTTTGACTTAACACTACACCTCTGGGTAATTGAGCATTTAGAGTGGACAGATTATATTGCCCTGGAGTGATGACAATTTTTTCATCCCCTACTGCAATTGTATTGTTGTGGTGTGTAATATTGGGGATTAGGTACATGCCATAAAATGCCCTGAGAGCTATTGTTTTGGGATATAATATGTCATCATGCAATTTGAGTTTCAATATTGAATTTTGGCTGGTGAGATGGAATACCCCCATGATGTTTCAGATACCACAAGGCTTTTTGAAAATCTTCAATTGATGGTTTATTTATTTGAGACATGTATCTAAGAACAGATAAGCACAAATGTCCGCAATTAACATCTTTGAAGTTTTGAACACGGGCATTATTGTAATAAAGATTAGCTGAATTTAGATATTTTATTAAATTTTCAGGTGGAACACCTCCAAATGAATCAAACACAAATGCCTCATTTTTTAAATATTTAAGATAACAAATCCAGTGAGTGCCCTGATTTTTGTACTTATCCAAATTAACTATGCCACACTCTTTGTTGAGTGGTTGTTCTGGCAAAGAATCAGACATGTACACACCTCTAAAATGTTTGATGCCCAATGGCTTGATTAAAGCTTCAATATCTTGGTTTGTAAGCGGCTCTTGTTTTTTTTAAACTTATTCATGGCTCTTTTAACACCTTTGCCTTGTTTCTCCATGGCCAGGTTATGGCGCCTCTGCTCATCTAATTCTGCCCTATTTTTCTTGGCATCTATTACTGTTTTTGCTATTGCAGCTGAACCCCCAGCCAAGCTCCCCACAGCCCCGAGAGCAGCTAAGATGGCAGGGATGGTAAATATAAATCCCCCCACATGTGATTTTTTTCTTGATTGCTGTAATTTTTTTAATTGGGGGGTACTAAGCAACAATTTCATACCATGCCCCTTTGCAAGACAAGAATTTTTTTTCTTGCGCTGCTTTTTGGTCAAAAGACTGTCAATAGTTTTAAGAGATTTGAGACCTGCATAAGGTATTTGATACATAACACCCTTGGCCTTCATTGTAGGTTTATTATATACATATTCACAACCCCCACCCCAGTTTTTGTTTGGTGCTCATAGCTATGGTGGTTCCCAATGCTGCTATTTTTTCACTCAAAGAAGCATCTTTGCTTACAAATCTGCCAAATGCAGCCTCTTCTAATTTCTTATCTGCAACATGTCTCTTGTCAAGATCAGAATGTGTGTTGTATGCTATGTCATGGTCTCTACAAGCAGCATCTAGGGGATTAACACCAGGATCCCCTCTGTTTAATCTCTGATCCAGTTTTGTGCCTGGACCACAATACTGATAGCCTGGAATATGTAGTTCAAATGGCAGCTTGTTTATAATGTCATTAACCAAGCCCCGACCCTCAGAAATATTCCAAAATTTAGGTGGTAGAGTATTAATAATTTTTATGAGATATCCAATCCCCTTAGTGTCATTCACTATAAAATTAGACAATTTGGTGCTTATCATGTCCATAATTCCAACCTTTTCATTGTAAAAATTGTGGTTCCCAGCATTTTCCTCCCCAGCTATCACCAATAACCTATCTACAAGTTTCCTGACATCATCAACCCACACAAATTCTTTAGGCAGGGTGTTGTATTGTTTGATTCCACTGCCAGTCTTGATCTGAGACCATATGGGTTTGATTAAATTATTGTATTTTGCCCCACTGCTAGACTTGACTCTTTTTTGTGTGGGATCATTGTTCTGGTATAGAGCATCTGATTTTATTAATATTTCTTTGTAATCCTCATAATCTTGATCTGTATAGCTGCCAGGTCTCTTCCTAGTCATCAGTTCCCACAATCCAGGTGTTCCGGAGTACTTAACAAAAGCACCTTTTTCTCCAAGTCGAGATTCTGAATATACAATTATATCATCTCCCATAAATGTTACTCTGAAATTGCCAAATCTATGTATGATGCTGCCATCAAGCTCTGTGTCAGCATATAAGCCAAAAACCTCATCTTTATTGTCTTTAGGTGTGGTTAAATATTTTTGAGCAAGAAGACCCAATTCAATAGGATCCTGACTAGCCTCAATTCTTCTAGGAGCAATAGGACTAGGTGTATGAATACTTGAAAGTGGGGTGAATGGATAATCTAATATGTTCCTTGCAGCTACAGGTACAAGCTCTGTGATCAAATTTTGATTTTGCTCTGTAACAGTTTTGATATTCTTACCTAAATTATTAATAGCATCAATTACAGGCTGTTCTGTTTGTTTGTGTTTTTCATAAATTCCACGGTTCTCTGATTTCCATCCCTTAAATCTTTTTACAAGATAATCTCTTAACTTAAGATCATCAATGATTGGCCTTTTCATGTTTATTTATATATGTTTCAATGTCTAGAAAATTGTTGATTTTATTTCTGTATTTGCCACTGTTGGGTGTTCTTGTCATATCAATTGTGACAAACCCATAACTGTCCTGGTTCCAGTACCTGCTGCAAAACTTAGAAAAATCATTGTAGCTCAAGTCCCCACCTACATATTCATCATGTATGTGTTTGAGGTTGGTATGGTCTTGATGAAACACACATATAAAATTGCTGTTGTCCCGGATCAGTTGCTTGGGTATTTTTGAAAAAGTCTGTGCCAGGTAGAAGCAATCAATGTTTTTGTGCCGGCCCTGTGTAAAAAAATTCCTAACCTTGTTTTGATTATCCAATATAACATCATCAAACACAACAACAGAATTATCGAGACATTCATGGAGTGGCTTAACATCTGGTTCAAAAGTTGCAATATCCAATCCATCATAAAGCTTCATCAGCTGCTGATATTTTAATTGTTCCAAGCTCTTAGAGAAGATATACAAGTGCCTGTTTTTCCAGTCTAACCAGTTGGGTGCCAATAAAAAATTATCAACCATTAGTGTAGTTTTACCACAAGCAGATGGCCCAACAATAAGACACCTAATATTATCAGGCAGCAACTTGCCATTTCTCTTATTCTGTTGTTCAGGTTCTGGCAGCCTCTTTATAACATCCCAGGTGTTCATATTATTATTTTGTTTGCATCGATCCAGCTGTGTTCTGGGAGTCCCAGCCATTTGACAAGTAACTTGTTGCCTTTTCTGCGGATGATTTTTTCTATGAGATATGTATCAGGCTGTTTAGTTTTGCTGAGCTCTTGTTCATAGAACCTACCTTTGAGAATTTCTCCTCGGTGATCCTTTATTATATATGTGTTAAGGGTCCCGGGTTTAACCTGAACCACTGTAAATAATTCAGTGCTCCAGTTTCTTGTAAAGCCTCTCTTGAATAAGTGCTTATATTTGCTGATTCTTACTTGATCACCCACCTTGTATTTGGCCTTTCTTATTGTTGGCTGATATTTAGGATAATAAACAGTGCTGATCAATTTTTGCTCATCAGATGAAGTTACTTCAGAGGGTTTCATGTTGATTGTGGAATGGACCGAGTTGTTATATTTATGTAGAAGTTCTGGAAGAATATTAATCCATTTATAATTACCTTGGAGGGTAAATTGTTTATACATAAGATTTTTTAAGGTTCTGTTGAATCTCTCTACAATTGAGGCTTTGAGATCACTGTAACTCGAATAATGTTGTATTGACTGGCTTTTAATAAATTGTTGAAACACTGAATTATAAAATTCTTTGCCATTATCTGTTTGCAAATAGCGCGGGGATCTTCCACTCTGATTGATGATTGTTCTGATGGCTTCTGTAACACATGTTCCAGTCTTGGATTTGAGTGGCACAGCCCAGGCAAATTTTGAAAATGTGTCTATAACAGTGAGTAGATATTTGTAGCCCTTGTTGATTTTGTCTAAGTTTTTCAACTGCCCACTTGCCATTTCAATCAAGTCGCTCTGCCATAAATCATCTATGCCCTTTGTGACTACTGGGAGTCTCTTAAAATTATGTCGGGCCTGTCTGTGTAATTCATCAACAATAATTTTTCTAGACATAATATGTAAACAAGAATATTGCAACTATGGGGTGTTCAGCAGCTGAGACTGCAGGATTTTCTAAATATAATTTGTCTCCAATTTGTATTTTAAATTCCAGAGTGCCATCATCTTCAGTATAGGCTGTTTCCAATGTATTGGGATCTGTAAAATCCTCCAATTCCACACTGGTGATTTTCACTTTGTTATCAGCATTTGTTATTGATAAGGTGGGGTAGTGGTATGCCTGTGGCTGAAGCCAATATTTGATCTTGATTGGTCTCAATGTGCCCCCAACAAAAAATTGGTAATAAAATTGTGCAGGGGACAGCATATATATTTTGCCTCCTTGTGTAAATGGAGAATCATATTCTTTGTTGGGGATGCTGTACAATTCAAGAATTACTGAATGTTTAGGATTCTCGATTATGCCTGTTATTTCCTTTTCTGCTGTGAGCAATCTGCTTGTTACAGATTCAAGGTGCTCATTGATGGTCCTAACAATCTCATCGTGCCCCGGCTTGATTCTTATGTCAACAGCAAGTTTTTTGTATTGTTGCACAATTTCTTGGAGCTGGGTGGCAAAAACAGACAGAGCATTTGCTTGATTGGATTCCATGGTTCCTAGCTGCTGCTTGATATTAGCTACAATTTGTTGCAAATTTTCAACAATTGCCAATTTTGAATTTTGAGCTGTAAGATCATGGACCTGTCTTCTGATATCCTCAAACAGGGCATGCAGTTCATTAATATGTTGATTTGTTGGTAGAGTGGCCACTGTCTGTGTGAGATGTTTGATCTCTGCCTGGATATTCTTGATATCTTCTGATTTCAATATCCTATTCACTGCCCTCTTAATATTTTTAAGTTCCTGTGATGTGGGCAGATTTGATACTGTATTTTGCAAAAATTCAAGTGCCAATTTCACATTGTGTAATTCAGAAGCATCGGCCACATTTTGCATAGCATTTTGGAGCAGGGCTATATCTGCCTGAGAGGGTGTGGATTGTTGTAAAATTTCAAGTTTTGTTTGGATATCATCTATCAAGTGATGAAAATGAGACAGTTCAGATTCAGTGTTGAGGTTTTCAAGCTTTGTGATTTGTTGCTGGACACTGACAAGGGTATCTACAATCCCAGGCAGGCGAGATTCTAGAGTTTCTTGTACATTTGCCAAATCACTTTGCACTGCTGCTATTGTACCCTCAAGATGGGTTATGGTACTTTGAATTTTTCCAAAATCTTCATATGTTTCAAGTTGCAGCTTAATATTGGCAACACTCCGAGTTATTGCATTCAAAGCATCGGAAGATGGCAAATTGTTCATAAAATTTTCAAGTGTCTCAATTTTTTCTTTAACCTCGGCTATGGCATTGTTCAGAGGGTCCAGATTAGGTATCTGGAGTGACTGAATCTGTTCCTTTAGAGTGGAAATGACTAGATCAAAATCTTCTTGTGATTTTATGCTTTTGACAATTGTTTGGAGCTGTGTCTGGACATTATTTATCTGCTCTTCCAATTGCTGTTTCAATTGCTCAGAGTTGTTAGCCTGGGTCTTAAATTTGGCTTGAAGAGCTGCAACAGCTTCTTCTAAACTTTGAAAATTATCCAATGTAGCCAGGTCAGTATATTTCTGAAGCAGCAATTTGAGTTCAGAATCAATTTTAAGAAGAGGGTCCATGCATTGTGATTGCAAATTTGTAATTTCTAATTGAAGACTGGCATTGAGTGTGGTTTGTAAAGCTTGTAAATCGCTTCTTAATTTCTTGACTCTGACATCAAGCATCAGAATCTCATCACTGTGATCTTCATGTCTTGTATGGCCAAAAATATCATTAGGCATTTTTGTTTTAGTAGTTATTTATTATTGAATACCTGATTCTTAATTCTATAAAAAAGGGTATAAGCTTATCATAGGATCCAGGGACCTCAATATATAAGCAGTCACCAGCAGAAACAGTATAAACAGTGCCAGAAACCATGTTTGAGTGCTTAATTCTGTAAATATTTCTCCCTACTGAAATTTTAACATCACCCTCAGGGGTTGTAATAAATTGCAATTGCCCACCTACAGGTAATTGGTAATGATTTAAATTATTGTTAAATATGTACAATATTTTGCCTGTTTCATCATCAATATCTGTAAGTATGCTGTTCAGATGAATAATTAACAAGCCACTCAGTTTAGACAGCATATCAGGAGAGGGTTGTGGTGTTGGCAGGTCCATAATACCCTGTTTTTTGAACCCAAATAAGTTCATAGGCATGTTTATTTATTTCAAATCATGCTCTGTGCTTGTGGGTCCAGAGCCACTTTTCTTACAACATTTGAAGTCAATAAGTGATCCACACTCTGAATTCTGGATTCTGATGTTCTGATTAAACTCTGGGATTTGAGGCAATTTTTATAATCTTCAAATTGGAGCTCTTTTTCAACAGTTACTCTGCCAATGCCCTTGGCCTTTTTGACAACACCACTACATGTTATAAAACTGTACATCTTGGCACTTAACCCAGCAAATTCCACAATAACATCACCAAGTGTCTCATCTTTTAACTTGCCGGGCACTTTTTTGTTGTGGTGTTGTTGAATCCTTGTATGTTCACTGGTATCAAAGTATTGAAACAATTCAGGCTGTGCCATATCTTGATAAACATTTTCTGTTTTAATATTAAGAATAAAACTATCCGTGTCCATGTACATCAATTTTATTCTATCACCATAAAAAGGTTTCAAGACATCATAATACAATGTCAACATATGTAATTTGGCCAAATCCAATATTGCAGCCCCTACATAAATAGGCTTATCAAACTTAATTTTTGTTTTTTTCATGTTGAAAAGTGCCATATTTTCATCATAAATTCTTCTGTAATTGAAATTAGGCTTTGCAACCAATTTTTTGCTCAGGCTGGGGTCAGTAATTATTTTAACATCGGTATGTTTTCTGACATTTTCAATTGTTTTGCCATATACAGAATTTACCATCAATTTAAACAAAGCCTTATCAAATTGGCTTTTTGCAGATGTTCGAAGCTCCGTGTTTGTATCAATGTATGGTTTCAACCATTCTGAGTGCCTGAACCTCAAAACTTTTCTAACTTTGGTTACTTGGACACCATGTTTCATCAGGAACTGGAGGTACTTGTAATGTATGACATAGCCCTGTTTTGACTCCAGTGTCATCATGAGCTTCTTCTGTTTAGAGCCAGGTGAGCACTGAACCTCGGGAATTGGGGGCAGATCAGAAAATTTGTTATGTAAATGATCTGGAATTATCAGATCAACCTCTAAGAATAGGCCACACTCACTATCATTAAAACCCTGAAGATCCTCAATATTAAAATTTTCGACCCACTCAAGCCCTGCATATGGCAGTTTTTGCATCATCGCATGACCATAGAGGCTGTTGGCATCTATATACACTATATAATTTGATGGCAATTCTGGATTATAATTGGGAATATGCTTGTTATTTGCTCTGGCATATCTCTGAGAACATTGCACCATGCCTCCTCTTATACCTTGCTCCATAAACAAGTACATATCTTGATCTTGGATCAGATCCAATGGCTTTTTGGTGTTTAAAAACATTGCAGCCCATGCTAGGCCCGGGGCACTGAAAAAATATATTGGGTCCAGTCCATAATTTTGCATAGAAGATTTTCTGAATGTCTGCATTATATCTGCTAAGATGGTCACATCAAGTTTCAAATATGCCATGTGATAATCACGAAATATCCGGCATTTTAAATTGTTCCACATCAATTGGGCATGGCGATAATCTTCATCTGTGATTCCAGAACCTCTGATTTTGCTGTAAAACTCTTCTTGTGGAGGCAGGGAACACTCATCAAATTTAGAAAAATCTGTAACATAATCATAGGGATATACACCCTTCCGCCTAATTAATTTCAGGTCCTGATTTGGAAACAATGCACGTGTGATTTTGAATTGATCATCAGATAATTGAGTGGCCAGTGTAGCCAGGCTAGCAGATAAAAATCTGTAAGAATCAAGAAATCTTATGTGAATAGGAACACCATTAACTTTAATTGTTTTGCTAATAGATATATATTTCTCATCATTTTCAGCTAAAATATTTAAATTCTGCTTCTCAAACCCCTCATATCTGATCAAATGATGGAAATCATAATTGGATGCTCCATGGCAAAATATGGGGACAAATCTTGGTCTCTTGATCTTAATATTACAGCTATTACACAGGGCCTGTTTATATCGACCATCTGTATGAGAATGGTGTTTCACCTTGATATTTGTATCTGAAAATTCAGAATCACATACCGGGCATTTTTCTGCATTGTTGAAATCTTCAATCTGATCCTCTGTTAAAGGCAACATGGGCCTTGATTTTAATAAAATTTTAGATGCTATGTCACGGCACTCATTTTCTATTCTATGTGCAAATATTTTGATGGCATCTGGTCCCAAGTATGAATATTCTTTAGTAACAACACCATCCTGTACAACCACATAACAAAAACTGGAAGGTTCATGTAGCTGGTATGGTGTAATTGAAGATTCTTCAGGATCTGGATTGCAGGATGCAAGAGATTTGAGATTTGATTCAGAATCCCAGACAATATATGCTGGGTGTTCCAACAAGGCTTCAAACTTTTTGAATTTGCAATTCTCACTTGGCATTGGCATCACCATATGAACAGGTTTATGATTGCCACAATATTTCAGATGCTCAATTAACTTGTTTTTTGCAATTTCTGCATTCACTTCCCGAACCCCATTTACCATTTTCCTGCCATCAAATACACATAAACATCTTCTGCACAACTTGAATATTATATTGGATTTGTCTAGTTGTGCTCTCACTAAAGCTTCAAGATTATGTATCAGAGTGTAATGATATTTGCCATCCCCTTCAATTAAGAGCAAATCAATTGGAATAGCAGATTCATCATCAATTGTACTGATTCTGAGAGGTTCTATCGGGCAATTGCCAGTGGAACAAATAAATACATTAATAGATAATTGTTTGCCATTCATATCCCTGGCCCTTTTTTCAAATTTATCAATATTCTGAACAGACATTGGATATTCTAAACCCTCCATTGCCTCATCGAAATTGTGTTCATATTGTTTATAATAACTTATTCTCTGAGGATTCCTTGAAACTGGGTACAAAGCAGCTAAAATACACCACAAAAAGCATTTCTCATCATTATTTTCAATATTAACCACGGCTGTTTTGTTTTTAATATTGGCAGGTAATGGCAGATATGTAGATCCTTGTAATGGGCTCAATTCAGAAATATTAACATAGAGCCTGTGTGAAGAGCCGCATAGGCTCCATCCAGACTCTTTTGCCGCAAATTCAGAGTGTTTAATATTCAATTGATCTATCAACCTGGTTATTATTCTGTCCAAATTTGCATTTGAATATACCGGTACAGTTTCTGTTATGTGGGGCTGTGTAAATTTTGTGCCATTTGGTTTCTTATATTGTGTATACAATTTGAGGGAGAGCTTATAAGGGCTATTTTGTGCATTAAGAATTGCCTGCAGATCAGGTTTTACACTGTTCAAAAAATTCTCAATACCACATCTTGGCTCTGATACAAACCGATAATCCCTAAGTTGGGCATTAAAACTGCTATGGATAGGTGCAAAACATAGCTGCTTTGCAGGTCCAGCATTAACAGGTGCTTCATGCTTCCTTTTCAGACCAGATGTAGATGCTTGTGGGGGCAATGTTGATGACTGTGCAGAACAAGTATCTTTATGTGTATATGTGAAATATTGCATGCTGTATTTTCTATTGCATTTGGGGCAAATTTTTGTGGGAGTTCTGTATTTGTCTGGGTTACAAATCTTTTGGTGTCTGGCCCAATTAGAGCTAAATATATTTTTATTGCACTGATTGCAATATTTTTGATTTGGCATTTTTGTTGTTGGTTTATTATATATATTTCCTGGGTTTCAATTCAAAACTTTATACTGAATAAAAAATATCAGTTGGGTTCAGCACTGTACTGTGTGTGTGTATGTGTGTATGTATGTGTGTGTGTGTGTGTTAATATTTTTGGCTTTGGTATTTATATAAAATTTCCTGGGTTTTAAATCTAATCTTTATGCTTATCTTATGACAGGTTGTAAGGCCAATAGCCCACAAGTGGAAAAAGAGAATAAATATTGATTCACACTGACCTAGCACAAATGCCTGCACGAACATGCATATCTTGAATGGCAATGACCCAGCACTGAGTGTTATGTATTGATTTTTGTATAACAAGCTGTGACAGATATAGGCCTGACCCTAAATAAGAGTGGATTACAACAAATAAGCTAGATGTAACAAATATCAGGCAAAATATTGTATTTAATATGAATATTAAATCAAACAGGCCTGTAAGTATGAGGAGCACTGTAAAAACACATCTGTTCTCCTCAGCCACTCTCACAATATTGGCTGATGTAATGCAAAATCTCTTTATATACCCTAATTTCACGGGAATTTCCCGGCTGATGCAATTTTGTTTGCATGCAAAGCTTCAATACTCAGAAATTGCATCAGCCGGGAAATTCCCGTGAAATTTGTTTTTTACAAGAATTTCCCGAGGGTTTTTTCACAGAAAATTCCGAGGGGGCATATTTTTCACGGAAATTTCCCGGCTGATGCAATTTTGTTTGCACGCAAAGCTTCAATACTCAGAAATTGCATCAGCCGGGAAATTTCCGTGAATTTTGTTTTTTACAAGAATTTCCCGAGGGTTTTTTCACAGAGCAATTCTAGAAGAATTACATTGTTTTAATATTAGATTGAACCTGGTATCCAATTGAACTTAAACCTGAAGTAAATATGTATGGGTAGGTATGGGTTTAGCATAATTTCTGGTGTGGCCAAAAAATATCAATTTTTGACAAGTTTATGAACAAAAATTTGGCTGATGCAACTTTTGTAAGTATAAGCAAAACAATCTGAGGGGGCTCTTCCTTTCCGAAAAATTCCTGAGGGCATTTTTACAAAAATCTTGGATTAGAGGGGGTTCCACACTTGAGCAAAAAGCTCATATGCTCATGTTGAGCTAGTTTTAAGTGTAAACAAATCTGCTGGAGGGGGGCTCTTCCTTTCCTGAGCTGGTTATAGTACCAATACAACTAAGTAGATGGTGACCCCGCCAAGGCCGGTTGCTATTTAATATTCGCAATTTAATTTGTATGTACTTATAACTAATTTGCACGACTTTTAATTAATTTGCACGTACTTAGAATTCATTTGCATGTACTTAGAATACTTTACATTTATGTATTTGCATGTTTATAACTTTTTATGAATATATAATTATTTATTTTATGAAAAATATGTATATAGAAGGTAATTAGAGGTACTAAACGCTATGCATATGGTTTTATATTCATTACTGCAAAGTATGTAATGTATAAATCGATAATATTAATGTTTATAGTATTGAAAATAAGTTTTCTATGGTTTATGAACAGCTATGAACGGTGGTAATGGGTGTAGGTACAGGTCCAATTACGATTGGGGACGGTCCCGGTACTCGAACCCGAGATATGTAATATTATTAATTAGTACTATGCAATAATTTCATCATGTTATGAAACACGTTGGTTTTACACGCTAGACAGAATACTGTCTCCGAATCTCGACTCGGCTCTGATGCCAGACAGAGAGAATGAATTAATATTCCGCGCAGGTAGAGGAGAAAGGAATTTGGGGAGTGTGCGTTCAAGGTCAAATGACGTCAGAACGTCAGGACAAAGAAGGAATCTGATTGACCAATCAGAGAACGCGTCGGTAGATTTTCAGAACCGGTTTTTCCAAGGTTAACCAGTACGCAAGAACAGGGAAAAGATATGCAATAGTGTAGGGCAGGGGAGGGATTCAACCAGACAACAAAGGATGTCTCGAATGTGCAGCAAGGGTCAAATCTCTGAAGCTATGCGTCGCTTGTAGAACTGGTTTCCGCCGCCAATTAATATTCCGCTCAGGGTTGCCCCAAGGCACAGGACGCTTTAGCGCAGGTTTTTTTTATCTGTACTATGAAGAAGGGAGAGCTATCAGGGACGGGGCCTACAGTTTTCACCATTTGCTTTTATCACGGGGTAACGAACCTAGGACCCTTTGATTATTGATTTAGGTAGTAAATGTATGTTACTGTGTGCTATTTAACTTAATTTTGAGTTTATTTTTTACCAAACTTTGACTTTATGTCAAACATTTTCACACCTTATCCTTATTTTTACAAAATAACACTATTTATACTATTCAGGCAACATTTTTTATTAAATTTTGGACTCACAAAGATATTTTTACAACTTTTTAATTTATTATTTTACAATTTTATGTTAATTTTTTACCAAAATAACACTATTCATACAACATTTTTTATTAAATTTTGGACTCACAAAGATATTTTTACAACTTTTTAATTTATTATTTTACAATTTTATACCTATTTTTAACCTAAATAACACTATTTGTACTATTCAGGCAACATTTTTTATTAAATTTTGGACTCGCAAAGACATTTTTTCAACTTTTAATTTATTATTTTACAATTTTATGTTAATTTTTTACCAAAATAACACTATTCATACATTTTTTATTAAATTTTGGACTCACAAAGATATTTTTACAACTTTTTAACTTATTATTTTACAATTTTATACCTATTTTTAACCTAAATAACACTATTTGTACTATTCAGGCAACAATTTTTATTAAATTTTGGACTCACAAAGATATTTTTACAACTTTTTAACTTATTATTTTACAATTTTATACCTATTTTTAACCTAAATAACACTATTTGTACTATTCAGGCAACAATTTTTATTAAATTTTGGACTCACAAAGACATTTTTTCAACTTTTAACTATTATTTTACAATTTGATATTAATTTTTTACAAAAATAACACTATTTGTACTATTCAGGAAAGACTTTTAGTTACATTTTCGACACACAAAGTGTGTGTTCTCAACTTACATCTGTTTATTTCACAAGTCTAGGCTTATTATTACCAAAATAACACAATTCAATCTGTTCAGGAAAGACTTGTAGTTACATTTTCGACACACAAAGTGTTTGTTCTCAACTTCTATTTGTTTATTTCACAAGTTTAGGCTTATTATTACTCAAATAACACAATTTCATCTATTCAGGATATTTTGTATTTACAAAGAGATTTTTTCAACTTTTAATTTATTATTTACAAGTTTATGTCTATTTTTTACTCAAATAACACAATTCTATTTGTTTAGGAAAGACTTTTAGTTATATTTTCGACACACAAAGTGTGAGTTTTCATTTTTTATCTGTTTATTTTACAAGTTTAGCCTAATATTTACTCAAATAACACGACTTGAACGTGTTTTTTATTACATTTTGGACACACACACACAGATATATTTTCCAAGTTTACAGGATTATTCTCTAGTTTACTCAAATAACACAATTTAGATGTGTTTTGAATTAAATTTTGTACACATGAAGTGTGTTTCGTCAAGTTTTACCCTTTTATTTTACAAGTTTAGGCTTAATATTACTCAAATAATACAATTTAATCCAGTCAGGTAGGATTTGTTATTATATTTTGGATGCACAAAGAGATGTTTTCAACTTTTTTACTGATTTTTTGCAGGGTATGTATTAATTTTTATTTATTTTGTTTTGTATCATATATACATTTACAAATTTTTAACTTAGAGTTTAGTATTTATTTAAATATTTTCAAAAACACTAAAGAAAAAGTACTTTTAGCTAAAATGTAAGCCACAGAATATATTATTATTATTATTATTAGGGTTTACTGATTTCCAATATGCTATTTTTGGTTCTGTATTTCTATATGTATTTATTTAGGTCAGGTTACGCCTGCTACGTAGGAAAGTTTGTTTATTTTAGAGTTTGCTGAGTATTTTGTTACTTTTATACTAGGTAAAGTTTTCTAAATATATCAGGTAGGGCTCCATCCATATACTTTTGTTTTTGCTGTTTGGAGATGTGATCAGCATCACTCTCCATCTGCTTTTTATTTTATGTACCCTAATATTATTTTGAGGCTTAGTGAATTCTAGAGCCTATTTATGCAGGAGAGAGGGCTTGAAAATTCTGATCTCAGATAACCCACAACTTTTTGTCAGAGTTTTTTAAAGGATATTTTATATTTATTATGTGCCACTAGAATATCAAAGCTTGCTTAATTTTTATGTCTGTAACGCTGTTATTGTATTTCTAGCTAAGGCTTACTGGACAAGGTACACGAAATGTTTATCATTTCGACTATTTATTTTTATACGAGGCCAAATGTTTAGTGTAACGAAAATTATTGTGTGTCTATAAAGACTGAAATTCCTTTACCGATGGGTCCATAACTGGACGCTTACCAACATTGTTCCTTTTTTTTAAAAAAAAATATATAACCATTTATCAATATATTGACAATTCACAGGACAAGACGAAGTTCACAGACGACTGACTATATGGACCATAGGTCCACTTGCTAAACTTTTTTCTATGCTAGAAGAAGAATTTAGCCTTATAGCCTTTTTCAAGGTATTTTTGAAGTATTACTGGTTTTTGGGTGCATCAACATTTGGGTTATTTCCATTTGGTTTATTATACGAGGCTACAATCACTATCTGAACACTGAAATTCTCTGATTGAAACTAAAACCTTAGGCTGTAACTAGAGACTTAGTATGTATATCGACAATTTATAGGACAACACGAACCTTACAAAGGATTTTAAGTGATGTAGGCCCACACGCCAGAGCTTTGTTAACCTGCAAGAAGCATTTACAGCTAATGCTACGAGGAAATGAGGTTGATTTTTTACTGTTTCACAAGAATGCTATTCTTTACACACCCAATATTTGCTTTTTCAAGTAACTACATGTACCAGAAGCACTTACAGGCCAACTCTAACTAGACTTCGATTTATGTAAATGTAGCAAGAACTATATTTCTGAGGAAGTACGCAAAAGCAGATTACCCGATTAAAGTATCTGAAAAACAGATTTTTCTATGCAAGTATATTTTTATTGACTGGATTATTTAACAGATCAAACAGGAAGACTGCGAAATTAATTAAATGTAGTTCTATAGTAGCTATAGGTGGTTTCAGAGATATAAAAAGAATATATATAAGATTTCGCTTTTTTTGCTTCTGAGGCTAATTGCGACGCTAAGGGTAAATGGCGAGGAAATGTTACGGAGGAGAAACAGTCCCAAAAGTTATGGGCTGCATGTAAGTTAATACCACAGAGATATTACAGTAGGTGTAGGTTCTACCACCAGAACTTTTCTATCATAATAATACTGGTTATGCTGTACTGTTAGCTAAAGATGCTGATATTTGAGAAACTTAAGAGCTTATTTGCAAAATTTTAGATAAATAATAATCTGTTAGACTGTAAACATATTTTATATCCATTCTGCAAAAGATCCGATGACAAAATTTAAAAATTGTTATCGCCCAGACAGGGACTCGAACCCTGGACAGATAGGTTAAAAGCCTAACGCTATACCAACTAAGCTATCTGGGCACAAGGTATTCTTTTCTTGAAAAGTTAGTTATGTTAAGAAATATATTGAAACACTTGAGAACACTCTTGCTCTGGTTCGACAGAGAAGGAGACAACATTTCCAAATTTTTACAGACTGGGTGTATTTTTCCACTATAGAGGCCTTCACTGTATGTAATTCGAAACGCTAAAGTTCAGCTAGCTTCCAAAATTGAGGTAAAGATTGTGTTTCGCGAGATTAACAAGTTACAATTATATCCAGTTACGGACAAATAAAGCTAAAACTCTCAGATTTACTGTACTAGCCAAGTTTTAGTAACATTTTCTTCACTTTAGTACAAATACCAAAGGAATAGGTATATTTTATTTATAATTTGACAAAATGTACTAGTATTTAATTCACAAAGTTAGGTAAAAAACGGTATTTTAAAAAAATATTGTTACTGCCTTCAAATTTTATGTTATTTAGCCACTAACAACTGGTTTACACTGTTAGGCATCCTTTAAATAGGAAAAGAAGGAATTATTTGTTTAATATTTTTACTACTTTATATTTATTTAAGAAAACAATTCTACAGTTTAACTTAATTTTAACAAATTGTTACTAATTTACATATCAAAGTTATGTTATTTAGAGTGTATGAAGGCGTATAAAGTTAATATTTGTACTTATCAGTTCAACTAACAATTATATTTTACACACAAAAGATAATGTTTACAGTTAAATTACTTGAATCAGAGAATAATATTTTACAGTAATTGATTCATTCAGCTCTAGTCAGTACTTTTATGCATCAGAAAGTTTTCTTAATTTTCTATTACGCATGCTATTTTGGGCTATTTTTAAAATGTATTTCTAGGGCAAACTGGTTTAATTTTCTGCTTATAATGCAAAGTTGACAGTTTTCGCACAATGCATTGTACATTTGTTATATTATCTACTTACAATCCAAATATTATGCTTATTTAATGTATAACTAACTAACTCTCTAGCCTTCTTAAACCCGAATGTTCATGGCTGCAGCAACACATGCTTTTCATCTGTCCCTGTCCTGAGCAAGATCTATATACTCCTTTCCTTCCCTACCAATTTCCTTTAGGTCCATCTCTACATTATCCCTCCATCTTTGTTTTGGTCTTCCTATTGGTCTTTTACCATCAGGTTTCCCAACAAGAATCCTGTATACTCTTCTTTCCTCTCCCATTCGTACCATATGATCTACACACCTAAGTCTTCTTGATTTAATCATTCTAAGACTATCTGGACATGAATACAAATTATGTACTTCTAAATTATGTAACCTTCTTCACTCATCTGTCTCCTCATCTGTTTTAGGCCCAAGTATTTTCCTAAGGATTTTATTTTCAAATATTCTCAATTTATGTTCCTTTTTTCAATGTAAGGGACCAAGTTTATTTACTGTATTTAACTTTTATTTTTTGTAATTAACAAAAATTAAAAGCTTATACTGTAGTTATTATATCTTTTTCTATCAGCTTATTTTGAAATCAATATTATTAGATATAGTCTTTGATTTATAACTATATTGCTTTTTTTTTATCAATTTATCTAAGAGTACACACAGACAAACACATCTGTTCACACTTTTATGTACATAGATATGCCTTTTTTCAATATTTTAGTATGAAGATTGCACTTTAGCTATTTAAGCAAGTGTAGGAAAGGTAGGATTTCTGAGAATTTCTTGCAGGATTTTGTTGTCCAAGTATAGATGAGAACTGAGCTGGGAGCCTGTTTTGAACCTTTTCATGAGAGTTTGCATGTGAACTGTATGCAAATTGAGCACTATTGACTGTGCATGCTTCTAAGTTTTGATGTTATTTTACATCAACCCTGTGAGACTGTAGAGAGTTTTCCCTTTTCAAGTAGTTTTTACTGATTGTATTTGTATATGTTTTGGGGAGTTAGCAGTTTTATGTTATGAGGCAGTTTATTGTAGAATATTTTTACCTGATGGTATGATATATTGAGTGTCTGCTGTTTTACTTGTAATTATTTTTCTTTTTGTGTTGTGTATTTGACTATATTTTGTCCAAGTTCGTAGTATTTAGAATAATTGTTATTGACTTGTAGGGAGTAATAATCCTTTGCAAGATGCCCTATACTTTAGTCTGAATATTATTCTTAGTGTTCACTTTTGAAGCCTTAGTATTCTGGTAGTATTATTAATGTAGAGGTAAATTAGGCTAAAATGTAGGCATTTTTCTGATGAATTATACTTACTTAGTTGTTTCAGCAGGTAGAAGTTGCATGATGGTTTACTGCTGATGATGTTAATTTGATCTTCTTATGTACTACGTATGATGTAGCTTACTTGAGTAATTGGAATTTCCTACTGAAAAAAGGATTGCTTGTCTATTTTATTCCTATGTTGTTAAGTTTGTCCATAAGCAAGCCATGTTTTTACTCTATCCTATGCCTTGGAAGAATCTAGATATATTGTGTTTGCAGTTTTATGTTTCTCTAAGGTTTCAGCTATGTAGTTTTTTAAACTGTGCTATGGGTGTGACTATTGATTTCTCTTTCTGGATGTCATGTTGGTTTCTGTGTATTCCTCTTGCTGCTTGAATTTGACTTAGGTTGTTTGCTTTTTTTCTTAGATCTTTATTTGTTTAATTGTTCAGTATTTTTTATTTTTTAATATTCTTTTACATAAAAAAATCAAAGTACATTTTTAAAGTCAAAGTGTGTTAAAATTCAATTTTTCAAAGTTAAAGTTTTAAAAATACAATTTTCTAAAATTAAAAGTTATAATAGTATATTTTTGTTAGTAGAAGTTTTTATACTAGGGCAAATTATTTTGTTGTTAATGTAAAATTTGTTAGTTAATGTAAAATTAAAGTAATTAAAAATCAATTTTTCAAAGTTAAAGTTTTAAAAATACAATTTTCTAAAATTAAAAGTTATAATAGTACATTTTTGTTAGTAGAAGTTTTTATACTAGAGTAAATTCTTTTGTTGTTAAAGAAAAATGTGTTAGTTAATGTAAAATGAAAGTAATTAAAATTCAAAAAAAATAAAAAATACTGAACAATTAAACAAATAAAGATCTAAGAAAAAAAGCAAACAACCTAAGTCAAATTCAAGCAGCAAGAGGAATACACAGAAACCAACATGACATCCAGAAAGAGAAATCAATAGTCACACCCATAGCACAGTTTAAAAAACTACATAGCTGAAACCTTAGAGAAACATAAAACTGCAAACACAATATATCTAGATTCTTCCAAGGCATAGGATAGAGTAAAAACATGGCTTGCTTATGGACAAACTTAACAACATAGGAATAAAATAGACAAGCAATCCTTTTTTCAGTAGGAAATTCCAATTACTCAAGTAAGCTACATCATACGTAGTACATAAGAAGATCAAATTAACATCATCAGCAGTAAACCATCATGCAACTTCTACCTGCTGAAACAACTAAGTAAGTATAATTCATCAGAAAAATGCCTACATTTTAGCCTAATTTACCTCTACATTAATAATACTACCAGAATACTAAGGCTTCAAAAGTGAACACTAAGAATAATATTCAGACTAAAGTATAGGGCATCTTGCAAAGGATTATTACTCCCTACAAGTCAATAACAATTATTCTAAATACTACGAACTTGGACAAAATATAGTCAAATACACAACACAAAAAGAAAAATAATTACAAGTAAAACAGCAGACACTCAATATATCATACCATCAGGTAAAAATATTCTACAATAAACTGCCTCATAACATAAAACTGCTAACTCCCCAAAACATATACAAATACAATCAGTAAAAACTACTTGAAAAGGGAAAACTCTCTACAGTCTCACAGGGTTGATGTAAAATAACATCAAAACTTAGAAGCATGCACAGTCAATAGTGCTCAATTTGCATACAGTTCACATGCAAACTCTCATGAAAAGGTTCAAAACAGGCTCCCAGCTCAGTTCTCATCTATACTTGGACAACAAAATCCTGCAAGAAATTCTCAGAAATCCTACCTTTCCTACACTTGCTTAAATAGCTAAAGTGCAATCTTCATACTAAAATATTGAAAAAAGGCATATCTATGTACATAAAAGTGTGAACAGATGTGTTTGTCTGTGTGTACTCTTAGATAAATTGATAAAAAAAAGCAATATAGTTATAAATCAAAGACTATATCTAATAATATTGATTTCAAAATAAGCTGATAGAAAAAGATATAATAACTACAGTATAAGCTTTTAATTTTTGTTAATTACAAAAAATAAAAGTTAAATACAGTAAATAAACTTGGTCCCTTACATTGAAAAAAGGAACATAAATTGAGAATATTTGAAAATAAAATCCTTAGGAAAATACTTGGGCCTAAAACAGATGAGGAGACAGATGAGTGAAGAAGGTTACATAATTTAGAAGTACATAATTTGTATTCATGTCCAGATAGTCTTAGAATGATTAAATCAAGAAGACTTAGGTGTGTAGATCATATGGTACGAATGGGAGAGGAAAGAAGAGTATACAGGATTCTTGTTGGGAAACCTGATGGTAAAAGACCAATAGGAAGACCAAAACAAAGATGGAGGGATAATGTAGAGATGGACCTAAAGGAAATTGGTAGGGAAGGAAAGGAGTATATAGATCTTGCTCAGGACAGGGACAGATGAAAAGCATGTGTTGCTGCAGCCATGAACATTCGGGTTTAAGAAGGCTAGAGAGTTAGTTAGTTATACATTAAATAAGCATAATATTTGGATTGTAAGTAGATAATATAACAAATGTACAATGCATTGTGCGAAAACTGTCAACTTTGCATTATAAGCAGAAAATTAAACCAGTTTGCCCTAGAAATACATTTTAAAAATAGCCCAAAATAGCATGCGTAATAGAAAATTAAGAAAACTTTCTGATGCATAAAAGTACTGACTAGAGCTGAATGAATCAATTACTGTAAAATATTATTCTCTGATTCAAGTAATTTAACTGTAAACATTATCTTTTGTGTGTAAAATATAATTGTTAGTTGAACTGATAAGTACAAATATTAACTTTATACGCCTTCATACACTCTAAATAACATAACTTTGATATGTAAATTAGTAACAATTTGTTAAAATTAAGTTAAACTGTAGAATTGTTTTCTTAAATAAATATAAAGTAGTAAAAATATTAAACAAATAATTCCTTCTTTTCCTATTTAAAGGATGCCTAACAGTGTAAACCAGTTGTTAGTGGCTAAATAACATAAAATTTGAAGGCAGTAACAATATTTTTTTAAAATACCGTTTTTTACCTAACTTTGTGAATTAAATACTAGTACATTTTGTCAAATTATAAATAAAATATACCTATTCCTTTGGTATTTGTACTAAAGTGAAGAAAATGTTACTAAAACTTGGCTAGTACAGTAAATCTGAGAGTTTTAGCTTTATTTGTCCGTAACTGGATATAATTGTAACTTGTTAATCTCGCGAAACACAATCTTTACCTCAATTTTGGAAGCTAGCTGAACTTTAGCGTTTCGAATTACATACAGTGAAGGCCTCTATAGTGGAAAAATACACCCAGTCTGTAAAAATTTGGAAATGTTGTCTCCTTCTCTGTCGAACCAGAGCAAGAGTGTTCTCAAGTGTTTCAATATATTTCTTAACATAACTAACTTTTCAAGAAAAGAATACCTTGTGCCCAGATAGCTTAGTTGGTATAGCGTTAGGCTTTTAACCTATCTGTCCAGGGTTCGAGTCCCTGTCTGGGCGATAACAATTTTTAAATTTTGTCATCGGATCTTTTGCAGAATGGATATAAAATATGTTTACAGTCTAACAGATTATTATTTATCTAAAATTTTGCAAATAAGCTCTTAAGTTTCTCAAATATCAGCATCTTTAGCTAACAGTACAGCATAACCAGTATTATTATGATAGAAAAGTTCTGGTGGTAGAACCTACACCTACTGTAATATCTCTGTGGTATTAACTTACATGCAGCCCATAACTTTTGGGACTGTTTCTCCTCCGTAACATTTCCTCGCCATTTACCCTTAGCGTCGCAATTAGCCTCAGAAGCAAAAAAAGCGAAATCTTATATATATTCTTTTTATATCTCTGAAACCACCTATAGCTACTATAGAACTACATTTAATTAATTTCGCAGTCTTCCTGTTTGATCTGTTAAATAATCCAGTCAATAAAAATATACTTGCATAGAAAAATCTGTTTTTCAGATACTTTAATCGGGTAATCTGCTTTTGCGTACTTCCTCAGAAATATAGTTCTTGCTACATTTACATAAATCGAAGTCTAGTTAGAGTTGGCCTGTAAGTGCTTCTGGTACATGTAGTTACTTGAAAAAGCAAATATTGGGTGTGTAAAGAATAGCATTCTTGTGAAACAGTAAAAAATCAACCTCATTTCCTCGTAGCATTAGCTGTAAATGCTTCTTGCAGGTTAACAAAGCTCTGGCGTGTGGGCCTACATCACTTAAAATCCTTTGTAAGGTTCGTGTTGTCCTATAAATTGTCGATATACATACTAAGTCTCTAGTTACAGCCTAAGGTTTTAGTTTCAATCAGAGAATTTCAGTGTTCAGATAGTGATTGTAGCCTCGTATAATAAACCAAATGGAAATAACCCAAATGTTGATGCACCCAAAAACCAGTAATACTTCAAAAATACCTTGAAAAAGGCTATAAGGCTAAATTCTTCTTCTAGCATAGAAAAAAGTTTAGCAAGTGGACCTATGGTCCATATAGTCAGTCGTCTGTGAACTTCGTCTTGTCCTGTGAATTGTCAATATATTGATAAATGGTTATATATTTTTTTTTAAAAAAAAGGAACAATGTTGGTAAGCGTCCAGTTATGGACCCATCGGTAAAGGAATTTCAGTCTTTATAGACACACAATAATTTTCGTTACACTAAACATTTGGCCTCGTATAAAAATAAATAGTCGAAATGATAAACATTTCGTGTACCTTGTCCAGTAAGCCTTAGCTAGAAATACAATAACAGCGTTACAGACATAAAAATTAAGCAAGCTTTGATATTCTAGTGGCACATAATAAATATAAAATATCCTTTAAAAAACTCTGACAAAAAGTTGTGGGTTATCTGAGATCAGAATTTTCAAGCCCTCTCTCCTGCATAAATAGGCTCTAGAATTCACTAAGCCTCAAAATAATATTAGGGTACATAAAATAAAAAGCAGATGGAGAGTGATGCTGATCACATCTCCAAACAGCAAAAACAAAAGTATATGGATGGAGCCCTACCTGATATATTTAGAAAACTTTACCTAGTATAAAAGTAACAAAATACTCAGCAAACTCTAAAATAAACAAACTTTCCTACGTAGCAGGCGTAACCTGACCTAAATAAATACATATAGAAATACAGAACCAAAAATAGCATATTGGAAATCAGTAAACCCTAATAATAATAATAATAATATATTCTGTGGCTTACATTTTAGCTAAAAGTACTTTTTCTTTAGTGTTTTTGAAAATATTTAAATAAATACTAAACTCTAAGTTAAAAATTTGTAAATGTATATATGATACAAAACAAAATAAATAAAAATTAATACATACCCTGCAAAAAATCAGTAAAAAAGTTGAAAACATCTCTTTGTGCATCCAAAATATAATAACAAATCCTACCTGACTGGATTAAATTGTATTATTTGAGTAATATTAAGCCTAAACTTGTAAAATAAAAGGGTAAAACTTGACGAAACACACTTCATGTGTACAAAATTTAATTCAAAACACATCTAAATTGTGTTATTTGAGTAAACTAGAGAATAATCCTGTAAACTTGGAAAATATATCTGTGTGTGTGTGTCCAAAATGTAATAAAAAACACGTTCAAGTCGTGTTATTTGAGTAAATATTAGGCTAAACTTGTAAAATAAACAGATAAAAAATGAAAACTCACACTTTGTGTGTCGAAAATATAACTAAAAGTCTTTCCTAAACAAATAGAATTGTGTTATTTGAGTAAAAAATAGACATAAACTTGTAAATAATAAATTAAAAGTTGAAAAAATCTCTTTGTAAATACAAAATATCCTGAATAGATGAAATTGTGTTATTTGAGTAATAATAAGCCTAAACTTGTGAAATAAACAAATAGAAGTTGAGAACAAACACTTTGTGTGTCGAAAATGTAACTACAAGTCTTTCCTGAACAGATTGAATTGTGTTATTTTGGTAATAATAAGCCTAGACTTGTGAAATAAACAGATGTAAGTTGAGAACACACACTTTGTGTGTCGAAAATGTAACTAAAAGTCTTTCCTGAATAGTACAAATAGTGTTATTTTTGTAAAAAATTAATATCAAATTGTAAAATAATAGTTAAAAGTTGAAAAAATGTCTTTGTGAGTCCAAAATTTAATAAAAATTGTTGCCTGAATAGTACAAATAGTGTTATTTAGGTTAAAAATAGGTATAAAATTGTAAAATAATAAGTTAAAAAGTTGTAAAAATATCTTTGTGAGTCCAAAATTTAATAAAAATTGTTGCCTGAATAGTACAAATAGTGTTATTTAGGTTAAAAATAGGTATAAAATTGTAAAATAATAAGTTAAAAAGTTGTAAAAATATCTTTGTGAGTCCAAAATTTAATAAAAAATGTATGAATAGTGTTATTTTGGTAAAAAATTAACATAAAATTGTAAAATAATAAATTAAAAAGTTGTAAAAATATCTTTGTGAGTCCAAAATTTAATAAAAAGTGTTGCCTGAATAGTATAAATAGTGTTATTTTGTAAAAATAAGGATAAGGTGTGAAAATGTTTGACATAAAGTCAAAGTTTGGTAAAAAAATAAACTCAAAATTAAGTTAAATAGCACACAGTAACATACATTTACTACCTAAATCAATAATCAAAGGGTCCTAGGTTCGTTACCCCGTGATAAAAGCAAATGGTGAAAACTGTAGGCCCCGTCCCTGATAACTCTCCCTTCTTCATAGTACAGATAAAAAAAACCTGCGCTAAAGCGTCCTGTGCCTTGGGGCAACCCTGAGCGGAATATTAATTGGCGGCGGAAACCAGTTCTACAAGCGACGCATAGCTTCAGAGATTTGACCCTTGCTGCACATTCGAGACATCCTTTGTTGTCTGGTTGAATCCCTCCCCTGCCCTACACTATTGCATATCTTTTCCCTGTTCTTGCGTACTGGTTAACCTTGGAAAAACCGGTTCTGAAAATCTACCGACGCGTTCTCTGATTGGTCAATCAGATTCCTTCTTTGTCCTGACGTTCTGACGTCATTTGACCTTGAACGCACACTCCCCAAATTCCTTTCTCCTCTACCTGCGCGGAATATTAATTCATTCTCTCTGTCTGGCATCAGAGCCGAGTCGAGATTCGGAGACAGTATTCTGTCTAGCGTGTAAAACCAACGTGTTTCATAACATGATGAAATTATTGCATAGTACTAATTAATAATATTACATATCTCGGGTTCGAGTACCGGGACCGTCCCCAATCGTAATTGGACCTGTACCTACACCCATTACCACCGTTCATAGCTGTTCATAAACCATAGAAAACTTATTTTCAATACTATAAACATTAATATTATCGATTTATACATTACATACTTTGCAGTAATGAATATAAAACCATATGCATAGCGTTTAGTACCTCTAATTACCTTCTATATACATATTTTTCATAAAATAAATAATTATATATTCATAAAAAGTTATAAACATGCAAATACATAAATGTAAAGTATTCTAAGTACATGCAAATGAATTCTAAGTACGTGCAAATTAATTAAAAGTCGTGCAAATTAGTTATAAGTACATACAAATTAAATTGCGAATATTAAATAGCAACCGGCCTTGGCGGGGTCACCATCTACTCAACTACTCAGCTTATTATTAAGAAAGTAAACAAGAGGCCGAACACACATAACTTTATGTTCAGAACTTTTCAAATAAGGGAGCCACGTCGGCGAGCGCACGAGACATGTCGCTATTTAATTCGTTTATATGAAATATCTAAATATTTTGAAACGGACCATATGTACCCAGTTTATTATAATGAAACTAGACAATAATATGTGTTAAATATTTGTAAAATATTAGAGCATATACACACGCAAGCGAACTTATACACTTGTTTCCCTTCATCCAATACAACATGCACGCATCTTCAAAATCATTAAGATCACTGAGGAACCCCAGCTATAACATGATTGGGCCCACAACGTGGCCGAAGGTCAAGCATGCGAGCGTACAAGTCGTGGCCAATGGCCACGCCAAAAGTGCGCGAGTCTTTCCACATAGAAACGCTGCAGCACAGTCGGAATATTGGCCACCCTTCTTCTTCACGCCACTGTTCGATCATATCAAATTACATGCGCATGTTGATGGTTTGAAATATCTGGAATTCAGAAGGAGCGAGCGAGTGATTTAGACTTCCCCCTTCTGTTCCAGCCGTAAATACAATAACGTGATGATTCAGTTACAGAGGAAGAAAATAATAGCTACTATAGTTTTAAGGCAACAGTAAGAACTGGCTGTGGAGGAGCGTCGGTACTTAATGGACAAATCGCAGAATAACTAACAACCTAGCAGAATATGTACTAACTATGGACTTAGCATCAATGTCCTTCAAGAACGTAGTTTCTGAGGCGTGTTACATGGAAGTGGAAACGCTGATATTGGAGTGCCTTCTAACAGTTCACTCATTAGGTCCTTAGTTATGTTGTCATTTATATAGGGTGACGAGACAGTCCCGTTTGAGAGGCGTGTCCCGGTCGTCCCTTCGATATTATTTAAAAACACTATGTGTACCGTTTTAGAAAAGCCTAGGGGTTAGCTTGAAAACCAAGTATAAAGTTGAGACATTTCATGCTAAAAAAAAAAAGTTGTATTGTTTTGCGTGTGTTCCGTTATTTGTAGAGAGTGCATAAGCATGCCCAAGAAACGTATATGCAGTTTCAATATGAACTTGGGACAAACCACAAACTGAAGTGGGAAATCACGCGTCAGATGTGTGGGGTAAGGTTTTTGAGGAGATTTACAAACGGTTGGTGAAAAATAAAGCCGCTCTCAAGAAGATTGATTGTTCTGATACATACTTCTGGCACTCCCCAACTTCTGCGTAGGGCTAACATCAAAGGTTGATCAGAAGGAACCAGAAATACTGTGTAAGTCACACCGAGATTATAATAAATAATAGCTTTTGACAACGAGAGATCATATTTCAAATAATAAAATAATAATAATACTTTAATTATAACAATAAATTTATAATTAGGCCTAACTGATTTTTCAGGAGGGGAGGAGGTACACTGATCTCCTTGGGATGTCCCGTTTTGGGGTCAAAATATTATGGGCACCCTACTACTAGGGTGCCAAATATCTAGCTCCTGGCTTCTCATTCCATTGTAATTATCATACTCTTACCATGAAAAGGTCTCCTGCGTATTATCTGCGGTCCCGGGTTCGAACTTAGATGAGAGCTCCAAAATTTGGGTGATGACGCAACACAATTAATATAATTCAAAGACTTAATAAGGTTCTCCAGGCGGGGGAGAACCGGAAATTTTCCCACCTGTTCAGGCAGCTCCGGCGTCCACCCATCGTCGTATAAAGTGGGTACCTGGAGGAAACTCTGGGGGTAAAGGCGGCAAGGGACGTGGTGTTGATCACGTCACCCCCACCTTCGGCCGTAATCAAGAAAGTGTGAGGCCCTAACCCCACGCTCCCTATACGCCTTCATGGTGTGGTGCATTGCACAGGGGAGCACTTTCCCTTCACTTTTTTTTTTAATAAGGACGATCTGACTCCTATTGAGAAAGTCTGATAACAGCGTCGATGGGACTGAATGCGATCAACGAAGAACCCATTTGATAAGCTCTGGTCTTCAAAAGGCTGTTGGACTATAGAGTTACTAAATACATGGTAAAAACAGATAACTTGGTCCAAATTTAACAAAGTATATCTTGTCCCAACCCTCCATCCCCGGTAACGTTCCTGGTCTTGTATATATATAAGTGTCACTTCACCAGAAACCGAATTCATTGCCTGTGTGCTCACTGCAGGTCGGTCTGCTTGAGACGATTCCAGACACTTTGGCGCCAGCGGCCAGCTGGGTCGCTCGGAACTTGCTTTTGGCGCGCCACGATTCGGATGGAAACAGACAACTCTGCTAGTGATTCTTGCAGTCTAATTCTCGAATGAATATTTCACTTGCTCTCGTTGCCTTCACTAATTCTATTTAAACCAGCCCAATAATCAAAGAACAAAATAGCTATATTGGGAACCTTTCAACAACTCCCACATTCGCAAAATAGTACATATTGTGCTTGGTTAAGTCCGCTTTATGCACAGTAAGGCTTATTGGGAATGGATCTACAGTTTAAAGTGGAATCCAAACCACAAAGTGCCTCCACCGGTATCGAACCCGGGACCCTTTGATTACAAGGCGACGAAGCAACCAATACGCCATTTTTTTTAAGGAATACCCCTAACCGGAAGTATCCCCCGTTTTTCACTATATTATCAAGATTTTCATTTCTCGGTTATTCTCAATTTTCAGTTTTTCTCATTTGGACAAACAAATACCCGTGCCTTAACCGGGACTCGCACCCGGAACCCCTGACGTCGTAGCGCTCTGTGATAACCACACCGTCACGGAGGTCGACAGGACCATCGGGGAGGCTTTAAGTGGAACTCGTACCCCTCCTACTTGACTGCGAGAAGAACTACCGAAATAAGAAAGGACCGGGCGTCCGGTAAAAAAGGCGCGAAAACGAAATGCTTGTGGTCCAGGTGCTAGGACGCAAAGAAGCACCAGCAGGCTTCATGGGTGACGTGGAAGTAAGGTCAGGTGATCAACAGTTACTGTGATTGGGTGGTTGCAAGGAATGAGATTTATAAAACATTTTCTTGTTCGCTCCATTCGCGAAACAAACATTTCTCTACGATTCACATCAAGTTTATACGTCAATCATTTATTATTACAATTATGCCCTATTTCAGGGGATCCCAAACTTTGTAGTTTCAAAAGTTTTCCGCGGTGCCCAAGTCAGAATATAGGCATAGGCCTATCTAAAACTTGCAACGCTAAGTTAGTGTTGTTAGGTTGCTTGCCTTATGTTAAAAAATAAGCACATATTTCAAATTCAGAAACATTGTTTATGTAAAAAGTACTAAATAAGCACATGTTTGGAACAATCATATCTAAAACCCTGTGTAGACTAACAAGTAAGTGGCATTTCAGTTAAAATTCCGGAACATTTCGCGGCACCCCAGGGCGCCGCGGCGCACCCTTAGGGAACCGCTACCCTATTCAATATTGAATCAGTTTGTTAAGAAAGGTTTAATTAAAATGTCCATTAAGACTCACACCATTATAAACTTGGATAGTTGTGCTGTACTGGACTTCTGGTAAATTAACACTTAATTCATTTTACAAAGAAATTAAATAAGTTACTTTTCCTTTGCTCCTTTTGTTCAAATGTACAGTCTACATGGAACAGCCATCTGAAGCACCACCCTCCTCCCCCAATCTAATAACTCCAAGAGAAATAACTTTTTTGTCGACTATAGTCTCCAAATTCTGTTCTCAACCAGAGAGATAAAATCGTAACAATTCTATTGCGAGTGACCCTTCACAACGATGAGGAAAGTGAGATCCTAGTTCCAGCGAATAATTTGTTAGGGCCGCTTCAGTTGATTATAGTGCACGCTGAGTGTGCACATAAAGTAGAGTTTCAAATATAATGAGTGGCTTCGCAAATGATCTACGGAGACTGTATTTGTATAAGCATTCTCTTCCTTTCCTGAGGAGAATTCAATAAAACAATGGCTTGGTGTAGCTTTCAGAGGGGAGCGGCACGTGACACGCTTAACTTGCAAACCAGCATTCAGAAATAAATGCAACCTTTCGTATCAAGACAGGTCAAGCTGCACGTGTAGCTCTGATTAGGCCGTTTTCTCAATACCGTGCATCCTGTCACCTAGTGCTCTTGTTAGCTCATGCGCGGTGAATGTTTGGATTTAGACTAACTGTGCTAGTGTCGCTTGCCGCTTGCAGCTTCTGTGTGAATTCTCCGTGTCGCTTGTCGCCTGTCACTTGTCGTCTGTCGTTTGCAGCTTTCTTGCCTTGTAAGGGAGATTACACACGAAAGCGCCAACCAACACATGTCCCTTGGAAGCGAACCAGCAGTAATGAATTGAACCTTTCGAACAGAAGCGACACGACAAGATGCAGGTGTGGCTTGTAGCTTGCGTGGCCAGTTTTGTTAATACCGTGCATCATGTCGCTTCGTACTTTTGTTCGCGCATGCGCGGTGAATGCCTTATATTGAATGGTCTAATGTCGCTTGTCGCTTTGGTATAAAATCTCCATGTCGCTAGTCGCCTGCCGTTTATGCCGTTTAAGCAGATTCCAGACCGAAGCGTAACGCGACAAGCGACAAGCCTCGGTAATCATTGCAACGTTTCGAATGATGCAGCACGGTAAGCTGCAAATATTGCATGTCGCTTGGTTGTGTCACTCAAACTGGCTACTTTATCAATGTTGTGCATCGTGATGCCTCCACTTGCCGTGCACGGGCGGTGAATGTTTTAGTCTACAAGACAAAAGGGACCCGTGTCTCTTGTCGACGTGGAAGCACACTGTCGCTTGTCGCCTCCGTCAGAATTCTTCCCCTGACCCCTTCAAGGAGACTTCAGATCGAAGCGACAAGTGGCAGGCGACAATCGACAGACAACACTGGCATGGACGTCAGCAGGGTTTTTTTCCAGGGAAGGGCAAGGAAGGTATTTTTTTTCCAGGGGGAGCAAATAAGCCACATTTTACCCAATCTTTCTTCAAAAAAACATTGCTTACATTTGAATTTATCATGTTCGTGCATTAATTAACACATATTATTGTGGCTGAAATGGAATTATATGTGTGAAATATATAATTTTTGGTTGACTTTCATTTTCCAAAAGGGGGCACGGGTCCCCTTTGCCCCCCCCCTTACGGACTCCCATGAACACTGGCGACTTCGATCTAAAGCAAGAAATTCACCGCTCATGCGCGAAAAACCTAATGCACCGAGCCGAAAGCGACATGTGCAGCTTGCCCTGTCGTATCAATGCGAAAGGTCGAATTGATTACTGAGGGTTCAATTCCAAGCGATACGTATCTCTTGTCGCTTGTTACATATTGCGTTTCGCTTGGTAGCGTTCTAATAAAGAGCTTCGTTTCACACAGTTGCGGCATGATAGGCCACACAAGCCTGCTTTGATTTCTGAAATCTTCAAACAACACATAAAAGTATGCAAAGTAAAAATTAAGAGTCAGCGATTAGGGTAAATGTGATTATTTTCTCAATTCTACAGTGGGGCATAAACTCCTTAAGTACGCCACAGACTGCGCCGCAGTTAATCCCTTCCTAACTCCGCCGCGAGAGGAACTCTTCTTTTTTTCCCCCTCCCCTTCCGAATGCTCTGAGCCGAGACAGACAAGCTACGCGCTCTCAATTGACGCTGTAAAGCGCGTTTCACAACTTTTTGCTCAATTCGGTATGGCACGTAGCTGCTTACACACAGGAAGAAATCATGTGACCTACAAGAATTGTGATTGGTTGGACGGGTTTTGCAATATTGATTGGTACCCACAACGGATGCAATTGTATTAAAATTACA
Organism: Lepisma saccharinum; assembly: GCF_977018435.1. Taxonomy (NCBI): domain Eukaryota; kingdom Metazoa; phylum Arthropoda; class Insecta; order Zygentoma; family Lepismatidae; genus Lepisma; species Lepisma saccharinum. The sequence goes on from NC_139239.1 coordinate 89,501,659, forward strand.
ACACGTAAATTAGACAGGTGATATTGGTACCAGGTTCCAGCAAGAATAGTAACCATTTTTTCGTCAGGAAAACTGCATAAATGATAATTTTCAAAAACCACGGTGGTATTTGTAATCACATGCATGGTCTCGACATTTTAAAATGAATTTGATTTTGCTAATTTATCAAATTATAGTGGTTCCAACAACATATGTACACTCACTCGGGTCTTATAAGACCACGTTTACACGTATGTGTGTGTGTGTGTGTGTGCATATATATATATATGAATGGCTTATTGCAGAAAGGGACCTGAGTCACTTTTGCACAATTCTGAGAAAAACATGAAAAATCGTATAATACTGATAGTGTAAGAAAGAAATGTCCCGTTGTTGTCTCAAATATTCAGCATAATGAATAGTCAATTTTGCAACGCTCATTGCGTCCCCCTGCAGTATGCTGCTAGAGACAGTGGAGATGAAAAAGTTGTGACTCCAGTACCTTTCTGCAATAAAAGTGGAAACTGTGAGAAATGAGACGAGAAATATCCTACAAACGCCCGTTTGTCGTTGCCACATAAGCTAGGTTATGTTAGCTTATGTTATATATGCCACAGAAAATTATAGATTCATCAATAAATGACAGTTTACTGCACTTTCTGGACTTTATTGTTGGTGTTTGAAGGACAATAATGTACTAGCTCATACATGCATGTGTTACTCTACATCTGAATTTTTTACATTGGCGCATGTAGTGGGCCACTGAAGAATATCTTCATAAAATCCTTTGGCGCCCTCTGGTACGTACATACGACAAGGAAGTTCGTATGTCCTTCAATTGAGTAAGCTTATACTACAAAATACTAAGAAAGTACTGCCTATTCTTGTAATAACACATGGTAGTTTCCGGCACAGATGCCACATTTTTTTTGTAGACATGAGGCCACCACGTTGCGAAATCAATAATGTTACTGGTGTCAATAAGTTTAACAGTATTTTTACCGCCCCGAGCTGCATTACAGATTAGCATACACACATAGGCGCCGACTTCATGGTGCTTAGGGGGCTCGAGCCCCCCCTTAATGTTAATGATGTCGGGGCACAGCCCCACAAATAATTTTGCTTAAGAGAATCTAATGTATTATTTTGAATCTCTTGTAAAGTTTACTCTGAATTGTGCCACATGAACTTAACTTTAAATACACATTTGAAATGTTCTAGACCATCAAATTTGGGTGGCTGAGACCGCTGAACCATCAACTTTGGGAGGGGGGGCTATGAACGGAGACAGCAAAACTCATGACTTATTACTATATACTAAGTATATAATTATGAGTATTGTTAACATTTTTACTAAAAAGAGTTTCAAAATATGATAATTATACCAGTATGTTGTTTAGTGAATTCTGAACAATTTGAGGTCGTAAACACGACTTTCAGGCAATATTGATATGTACGATATTTAGGTATCCTCGAAATCTCATCCTCTAGTCCAAAGAATAAAGGGAAAATAATTCTAAAGTCTTTGAGTTTACTTAACACTGGCTTGCAGTAAAGTACGTAAGGAAAGCTTATGAAAAGTCTGTATTGAGAAAGCGAGAACGGCTATGATGAAAGGCGTTATTGCTAAAGCACGGCATGCTATGTGTTTATTTATTATTGTAAAATTGAATTTAAAAAGTAAAATATTGTAGCAAGAACAAAAAAGGTAAAACTATTTGCCTGCAATTTGTGTTAGCATTTATGTAAATAATTAAATAAAACTGTTAAGTATTGTAAATATTCGCTATTTTTATGGGTACTTCAACACTAAGGTTCTTTGCACCCGTCACATGTCCTTTCTTTACAAGTCTGTTGCGGACATTAAAACATACCCATGCCCTCGCTGGGACTCGAACCCGAGACCTCCGGATCAAAGCGAGTTGAGTCGACCACCCAACACGCTCGGCTACCGAGGCCGGCATAAAACTGTTATGTTGGCCTCTTAATGTAAATATATAGCCTACTTTTAAATAAAAATGTTAATTGTTATCTAAAAAGCAAATGAGCAGACACACGTTTTTCATGTTACATTTTATTTGCATGAGGAATATAATAACTGCTTAAAAACTGCTATACGAAGACGTAATTTTTATTTTTAAAAAAGGGAGGGAGTGAGTCATTCATTCATTTATTTCAGTGATCAAAGGCCCCCCCCAATAATTTTGAGAAGTCGGCGCCCATGCATACACAGTTCGTACAACGTATAAATACGGCTAAGTTTATTGCAGAAAAGGACCAGAGTCAGTGACTCCGGTACCTTTCAGCATAAAAGTACTCTTTTCACTGTGCATTTTCTTGGCTATAGCCTCATGTGACTGACGTTCTTCCTGCACTAAAAGATGTGTCTGTAACTAGGAAAATAAAAAAAATAAAAACATTAACTCTGATACCTCAAAAATGTGACTCAGGTCCTTTTTTGCAATATATATATATATATATTAATATACGTATGTGCACACACACACCAATTTAACTTCACAATAAAAGTAACATACTTTTCACACTAATCTGAAACCGACTTTGTTTCCAATCATGGAGGAAGCAGAATTAATTACAGTAGGCTATATATAATTTATTTAATGTTGGGAATTCTGTATTTTCGTCGTAAAAAAAGACTACTGTTAAAAAAGTAAATATTAATCCACTTACCTCTGCCTTTACCATCTTTTTCCAATATTTCAATATTTTCCAATATTGAAACGAAGCTCAAACGAAGCTCAAACCACGCTACTCATCTACTCACGCTACACGTCGGTGCGCAGCGTCGTTCAACTTCTTTGGCACAGTGGATGATGGGAACGAACGAGGCAGATATCGCACGTAACTACGCCGAGACATTCCTGTACAAGAAGTAACCAGCGGGAGAAATGAAAGCACGACGCAACGTTAAACAAGGAAACTTTGAAGTATGTTATGTAAATGAGACTTCTTAACATTTCAGAAACATGATTCTGACTTCGTGTGCTGTATGGGAAAGTTGTTCAAAAAATGACATGTTTCTCTTTCAGGTTCATTTTTTTATTATTGCCATTGTTTATTCAGAATTTGGGTAATATTTGATGTTCCTAATGATATTAGTTATTGAATTGTAAAGAAACAATTTCAAAAGAGTGTATTTCCTTTCATATATTAAAGCATTTTCTTTGAAAATCCGCGTGTACGAATAATAATGTTACATATTGTATATGATTTCATTTGAAACTACTATTGTCTAACATATTTAAAAGTTTTAATAATTACTAGGTTATTTCAAAGCGTTGTTATAAGTCTCAAAATATTGGTGGAAGGCAAGTGCCTCCCTTTCCCCCCTAGTTATGCCTCTGATTTAGGATGGCTATGGGTGAAATATTGTGATCAACCGCAGTCTGAAAGCATGCCACAATAAGAGTTAGCCAGGGAATGCAAGTCTGAACATGTTCAAACAATTAGATGCTTGCTGTTTCCATCAGCCAGCAATCAGTTGTTCTTTGACTCTCCTGCTCTGAAGTTGCTCTTTGCACAGGTTACATAAAGACTATGTATTTCTGCAAGTTAAGTAGTGGGTTCAGTAAAATGGTTTATTACTGATATTAGACATTGTGTGAGTGTTGTTATTATCCAGTATGGCTGAAAATTAACTGAAACAGGAATGATTGCTTGCTGCAATTCACTTTAAGAAAGACAGAAACGAGAGTGTTAAAAGAAGTCTCCCGCCGGTTACTGAATGGATGTGCGGCATGTCAGACATAATTATGGAAGGTATGAAAATTTGTGACAGTTGTAGGAAACAAACGAAGTTGCAACACCTTACAAATCAGGAGGGAGATGACTGCTCAGTACCAGTACCCAGTAGCAGTTGTCAAAGACATAGTAATGTTGACGAAGCATTTCTATCCGTAGATGTCAGCTTTGAGTATTTGAATAACTCTCTAATCTCTCTAGAAGAATCACCTGTTGCTAAGAGAAAATTGCAAATTAAATCATACAGTGAAAAAATAATAGGAAAATAAATAGATGTTTGAGAGAAAAGATACTAACAGAAGCAAGTACAGATGTAGAGGAAACTGTGGAAAAGAATGCAGAATTTGAAATGATTAGTTAGCTAAAACAAAAGTTTCAAGAAGATAATGAAAGTGTGGGTGAAAAATTGCAAGTTTTAACAGTTCTACATAGAAGCTGGTCATGCAATAAAATACAAATAAAATTTCAGGTTAGCAACAGAATGGCAAGAAACGCGAAAGCATTGGTTAAAGAAAAGTGTATTTGGCAAAACCTAATCCAAAAATTTGAAAGGTTTCAAATGAATCTGACATTGAAAGGTAATCAATTTCTACAACAGTGATGCTGTCAGCTGTCTTATACCTGGACAAAAATACTTTGATTCAATAAAAACAAGTGAATGCGGAATTTATGTTCAAAAGAGTCTAGTGTTGGGCAACTTCAAGGAACTGTATGACCTGTTTAAAATCAAAAATCGTACTGATAAAGACTGGGTTTACAAAATTCGACGATTTACGACCTAAACATTGTGTCTTGGCAGGTGGTAGTGGTACCCACATAGACTGCGTTTGCACAACACATCAAAATTTAAAACTAATGATACATGTGCTAAAATCCAAGAAAATTACACTAAATGATGGCACAGCTGTAAGTAAGTAACTATAAATCATGTTTAGCGCAGATATTGTGTATAGCGCCAGGTACAGCATGCCATCTTAATGAATGTTCTTCGTGTCCAGGTGTAGATAATTTGAAATATGTGTTACAATTGCAGCTAGATAATGAACTGGTAGACTACGTTACATACAAGCAATGGGTATCTGTTGAGAGATATAATTAGTAAAGTTCACTAAAACTGCAGATGAGTTTGTAGAATCTTTATGTGAACAGTTGCTACTTTCGATGAGACATTAGTAGTGGTGTTTGTACTAATATAAAATCGATAAATGATGAGGTGTTTTGACTGAATAGAAATACTTAAAACTAAGGCAAAATGTCTATAAAATTTTATTGATACTGTGTAAAACCTACGAGTTTTGTAAAAAAAAGCTTCCGAGAAAAGATGACCCCCTCAAATTGATGTGGCCAAACTTGAATTTGCTAAAATTGCTGTTTATAAATTTGTTAAAAATATGCTTTTTTCGATATTGTTTTAACTACACTTAAAACTAAGCTAAGATGCTCTTAAGAGCTACACCTATACCTATACTTATACATATTTATTTTTGGTCTACTTCTGGTTTTATTTCTGGTTAAAAATATGCCAGATATCGCCCTATTTTGTTAGGTATATGTTGTATTTATACTTTTACTTATCACCGAGTGGATATTAGAAAACGACAAACAGAATTTGTTGTTTTAGAAATATTCTACAGAGCCATCTATGTGCAAATGTCTGAACTCGGTGAACAGACTCGGGTCAACAAGTCAACTTTTTTCAGTACGTCAATATTTTTAACTCTCTCTGCCAGCAATAGGGAATGGTAGTAAGCGCTAGACAAAGTACTTTGGTGCCGAATATGCCTTTCTTAAGACGTCGTATGTTGCTAAAATATCTTTAATTTACATATTTATCATACCGCCGTATCTTGTTCTATTAGACCTCTTCAAGAAAATTGCCAATTAGTAAAAACTAATTGAGCACAACAGGTGCTAATAGGGCAAGCATACAGTGATATGGGGATATGTGAATTGTCGGTTTCTTCGATTCAGATAAAAGGATCGAATTGAAACTGGGATATTTTGCATTTTTTAATATGATAGCTAAAAAAACAGAGATTTTGATTAGCTAATAATTTATACCTGATTGGTTTAAGTAAGCAAGATTTCTATTTGCTCTATAAATCTATATAAATCAGAGCACAGTGCCGATTTCTTACTTTTGCCATTTTAGCAGAGGAACCGAGGGATATAACATAGCTCTGCCAAGCTCCGCCAAAATATTGATCCACAGAAAACAGTGGCCTACAGAAGCGATACATAACACACGCCATTAGGTCATTGCCACATCACGACGTGCCTGTGCTTACATGCAATTGAGGTAGGTCACTGTTTTCTGTGGATCAATATTTATTCCACCTTCGTGCATGTAAGCTATATTGGCATTACAATTTGTCATAGTTTTATTAAGTATAAAATTTTGATTTGAAACCCAAGAAATCTGATATAATAAACCGAGGATAAAAATTAATAATATTAACATATTAAATATATACAATAATTATATAAAGTACACTGCTGAACCCAATTCATATTTTATATTAAATATAGAGTTTTAATTTAAACCCCAAGAAATCTTATAACTAATAACAAAAATGCCAAATCAAAAATATTGTGATCAATGCAATACGAATATTTCTAGCCCGAATTGGGCTAGGCACCAAAAGAATTGTAATCCAAACAAACATAAAACTCCCACAAAAATATGCCCAAAATGTCATAGAAAATATAGTCTTGAATATTTCTTATATAAACATAAAAATAATTGTTCTGCACAGTTTTCTACTTTATCACAACCAGCTACATCTTCATCTGGTCTAAAAAGAAAACTTGAAACACCTATTAATTATAAACCAGCAATGCAGCTCCGCTATGCACCTATTCATAGCAGTTTTAATGGTCAACTAAAGGATTACCGTTTTATATCAGAGTCAAAATGTGATATTAAGAATTTTTTGAATAATATAAATTCTGATGTGCAGGATATTCTAAATAAACAAAATAGCTCTTATAAATTATCTTTCAAATTATTTACACAATATAAGAAACCAAATGGAACAAAATTTACACACCTCCACATAACAGAAACTGTAGCTATATATTCAAATACAAATTTAGACAAAATAATAAGCAGTTTGATAGAGCAATTAATTATTAAACACTCTGAATTTGCTGCAAAAGAATCAGGATGGAGTTTATGTGGAACTCCACACAAGTTATATATTAATATTTCTAAATTTAACCCATTACAAGGTTCCACATATCTGCCATTACCTGCCAATATTAAAAACAAAAAAGCTGTGCTTAACCTAGAAAATAATGACGAGAAATGCTTTCTGTGGTGTATTTTAGTTGCTTTGTTTCCAGTTTTAAATAATCCAAAGAGAATAAGTTATTATAAACAACATGAAAATGATTTTGATGATGCAATGGATGGCTTAGAATATCCAATGTCTATTCAGAATATTGATAAATTTGAAAAAAAAGCCAGAGATATCAATGGTAAACCATTATCTATTAATGTATTTATTTGTTCTACTGGTGCTGGAAATTGCTTGATAGAACATCTCAGAATTAGTACCCTTGATGATGATTTTGCTATTCCGATTGATTTGCTTTTAATTGAGGGGGATGGCACATACCATTATACTTTGATACATAATCTTGAAGCTTTAGTAAGAAAACAACTAGACAAATTTAATAGAATATTCAAGTTGTGCCGAAGATGTTTAACTGTATTTGATGGTAGAAAAATGGTGAATAAAGTTTGTGAAAAAAATGCAGAAATTGCTAAAAACAAGTTAGTTGAACATTTAAAATATTGTGGGAATCATAAACCTGTTCATATGGTGATGCCTAATCCAAGTGAAAATGCCAAATTCAAAAAAATTGAAGCTTTGTTGGAACACCCAGCATATATAGTTTGTGATTTTGAATCAAACCTCAAACCCCTTGCATTCTGCAACCCAGATCCTGATGAATCTTCAAGTACATCATACCAGGTACATGAACCTTCTAGTTTTTGTTATATAGTTATACGGGATGGTGTTGCTAGTGAACCACAATTATACATGGGACCAAATGCTATCAAAGAATTTGCACATAGAATAGAAAATGAGTGCTATGACATAGCATCTAATATCTTATTAAAATCAAAACCCATGATGCCATTAACAGAAGAACAAATGCAAAATTTTAACAATACAGAAAAATGTCCGGTATGTGATTTATACAAATATTAAGGTGAAACACCATTCCCATAGAAATGGTAAATTCTTAATAGCTCTGTGCAATAGTTGTAATATTAAGATCCAGAGACCAAAATTTGTCCCGATATTTTGCCATGGTGCATCTAATTATGATTTTTATCATCTGATCAGGTACGAGGGGTTTGACAAGCAGAATTTAAATATTTTAGCAGAAAATGATGAGAAATATATAGCTATTAGCAAGATAATTAAAGTTAATGGTGTTCCTATTCACTTAAGATTTCTTGATTCATACAGAATTTTGTCGGCTAGCTTGGCTACTCTGGCCAGTCAATTATCTGATGATCAATTTAAAATTACTTGTGACACGTTTCCAAATCAGGACTTGAAATTAATTAGGTAAAAAGGTGTATACCCATATGATTATGTTACAGATTTCTCTAAATTTGATGAGTGTGCTTTGCCACCACAAAAAGAATTCTACAGTAAACTCAAGGCATCCGAAATCACTGATGAAGATTATCACCATGCTCAGTTGATGTGGACCAACTTAAAATGCCAGACATTTGGTGATTATCATAAGGCACATTTAAAACTTGATGTAACTCTGTTAGCCGATATACTTCAGGCATTTAGAAAATCTTCAATAGAAAATTATAAGCTGGATCCAATTTATTTCTATAGTGCACCAGGCCTAGCATGGTCTGCAATGTTTTTGAACACTAAAATGTAATTAAATTTAATCCAAGATCAAGATATGTATCTTTTTATGGAGCAATGTATAAGAGGAGGCATGGTGCAATGTTCTCAAAGATATGCTAGAGCTAATAACAAATATATTTCTAATTATGATCCAGCAATGCCATCAAATTATATACTTTATGTGGATGCCAACAGCTTGTATGGTTATGCTATGATGGATAAATTGCCATATGCAGGGCTTGAGTGGGTTGAAAATTTTAGTATTGGAGATCTTCAGGATTTTGATGATAGTAACTATGGCCTGTTCTTAGAAGTTGATCTGACAATTCCTGAAGATTTACACAACAAATTTTCTGATTTGCCCCCAATTTCTGAGATTGAGTGTTCACCTAATTCTAAACAAAAAAAGCTAATGATGACTTTGAAACCAAAACAGGATTATGTAATATATTACAAAAACCTCCAGTTTTTGATGCATTACGGTGTTCGAGTGACTAATGATGGCAAAGTTTTGAGGTTTAGGCACTCAAGATGGTTGAAACCATATATTGATACGAATACCGAGCTTCGAACATCTGCAGTAAGCCAATTTGATAAAACTTTGTTTAAATTAATGGTAAATTCAGTGTATGGCAAAATTATAGAAAATGTTAGAAAGCATACTGATGTTAAATTAGTTACCGATCCCAGCCGGAGAAAAAATTAGTGGCAAAACCTAATTTCAATTATAGAATAATTTATGTTGAGAATATGACACTTTTTAATATGAAAAAGAAACAAAAATTAAGTTTGATAAACCTATTTATGTAGGAGCTGTGATATTAGAATTGGCCAAATTACATATGTTAAAACTCTATTATGATGTGTTGAAACCTTTTTATGGTGATCGTGTAAAACTAATGTATATGGACACAGATAGTTTTATTCTTGATATTCAAACAGAAGATGTTTATAAAAATATATCACATCCTGAATTATTTAAATATTTTGATACCAGTGAACATTCAAAAATTCAACCTCACAACAAAAAGGTGCCTGGCAAGTTAAAAGATGAGACCCTTGGCGATGTTATTGTAGGATTTGCTGGGTTAAGAGCTAAAATGTATAGTTTTAAAACATGTAGTGGTGCTGTTGCCAAAAAAAGCTAAGGGCATTGGTAGAGACACTGTAGACAAAGAGCTTGAATTTGAAGATTACAAAAATTGTCTCAAGTCACAGAGGTTAATCAGAACATCAGAAAACAGAATTCAGAGTAAAGATCACTTGTTGACTACCAATATTGTACGAAAAGTAGCTCTAGACTCACATGATGATAACAGATGTATTTTGTAATGTGGCATACATACTTTACCATGGGGACATTGTGACTTGATAAGTGGCAATCAATGCGCAATCACAAAGCATGATTTGAAATAACTTGTGTTGTTCATAAAAACCTCGGTTCTCTGATTTCCATCCCTTAAATCTTTTTACAAGATAGTCTCTTAATTTAAGATCGTCAACGATTGGTCGTTTCATAGTTGTTTATATACGTCTCAACGTCTAGAAAATTGTCTATACGAGTCTAAACGTTTCAACGTATATTTATATATACGATGTTCCTATATATACGTTTCAACGTATGTTGATTCGCGATTAGTCAAACATGTCAAATGTAACTGCTATTAGTAAACGTACGAGGAAAATAAGTTTTGTAGAAATTATCTTCTCAATAAGAATACTATATTACTACCTTTATTACATTAAATATTAATTAATTAATTAATTCTCTAGCCCTCTTAATTCTAAAAATTCGTGGTTACAGTTCAATTTGTACTTATCCTGAGCAAAATTTATATATATTCTATTCCAATCTTTACAGATTTCTTTTAGGGTCATCTCCATCTTCGTTTTGGTCCTTTACCATCAGGTTTCCCAACAAGATTCCTGTAAAATATCCTTTAATCCTTTCTCATTCGTGCCCACCTAAGTCTTCATGATTAAATCATCAATCTAATAATACTTGGAAATTAACATAAATTATGTACTTCTAATTTATGTAACCTTCACTATTCACTTGTTTCTTTATCCCTTTTAGGCTGAAATATTTTCCTAAGGATCTTATTTTCAAATACTCTCAATGTTAATGCAAGGGATCAAGTTTTCTCATCCACAGGCAAAATTACTGTTATTGTATATTTTAACATTTAGTATCTTAGATATTAAACAAGAAGACACAGAAAAATAACATGCATTAAGCTTTCTTTTTTCATTTCTTCTTTAATATCATTTTCATTTGTATGTATTACTTAAATTAAAAAAAAACTAGATTAAACAAGTTAGTTTCAGCCTGTACTTTTCTCTTTACTAACTTCCTTACTTGCTTTAAAAAATATTTTAGTATTATTCTTAATTTTATTTACATCATCTGCATATGCTAACAGTTGAGTCACAGTACTTCGTTAGTTTTTTTTACCTTCCTAACAGCATATGCTAAAGCAAAATTAAAAAGCAATAAATATGATGTATCTTTCTTTTATAATATATCATGAATTGTACATTTTGTCAGACATATTAACAAGATTTATAAGTATTTTAAATCTCTTTTGACCGAATCATATGCAATTTTTTAAAAAAAATAAGTGAATAGCTGATGGGACATTTTGATTATATTCCCACTTTTCTCAAGTGTCTGTCTGATGTGAAAAAAAATAATCTGTTACGTTTAAATCCACATCGATAATCACATATATTATTTCATTAGTATATAGGGGTTAGTCTTGTTAAAAGAATATTATATAATACGTTATATGTTGTTGAGAGTAGAGAAATTCCACGATAATTATTGCAGTTCATTTTATCACAAAAACAATTATAGATTCTTTCCACTGTTGAGGGATTTCTTCTTTATTCCATATTAATTTATGAATTTGACATATTATTGAATTCCTATCATATTTAATTAACTCAGCTGGTATGCAATTTCTTATTTTTTTAGTCTTTAATAACATCTTTAACTTCAATCAAATTAGGTTCTGCTGTATGTACTTCATTTACTTCCGATTAATCTCCTACATGAACATTTAAGTAATTCTTCTATCTGTTTAAAATATCGCTTGGATTCGAATTCTTGAAAAAACGGAGGGGGTTGAGTTTTTTGAAAATAACACGCATTGCACATTTATAAGTAATTATATTTTCGATAGAAAGCGCATCCTTTATCAATGTTTCATGAGATTTGGTGGCCAATTCATTTTGATGAGGGAGTAGGGTGTACATGTTCGAGATCCGTCCACTGATTTGTAAGAAGCGCACAATTCACACGAAGCAACAAAAAATAAAAATATTGTGTGTGTTCAAGGTAGTGAATAGTTTTGTTCTTTTCCGTTGTTGGTGTAAAAAATATTTCGTCAAATTTTGTGTTCCGTGTTAGAAATGTCAATAATCGTTATTTTAAAAAATATAGTTTCGTTAGTGATTATTTTTTTCTTGAAGATTTATTACAATTTTTCATGTACCAATTTCACAGATCATTTTTTTTTTGATCATTGAATATTGAAGTTTTATGGGAAAAAAATAAAAATAAATATTTTCACACCCCAGTTTCCAGTGATTTTTCTTTATGTTTATGACAGTTACCAAATTATACTCTTGGCATAATGTGGCACGGAAGTAGATTGTTACCGTGGAGTGCTGAAAAAAAAAGAGACAGAGTGAAAACTAGAAGTTTTTGCATCCTTGAACTTGATGAATTTATAGGTTTATTCCAAACATGCAGTTTTTATATTAACATACACCTAGTATCGAGGATTCTAATGTATTTTTTTTGTTTTGGGTTATACAATACAAAACTCTCATCAATCTAAAATTTTTGAACTCCACATTATTTGTACTCCAACTGATGATTGAAAGGAGGTGACATGATAGCAAAGAATAAAATAATGCAAAAGCTGATCCGTTTATTTTCTTGTTTCTATCAAGATAGGGAACTCAAAATATAAAATTTTAATTATCTTCCGCTTACACATTTTCTCTTTTCTCACAATCTCTATCTTGGTCAATTATCTTCCTACCTCTTACATACATAAAGGTTTCTTGGGGTTTAAATCAAAATACTATACTTAATAAAACTGTAACAAATTGTAATGCCAATGGCTTACGTGTACGAAGGTAGAATAAGTATTGATCTTCAGAATCACTAACCTACCCCAATTGCATGTCTGCACGGGCACGTCGTGATGTGCATAGAAAGGCAATGACCTAATGCCGGTATCGAGCAAGCTAGGACAAATATCTAACCAACTCTAAATATGAATAAATTACAACAATTACAAGGTGGAAGTCAGACTTTTTTACAGACCTGTATGAGGAGTACTGCAACAACATGTCCCACTAACTAATATGTAAATTCAACCCATTCCCATATGAAAAATTCTATGACCTTACTTGGGTTTTTTCCGCCAAATTATATGCTTCTAGGCGAAACCAGTTTAGGTTCTATCCCTCGCGATGTAGGTTCCTCTGCCGATCCAGCAAAGGTGAGAAATCAGCACTGTACTCTGACTTATATAGATTTATAGAGCTAATAGAAATTTACTTAAACCAATCACGTATAAATTATTAGCCAATCAAAATCTCTTTCATATTAAAAAAATGCAAAATATCCCAGTTTCAATTCGATCCATTTATCTGAATCGAAGAAACCGACAATTCACATATCCCCATATCACTGTATGCTTGCCCTATTAGCACCTGTTGTGCTCAATTAGTTTTACTAATTGGCAATTTTCTTGAAGAGGTCTAATAGAACAAGATACGGCGGTATGAGAAATATGTAAATTAAAGATATTTTAGCAATATACGACGTCTTAAGAAAGGCGTATTCGGCTCCAAAGTACTTTGTCTAGCGCTTACTACCATTCCCTATTGCTGGCAGAGAGAGTTAAAAATATTGACGTACTGAAAAAAGTTGACTTGTTGACCCGAGTCTGTTCACCGAGTTCAGACATTTGCACATAGATGGCTCTGTAGAATATTTCTAAAACAACAAATTCTGTTTGTCGTTTTCTAATATCCACTCGGTGATAAGTAAAAGTATAAATACAACATATACCTAACAAAATAGGGCGATTTTAACCAGAAATAAAACCAGAAATAGACCAAAAATAAATATGAATAAGTATAGGTATAGGTGTAGCTCTTAAGAGCATCTTAGCTTAGTTTTAAGTGTAGTTAAAACAATATCGAAAAAAAGCATATTTTTAACAAATTTATAAACAGCAATTTTAGCAAATTCAAGTTTGGCCACATCAATTTGAGGGGGTCATATTTTCTCGGAAGCTTTTTTTTTACAAAAATCGTAGGTTTTACACAGTATCAATAAAATTTTATAGACATTTTGCCTTAGTTTTAAGTATTTCTATTCAGTCAAAACACCTCATCATTTATCGATTTTATATTAGTACAAACACCACTACTGACATTCTTTTATTGCATGGAAATAGACAGATTATTACGTGAAGTAGAACATTGAAGAAAATGAGGATGTAAAATGTCTGGAATATGCGGGAAAATATTATTCTGTAGTAGTGCAAGATGTGGCCCAGTCTCTTCATTTGAACAATGAGCAAGCAACTATTTTGTCCAATAGCAGTCTACTACAAGGATCACATTGATCTAAAATTCAAAAGTATGGTATGTATCTATGAATGTCTGGAGCATGACATTGTTTCCGTTTATTTATTAGAAAAAAGCTTATCTCTCATCTTAGATTGGTACTGATTAGAGATTTGAAACAAATTTACTACTTCTCAGATGGTTCATCTGCGCAGTTCAAAAACAGGAAAAACGTCTAGAACATTTGCCACCACATTAATGATTTTTGAGTAGCGGCGGAGTGGCATTTTTATGGAAAGGAGTGTGCGATGGTCTGGGCTGTACTCTGAAGAGACTTGCAGGAAGAGAAAGCCTGCAGCGGACCTATGATGATCAAATAACACTGTGTAACAAAGGTTTTCTTTCCTGCATGATATGTAGTGACCATAATACCTCTTGGTACCCTGATATAGGAGCACTAGTGCATTTGTTTGTATCACCCTCCATTTTCCCGCAAATGGGAAAAAAGGGATTTTTAAGATACGAAATTTCCCTCTTTCAAGGTGGCAACACTTCCCCTTGTGGAGTTGCAACATTGCATGAAAATCCGTATCAGAAGCCGGTTTTACTTTATTGAGAGTGTGTTTGTGTGTTGTTATTCATTGTTGTTCTGGATGTTTGTCTGTTCCGAGAACTCTTGTACGAGTTCACGCAGTGTTAATGTACTGCTCAGAAGGTACTGAAAGTTGGACTTGCAGCAGGAAGATTTCAGTTTGTTGCTACGTGTGACTGTTAGATATTCCTGTTCGGATGTCACAAGTATCTCCAGTTCTGACATTATATGTGGTTGATGTATCTTTACTGTAAATCATGCCAAGAAGTTGTGCAAATAACCCAAACAAGTTCTGTACATATGTGGAAGAGTGGTTGCTAAGTCCAATGTTACTCACCTGACACCTGCTGTGAAAAAGGCTTATGAATTGTACTTTTCCTGCAAAGTCGGGGACCAGGATAAAAAATGGGCTCCGCACGTGTGTTGTAAATCCTGTGCTGTGAATCTTTGGGGATGGTTGAACGGAACACACAAGGCAATGCCATTTGCCGTGCCAATGGTGTGGCTTGAGCCACAAGACCACACCACAGACTGTTATTTTTGTTTAACAAACATTCGTGGAATGACCGCAAAAACAAACAAGTCAATCAACTATCCATGTGTACCTTCTGCTATTAGGCCTGTTCCACACTGTAATGAGTTACCTGTTCCTGTGCCACCAAATGCTTGGACGTTGAGTGACTGTGATACTGAACGTGAATCCGAAAGTGAAGGAAGTGAAGATCCTGTGTATGTAGGGAACGCAAAGGAAGCGCATATAATATGCCAAGCAGAACTAAATGATCTCGTGAGAGATCTGCAATTGTCCAAATCACAGGCTGAACTATTAGCTTACAGACTACAAGGTTGGAACCTTTTGGGAAAGGACACGAAAGTAATAATGTATCGCTGTCGTGGAAGTGATCTAGTGAATTTTTTCAGCTGTCCGGAAGGTTTGGTGTACTGTACAGATGTGTGTGGACTTATGTCTACATTAAACATTGAGTATGACATGAATCAATGGCGTTTATTTATTGATTCTTCGAAATTCAGTCTTACAGCTGTGTTATTACACAATGGAAATAGTCACCCTGCTATTCCAGTCGCCTATGCTGTAGGTATGAAAGAATCATACCAAAATATGAAGCTCTTGCTTGACAGAATGAAGTATGCGGATCATCCTTGGCACATTTGTGCTGATTTTAAGGTTCTTGGTCTGCTTTTGGGAATGCAGTCAGGATATACAAAACACTGTTGTCTTCTGTGTGAATGGGATAGCAGGGCGAAAGAGAAACGCTATCGTGTGAAACACTGGCCCACAAGAAAGTCGATGGTTCCTGGACAGAAAAGTGTTAGTTACACACCTCTTGTTGATCAAAAAAATGTGTACTTAGCACCATTACACATAACATTAGGATTAATGAAGGTGTTTGTGAAGGCACTAGAAAAAGAGGGTGGTGGCTTCCAGTACCTAAAGACAATATTTCCACATATCACAGATACAAAGTTAAAGGAAGGAATCTTCGTCGGACCACAGATTAGAGAACTCATTAAACATTCAACATTGGACGAAATCCTGCATGAAAACGAGAAAAGAGCGTGGGTTGCACTGAAGAATGTGATAACAAATTTCCTTGGAAACCGAAAATCTGAACATTATGCCGATCCTGTAGAACTGCTACTGAGCTTTCATGCAATGGGTTGTCACATGTCCCTAAAGCTTCATTATCTACACAGTCACTTAGACTTCTTCCCAGAAAACTTAGGTGCAGTATCAGATGAACATGGTGAACGATTTCATCAGATCATTCGTGTCTTGGAAGAAAGGTACAAGGGAAAGTGTGGGATTACTAAGTTAGCTGACTATTATTGGAGCTTGAAACGAGAAAACGAGGTGCTCAGTACAAACGGAAGCGCCGATAAGACTACCTTGAACATCTTTATACATGTTACTTTATGTATCATCCTTTCAATCTTTGGATGTATGTACACTACTTAATTTGATCTGTATTGTTACTTCTGATACATATTGATGTAATATATAACATATTTTGCTCATAATACATAACATATTTTTGTAGTTCTTGAATTGATGTTAATTTCATTTAGGCGTTTACGTAGATACCTTTGGCTCAGAGTGGGATAAGGGAGCAGCTCGGGATGTGGGACAGGGGTCGGGCAGGGTATATATTTCGGTACTGGTATTTATGCAGATCGATAGCATTGTCGTCGTGTAATCTTTGCTTCTTGTACTGTGTAATTTCAAAAACGAATTACTTTTAGTTTCATTCTTCGTTACATCCCATGTCCTGCAGTCCTACAAATAGCATAGCATTTACATTACATAATAAAATTTTCAACTATTATTTCTCGAAATCGGAGGCTGATACAGGAATTTCAGTTATACCACCGTAATCAGCGTGACAAGTTCTATCGCAAACAGTTGCATTCATTTCGGAAAGAGAAAAAAGTTGTAAATTTGTTACACAGTTATAATTGCACCATCACAGCTGTTTACATGGTGTGAGGAAAACATCGACTCCATACAGTTCTTCTTCTTCTTCTTCAATGAAAAACTACACAATGAAGAACAAACAATACTTGCAGATAGATTTCTATCTGCAAAACCAATACCAGGTACACATAAATTCCACAGTTTCATCCCGGTGTCTGATACAGTGTTGGTGACAAAGGTTTTTCAACAAGTGAACAGTCATGCACTTTTACTATGTTAGGAGCAGGCGTGAAACAGAGCCTGCAACTTACAGAAGTGAAAGGATATGTAACATGTGAGAACAACAATCATTGGTGGTTTGCTGTAGTCTTGGACAAGAAAGAGGCTGCAAATACGGTGGAAGGTGAGTTTCTGCACCCTGCTGGTCTTCTCCATCATTTAATTTAAAAAGCGACTATGCATATAAACTAGAAGTGCCTATCTCTAAAGTACCTATCTACAAGTTTTTCTACAACATGGGATGTGTGATATTCCTATGAGAACAAGCAAAATAATAGTCCCATAAGGGTAATGCGAAGTTTTCCCCCTTCGTACAACCATCCAGCGCGCAGACCTCTCTTTTCACAACTCGCCTCAGGGTAAGGTCTGTGTTGGCTGATCAGTTTTGGATCCTCGCGTCTGTCTCTACATGGAATCTGTTCCTCGTGCTTTTAAGGATGTTGATTGTGATAACTAAACTCAATTCAAATATCGTATACAGGGGTTTCAAAAATTAAGATTACCATTCATTTTCATAAAATCATATAATCTAATTATGTTACCTTGGTGGTGAACACATAATAGGCCATCAAGATCGCATTCCTTATAACCATCTGAAATGATATAATGGTAACATTACTGTAAGCCTTGTGTTGTGTGTGGTTTCTTATCTATTCATGCACAAGACATACAAACACGTAGGTTCAAATTTTACAATATAACTAATGCCTGGAAGCCATTCACGTACATCTTACATAGCTACTATGACAAACAATCAATAACATGCTATAAAATTCAAATTCTTCTTCTTCCTTTCATCATGCGTCTATCATATCCTCCTGGAGTATATTTCTTTGTTTTAAATCCTGGTCTCATAATATCTATTAGGAGGTCTCCTAAGTCTATTCGTTCTTCTGATTCGTGTGCACCCAGCGTCTGTATTTGGTTGGTTTTGGTTATCTCTTCCCTCTGCATCGTCAGACTGTCCTGCTGTTGTCGATTAAAGACAATAATTAAGCAGAGCAGTTAAGAACAGTGAACAAGTAGTGCACCTGATAAAAGGACTTAAGTTAAGTAAGATGAAGACGACAATGTTTAGTTTAGACGTGAGAAGTATGTTCCCGAGCATCAATAGGGACACGATTTGGACATTGTTAAAAAGAGAATGGGTCAAGAAATTATAGGAGAATGGGATAGTGAAAGGTAGTGAAGGCGCTGGAAACCATTTGGAATAACGGTTACAGTATAATGGGGGAATAAATAATGTTAATGAGTAAAGGACTGAATATAGGTTCTAGTCTAAAAACAGCATTGGCTGAATTGGTTATGAATGAATGTGAAAAGAAAGTGATAGAAAATGGAGGTTCTGTTTTGCAGATATGTGGACGATTGTTTTGGCATATGGAAGGGAACGAAGAGGCAGCACGATATTTTGCCAAAGAAATACAAGATGAAGAAAGAACTCGAAATAGAAGAAGAAGACAAGTTAAGGTACCTAGATATATTGATGAAAAGGAAGAGAGAACAAGAGACTGAAACCACTTGGCATCAGAAGAAGTGTGCAGCAGGGGTATTCTGTCACAAAAGAAGTGATGTAAGTGAAGTGACAAAAATAAATTTTATAAAGAATATGGAGGACAGAATCAAGAAAATATGCACGAAAGAATGTGAAAAAGAAAGCAAAATATATTGCCTATGGAAATAGCTGGAAAGGAATGGCTATGAGATGGAGGATAGACTGGATATAAAGAGAAGAAGGAAGAAATGTGGCAGGGGGAATTGGAAGAGATAGGAAAAGAGAGGTGGTTTGGAATAAGGAGTATGGGGAAGAGCACAGAAAAATATGCAAAGTGCTTACGAAAGCGGGCATTAAAACTTACAGGAAGGAAGGGAGAAGCATCTTAAGAATAGCGAAGAATACAAACAAGATAAAGGAAAACAGAGAAGAAGAAATGATTATCTACGAAGTGAAATGTAAAGATTGTCAGAGTGTGTACATAGGAGAAACGAAAAAGAGGCTGAAAGACAGGTTGAAACAACATAGGGATGATGTACGACTAAAGAAAGAGAGAGAAATGCGATATTTAAACACAGGAGAAAAACAGGACATGACATAGAGTGGGATGAGGCTAAGCAGATAGGAAGGGAGAAGAGAATACTAGTAACGAAATGGAAGGAGGCTAAGGAAATAGAGAAGAAAGGTGAAGAAGACACAATGAACTGGAATGGAGGACTGAAGTTAAACAAAGAATGAAATAAGGTGTTAGAGAGAGTGGAAAGGACAAGAGAGAAAGAGGAGAGAAGATGGAATAAAAATTAAGGAAAAAAAGCTTGAGATAAAGAGTCCAACCACATTCTATATTGAAGTAATTATGTTTAGCCTTTTAGGTGAAAGTACAGTTGACAAGGGAAAGCCACCTGCTAGAATCATCCAGAACAACTTTGTAATTGTCTGGAGGGGAGTAATGTTTGTGTATATATATATATATATATATATATATATATATATATCGTCCTGTTTTTTTTTATCTTGTTACATTTGTACTTGGTACAGAGTCTGAAAAAATCTTGCTAGAAAGTTGAATCGTTAGGTTTAGTTTACGTTTTATAATAAAATAAATTACTGCCTTGGTCAGCATATTGAGTTTTTCGTTCGTGTCGATCCGTCGAACAACTGCACTTTATATATTAGGCTGTTGCCAACTCTAGATAATACCATTCCTGGTACATGCTTCAGCGAATTTACCTCCGGGGTCTGCACCTAGACTGGATCATTCGGAAGATATATAAGATAAGTTTTGTCAAGTCTCTTCGTCTCTATTCGGCCTCGCCGTGATCCAAGAAGTGGTGGGCGATCCACTTGCCTTTCCATATCAGTCATATCTGTTACCATCCACCGGAGTCTTGGATTAAATCCCAACACGGAAGCAAAATGCAAAGTTTGAGTCTCTCCTAATCTGGAATTTTTCAAAATCAGAAGAACTTCCGCGATCCTCGCTTCCATTTGTAATGAACTTAAATTGGGGTGGTCAAATACGAATTTTCTCAAATGGTCTTTGACAGTGAGAATATGTCTCTCTGCCATTCCGTTACTGGGATTATGGTACGGAGGTATGGTTAAGTGCCTTATTCCGTATTGTGAACAGAAGTTCTGGAAAGTTAGGCTACTGCACGCAGGACCATTATCCCATACAATATTATCTATTAGAGACCTAAGTAAGAACAAGACTGTAATATCCAACGTATGGTTTCAGCCGAATCCAGATAATGAACTGGCCACATGTCAACCCATTTACTGAATACCTCGACTACAATAAGACATTTATTTCCTCCGAAGAAAAAGTGGTCTACGTGTATTCTCTCTGCTACGCGTGAAGCTTCTGGACACTCATTTATAGGGCCTTTTCTTACTTTCCTTCTTTCCGATTGACAAATATTACAAATATCAACATATTGGTCTATGTCCTTGAGCATCTTTGGCTACCAGTATGTTGACGAAGCTGCATCTTTCATAACACGATATGCTGCGTGATTTGAATGCAGTAATGTAATTACTTTTTGACGTAAGGTGAGGAGCACAACAATCTTTCCCATCCAGCTAAGGTAATCATTCTCCACAGATAGAATATGTCGTCGCTCGAAGAAAATACCCAATCCAGATTGAATATCTTCTACAGATTACCTATTTTACCAACCATGTTTGGCAAACAAAATTACCTTGTATAACAGTGGGTCTTCTAATGTGCCTTTATTAAATTCCTTCAAAGAGAGTTTTAAATAACATGTGTCAACGCTGTTATGTCTATTGGAGTTTCATTTTTTTTGTGGAAACTTACTCAACATTTCTACAACTGGTACATGTGATGAAGAAACTACACGGTAATTATACCCTGATGAGAATAACGACCATGTTAATAGTCGATAGGATGTTTGTTTTGATATACCTTAAATATATACTTAATAGCACTGGCATTAGACACAATTTCAAATTATTGACACTGTAAAAACTTATAGAATTTCTTAATTCCAAAAATTATACTCAATGCTTCACGTTCAATTTGAGCATAACGCTGCTCGGCTTCTGACAACGTTGTAGATGGGCAAGCAATTGCTTGAATGTTTCCATCTACTCGATGACAATGTCTTGCTCCGCATCAGTAAGGTGATCCATCGCAAATTAACACTACTGGATCATAAGATATTATGGGTTGTTGTTCATTAAGTTCCCATGATATGTCAGCAAACTTTTGAGCGCACTCTTTCGACCAATACCAAGTTACATTCTTCTTCAAAAGTCCTATGATATGGCTTATCTTGGACGAAAGATTAGGGATGAACTTACTAAATGTGTTCAACAATCCCAAATATGAAACGTAGCTGTAAAAAATTATGTGGTACTGGATAATTAACCGCAGCGTCCCAATTCTTCTCAGATGGAATAATTCCATCTTTACTAATAATGTATCCGAGATACTCAACCTGAGAGGCAACAAATACACATTTCTTTAAACTTGCTTTTACGTTATGTGCATCTAACTTTGACAGTACAGCACATTTTCTATTGTAACACTCACGCTCCGAAGTGCCACTGATGATTACATCATCAAAATAAAAGGAAACACCAGGAGTATCTCCTACTATCTTTGCAAGACACTTCTGAAATATGTCACCGCTAATAGAGATTCCAAGCAGAGTCGCTTTATCCGGAAAAATCCAACATGTGTATTGACGACTGTGATGTCAACATCAGTCAACATCAACTGACAATAAGTTATCTGAAGGTCTATAATACTATAATGTACAATCCCTTAATTTTAGGAAGATGTCTTCTGGCTTAGCTGATAAATTTAACATTTTCAGTCATTTTATTCACAGTACTAGAAAAATCAACGCAAAGGCGTAATGAACCATCTTTTTTCTTAACTACGACGAGAGATGATGACAAATCAGGGTACATAATAGGCTCCCAGAATCCTATTCAGACCAACGTTTCTATTTAACTTTCTACTTTATCTGGTAACCCATATGATACTTCATAGTGTCGTTTAAAAACAGGCTAAGCATTCCTTCTCAAAGGTATATGAACTTTAAACGGTGTGATGGGTTTTGACAAATCAACATCAAAAACTTTAGCATATTTGCTAGATAATGAATTATCTTCTCCCAAACCTTCACTTTCAGGTATTTTACTGTTATTATCTGCGTTATTCTTTCGTTCAGACCCCGTGTTTGTCAACACAGGGTTACATTGTGTTAACAGTTTTATCCAACCCGGTTGAATACTGTAGAGCCATGGACGTTCAATCAACGGATAACGTAGTTCTTCTTTACACAGGTTTCAGCTTTCCACTTTAACGTATAATTATTCACGCCTCGTTACGTTAGTTAAGTAAATGGTATTCGCCGATGTGAAAATAATTGTTTGAAAGACTTGTTATTAAACAGAGTAACTGTAGATCTAGTATCTAGTTCACAATGTACAATTCGGTTATCAATACACAAATCAAATATGCAAGATTCTGCTGACAGAAGAATATTAGTGCCATCTATAGTTTTCTTGGCTTGAAACTAACACTCCTTGCTTAGAATGACTGAGTGTTGCATCTTGCATTTGTGTAGTTTTTGTGTTCGATGAAATAGTGCAAGTACTATCTTCTGGCGGATGAGAATCACTAACATCAACGTGTCATAAAGACAAACCACGAGATTCGTTATGTATTTATTTATTTATTTACTTCTTCTTTTGGATGGCGAAGTTAAGGAACAAGCCTTTTCTTACACTTAACCATCTCTACTTCACATTTTACAAATTTAGTTGAAATTTTAACAGTTTGCGAAATACAAAACATCAAAATACAAACGAAAGAAAAAGGATATAAAACACACAAAATGAAAGAAGAAAAACACAAAAAATAAAAAAACACAAAACACAAAAATACACGTGCTGTAAGAAACGTAAAAAATGCACGTACGGCTTGAACACACACATGACAAAGATAATTATAATACAGAAAAATCGGTCGGTGTATGTCCTACAAATTTAGATCAAGAAAGGTTTCATTTTATTGTCTTTCTTTGTTTTCAGTACTGGTACGTTGCCTCCAGAAGATGCTTTCTTAATTTTGATTTGAAATTGCCGAGAGAAGAATAGTTTCTTATGTCATTAGGGAGGTCGTTCCACGCTCTGGTGGTAGTGACAGTGAAGGAATTTGCGTAAAACGCTGTCTTGTGGGAGGGGATGGTGAGCAGGGAGTTGTTTCGTGAACGGGTAGCAAAGGTGTGTGCTGCGCTTAGGGGTTGAAATCATGAAAGTAGGTAAGGGGGTTCTCTTGAATGCACTATTTTGTAGAGCGCTGTAAGAGCGTGGAAGCGACGGCGTGTTGAAAGGTCGAACCAGCCTAGGTCTTTGAAAGCCGGGATAAGGTATTCAAAACGTTTGATGTTATAAATAAAACGTACACATGCATTTTGTATTCGCTGTAGACGTCTTCCTTGTTCAACGTTGAGGTCAACATACGTCAAGTCGCAGTAGTCTATTTGCGCCAAAACTAGCGATTCCACAAGTATTTTCTTTACCTCTTGTGGTAAGATGTTTTTTAGGCGGTACAGTGAGTGTAATGCTGCGTAAGACTGTTTGCATATGGCCTTCACTTGGTCACTCCAGGTGAACTTTTCGTCCACAACAATTCCCAGGTATTTGACCGAAAGTCATAGTGAAATGGGTTTTCCGTCTACAAGAATGTCCGGGATGGTGGTCTTCGCTGTTGTGGATATGAGGTGCCGTAAGCCAATTAAAATAGTTTTCTCAGCATTTACACGTAGCCCGTTTGCCTGAGACCACTTGCAGACGTTCATAATATCAGCGTTTAGAGCTTTGATGGCCATATTGATGTTTGTTTTAGGGAATGATAAAGTAACATATGTTTTGTTCAACAATAGCGTCTAATGGGTAAATGTTAGGCGTAGATATTTTATCACTTGTAATTTTCTTACTCGCAACTCCACCATTATTTTTCCTAAAGTTGCATTATACATGTCAATGACCTTTCTTTTTGCAAAATGAACATATCGAACACTGTCCAGGATCATGTCTTCTGGAGCATCTATCACATTCTTCAGTGCTTTTATAACTCCTATCCTGAGGATTAACGAAGTTAATTTTCTGTGCTTGCGAGGACTGGAAATCTGGTTAAAATTTCTGTGTCCCAGGAAATGCAACTAGATTAGGACTACATTCCTTTTCACGATGTACGAACATTTGTGTTTCCGTTGAATTAATTCCATTTTAAGTACATTTGACGTCTTGCTGCAGTTAATGTAGCCTCGGACAGTAATTTCTTTCTAATGGCGTCAGACCGAAGGCCTACAATTATTTGCTCTGCAATAGCTTCCTGTAAGTACTGGCCAAAACTACATTTAAGTGCTTGTTGCTTAACACGTACCATAAATTGTGTCGCATTCTCGCCACTTTCCTGCATGCACTGCCTGAACTTGAAACGTGCCACATTCTTGTTTATTAACTGGCCATAATGTTTACGCAGATTGTCTAAATATCACAATATCGTAGATACAATTCGTATCAAACCGATTTAAACTAGCCCTTGTAAAATTATTGTAAATAATACAAAAACCGTGCAATCTTGGTTTCTTGTCGTAGAAATTGATCAAGCCGACACAATTTATCTTTATAACATCATTAAGCCTTGTTTCCATGATATGAAACACTAAATATGCTGACCAAGGCAGTAATTTATTTTATTGAAAACATAAACTAAACGTAACGTTTCAGCCTTTCAGCAAGGTCTTCTTCAGACTCTGCATCAAGTACAAATGTAACAAGATACAAGAAGAGGGCATTATATATACACAAACATTACTCCCTCCAGACTATTAGAAAGTTGTTCTGGAACTTTCTAGCAGGTGGCTTTTCCTTGTCAACTGTACTTTCACCTAAAAGGCTAAACATATTTACTTCCATATCGAATGTGGTTGGACTCTTTATCTCACGCTCTTATTCCTTCATTTTTCTTCCTTCTTCTCTCCTCTTTCTCTCTTGTCCTTTCCACTCCTTCTAACACCTTTCTGAATTCTTTGTTTAACTTCAGTCCCCCATTCCAGTTCATTTTGTCTTCTTCATCTTTCTTCTCTATTTCCTTGGCCTCTCACTAGCATTCCTTTTCCCTTCCTATCTGCCAAGCCTCATCCCACTCTATGTCATGTCCTGTTTCTCTCGTGTGTTTAAATATCGCATTTCTCTCTCTCTTAAGTCGTACATCATTTTTCAGCCTCTTTTTCGTTTCTCCTATGTACACACTCTGACATTCTTTACATTTCAATTCGTAGATAATCCCTTTCTCTTCTCTGTTTTCCTTTTTCTTGTTTGCATTCTCGCTATTCCTAAGATGCTTCTTCCTCCCTTCCTGTAAGTTTTAATGCCCGCTTTCTGAAGCACCTGCACGGAAGAACCTAAAGCCGCCTGCTAGAAAGTTCCAGAACAACTTTCTAATAGTCTGGAGGGAGTAATGTTTGTGTATATATAATGCCCTCTTTTTGCATCTTGTTACATTTGTACATGATACAGAGTCTGAAGAAGAACTTGCTAGAAGGTTGAAACATTACGTTTAGTTTATTTTTTAATAAAATAAATTACTGCCTTGGTCATCATATTTAGTTTTTCAATTTATCTTTGCATAAACCTATGCTGGAATGATGATCGTCTCGTACTTTTTGTGACGTCTTCATCCATACTTCTCCTCACGAGGAATCACCAAGAATATCCTGTACGACTGCGCCATAGATGTAAGCCTTGTTGTTCTTTGTATAATTTCTTATCTATACATGAAAAAGACACAAAGACACGTAGGTTCAAATTAGACATTATAACTTTATTGCCTGGAAGCCATTCATGTACATCTTACACAGTTCGTATGACAAGCAATCAACATGCTATAAAATACAAATTCTTCTTCTTCCTCTTATCATGCGTCTATCAATTAGTATTCATGTCAGGATTTGAACCTTACAAGTAATATTATATGGTGAAGATATGTAACGTATGAAGAGTGATAGTTGTGTTATTTACATGAAATGTACTTATAGTTCATTTCTTTCATGTAATACAGGATGGTCCATATTTATGGGACGCATTTCAAATACACATTTCTAAGAATAGAACAAACACATTTATTATGCACTATTCATCGTTTGTGTATAGCATCCCACAGATGGGCACCACCTTGAGGAGAACTTTCTTAGGCTCTGCAAGTCATACTATCCATTGTGCAGCAAATCTGGCGGAATGTGCTCTATGTCTCTCCAGAGGTTTCCCTTGAGTTCCGCAGCTGTTTTTGGGTCTTGTGGTGCACAGCCCTTCCTTTAGGTAACCCTACTGCAAGTAGTTCTGTGATATCTGGTGATCTGGATGACCGTTTGATATCACCAAATCTGGAAATGAGGCGACCAGGGAAATTGTCTCAAAGGGTTCTTCTTGGCAGTAATCCTGTGTGACTACTGCCACCATTTTCTTGCATCCACTTTATATAAGACCGACCGCCTCATTTAGGGTACAAAAAACGCGATTCACATGACGTTGTAGCGCTCAGCAGTACCAGTTACGGTTGAGATATTGATCAACTGTATTTGCGAGGTGTTAAATGTTATCATCGCTAGGAGACGTTCAAGTTCACCAGTTCAAGCACTAGCTGTCTCGTGGATGTTTTGCACCGCAAGATTACATTCATTTATTATTCTCTGAATCGCTTTTGTCATGTAATGATGAAGTTGGCCCTAGTGAGGAACGCTTCCATATCATGGATTGAATGAGTTGATGTTTTAATTCCACTTTATATACAGTAAAGCTAATCGGGACTTGAGCTACAGTTTAAAGTTGAATCCGAACCACTGTGTGCCTCCATAAAGTATCGAACCCGGGGCCCCTTGATTACAAGGTGACGACGCAATCACCGTGCCATCGATGACGACAATAAATCTAGTTTATTCAAACTGGATATTTATCTTCATGAACGTTCGGATGAAATAACTAGCTAAGCTTCATATAAGTAAACAAGAAAGTGAAAAAATGGTTTATTTAATTCTAGTAATGGCAACTCTTTTGGAGCGGGGAGTCTGGAACCACCCGACTCCCATGTAAATACCAATAGCGTGCACTAAAAAGAGACGGAAGAAGAGCCACTTGAGTATTCTTTTCTTCAGAAGTTCTTGTTTTTTTTTCATATATTTGTTGCTTCCGCATGGTGAAGGCACGATTCCGCTCTATTTAGAATATTTTCTGCTTCCTTTTCGAATGCGCTGCTTCCATGCAGGGTTGTTAAAAGTCCAGGAATCCATAAATTCTAAAGATTCTGTTGATTTCCTCTACAGGACCGGAAACTTTTTTCTCGCACAATTTAAATTTGGTATAAGTTGCGTATGGTTTCATTACAAATGGGTTCCTGCATCGTATTTAAATTGATCCAGAGAAAAAAGAAGATATGTTATCGACTCGACATGTTCGTCTGGTACTCTGTGTTTACCGCCACCATGACGTTTCACCACACTCCCTGTCGATAGAAATTGCTAATTCCGTACCTTGATGGTGTTACGTGGCGGATATCCCCGTGAAGAACACGGCGAAAGTTTCCTTGCACTTGCAAAACACTATTTGTCTCTGCGTACCACCAGTCACGCAATGTGCTCTTTCCTGTACAGAAGCCATTTTTGTTTGAGCGACACTAGCGCCACCACCGCTAGTTGTACATATATGAAAATTTGCTGAAGGAAACTGACGTATGTTCTACTGCTCTTGCAATGCTTTGTTTCTTTAAATGTAATAACTATTTAAAAACTGTCAGTTACAATCCGGTCACGCAGGAATGTAAAGGAACAATAATGTACATACATGCATACATATATGCATATAAAGTTATATGCGTGTGTGTATGTGCGTGTTTTTCAAATCTAAATTCTGCAAGATTCTACATTACCTTCAACCTCGTAGAAGTGTGGATAACAGCCACATTCCTGCAAGTAAATGTTCAATTTGCATTCGAGTAAGCAGGCACTCGCTGAGTATATCTTCCCGACCTTCATCGATCTTTCGTCTCTAAACAGGCATTTCCTTTGATTGACACTCAATCTCCTGACATCGGGCGAACTTTGGGTTTCCATAAATCCTATTATGTAGTATCCTGCAGTATGGCCATCGCTTACGCGTGCTTCCGTATGGTGAAATGGGTACCCGTAAGGAGAAACGAAAAACTCCTGAAATTGAAAGATATGTATAGTACTAATTTTAAGGAGCATGCAAGAGTATGTATTTATATTAATACATGAATTGGTACAAAAACTCAACATAAATTGCTCACACAAAGCAACTCCGCTTATTGATTTCATTCTAACAATTTGGAAAACAAGCAATTGTAAATTAGTAATACTATTTAATCCAATTTTATGATTTAAAACTCTTACTAAATTACTTCATTGTTTATTATTATTTCGTTCAATATCTATCATGCAGCAGACGTTATCTAGAAGGAACATCTATTGGAACATCTATAAAAATCTCGGCTCCTGATTACACATTGCCTCTACTGAAGGTGACGTCACGTTTCTAACTCCCTGGATCAAAAGCATGGATCGACTTGTATATGACTACCTAATGAGCTGTTAGAAAAATATGGAGGGATGTCCAACTAAAGCGGAATAGGTTTGCGATATTGGTGTTTTGCGGGTGAACGGGAGTCATTTCTAATGGATGCCTTCGTTAAGTGATCGTAATTGTTTTATTGTGAATATGATTGATTCGGATTTTCAATGTTCTAAATTCATTAAGGAAGGAAAATAATATAATCTTGCCGAGAGTCTCGAAACGCATATGAAGGGACACATCTATAATCATGATATAATTACATAATTTCCTATTTTCCACACAGTGAGATGACTTTGATGCGCCTGCTTGAATTTTTGTTTACCCATATAAGAACAAGGGTGTTATTACGTCGTAAATATAGTCACTGATATCACTAGCTTGAAAATTTCTGTTTTATACTATTTTATGTTTTTTTTTATGGAAAAGGACATATTTTCTGCCTTTGGACATAATAGAATTTCAACGGGACCATATTATTTTCCATATGATGTACATTTTGGTCATAAATGCATATTTCGTTTTACTTTGCTCAAGATGTGCAATACTCAGAATTCATTACGATTATATAAAGTGAGTCTAATGGTCTGCTAAACTTGGCCGTGGAGCAGCAGACAGCTTGTGCCGGGCTATGGGAGCGCTTGTGCCGGTATTTAGATCCAGAATTTAAGGGTATATTGGCACTGGACGCGTCAGTGCTTCAGTATCCAGAGAGCTGGTGTCCAGTTTGCACGTGTTTCTACTTTGATTTTCGAGCGAGTATTTTGAATTTTTTTTCTGCATGCCCAGTGGTCGACGATGGACTCGCAGACCGAAGGCCGAGAGTTTTCGAGCCTTTTTCGTTCGTTTTTCTCTAAAAACTTGAGTTGTTAGAATATTTCTCTTTCCTTTTGGTCACACTGTGTGTCATCATTTTTTTCTCTTTCTTTCTACAACAATAGGACCTTTCCTGCCATTGTCAAACTAATTTAACTAGGATTTAGAGCATTTCTAATTATTAGTATTTCATTAAAAGTCTCGCCTTTTATGCAAAGTTGTTCTCACATTGTGATCACATGTAGTTGCTCTTGCCCGTTTCTCGTCCAAACGTAACTGATATCAATACCTTCAGCCATAAGTAAACAAACTTCTTCAAGACCCTGAACTTCTGGCCGAAGTTTGCATGTTCCCTATATGCGCATGCACGGATCTCCTGTTTCGTGACTCGAACACGCAACCTATCGATTTACCACCTGGGATGCTTGTTGCCCTTTTTGTCTTTTCTCGTCCTGGCTCAGTGGTTAGCGCGTTGATGAAACCTTCCGAATCTTAGCCCATCAGCACCCCTGCAATCTGCAGTTGCGATCGTGGTTCGCCCTGGTACCAACAGGACTCTTACAGTCAGGATTTCCTTGCTACACGAATTCGTAAACTTGGATCCTTAAGTGAAAAATTAACCGACTCGGTGGCTCAGGTGTTAGTGTTTCAAGTGGACTGAATCCTTTATTTTCAATGCACTGAACTTGTTCGCTGGGTTCTCAACAGCTGTATGTGAATTTTTGCATTGAGGTTCACACTGTACGGGACTTGGTCCCGACACCGCTTACGTCATTCTGTAGCCACTTCCACACTGAAGAAAACGAGCCATGTATCGTCACCCTATCTCTGTTAGTTTCCAAGATATTAATTTATTTTCCCAACATTTTTTTGTGTAATTTTCAGTACCAAGATTCAATCCCTCTTTTGAAATTGCTTCAATTTCTCTCCTGATATTTTCCTTAAATTTTTCACAAGTCTTCGAACACTGTCTCTGTGTAGAACAAGAACATCTGGGAATTCTGCTGCAATACGCCTTATAACCTTCATCCCTACAACAATTCGTAATTACTTAAGAGTCGTACATACAAATTGTATAAAAGATAATAAAGAAACACACAGAAATGCACGAGTAATACGTAAACTAAAACAAAACAATCTTAGACACATGTTAACAGCTTAACACTTCACAAACACGTGAAAACTGGAAACCAGCTATCTGAATAATGAAGCAATGACGCGTCCACTACCAAAGTCAGCGTACAGCTGTGAGTCTAAATGCCGGCAGACGTGCTCCCACCTCCCGGTAAGCTGGCCGTCGCTCCGCGGCGAAGTTGACAGTGAGACTCACTGAAGAAGGGAACTCCGTCTCAAAAGTAGTCAAGTCCATAATAATGGTTGACAGGTACCTCTCTACGAAGGCCAGTTCCCTATCATTAATATTCAGGATTCACCTACAAGATGGTCGCTTTCCTGTAAGAACATGCTGGATAAAAATGGAACAACCAAGATTCAGTATGTTTCGCTTACAATTAACGCTGTCAAAACTAAGGAAAATAATATTCGCAAAACAAATCTAAAAGTTAAAGAACAAATTTTGATTTTTACTTAGAAATTATAGAAATCCGGAGGAATAAATGTCCAAATTAATACCATAGCAGTGAATAGACAAGTGACGATTCCATACCAACGAATGAACAAACTTTAGTCGCAGATTAACAGGATCGCTTACTTCCTATCTCTCTTTTGTAATCTGTGCGTATACGAAAAAGGACATTTGCAGCCACCCTACGGAGCCTTCGACACACAAAGCGTTGTCATAGCAACCTCTCCGCCAATCACGTCTTACTCTTTGCAGTGACAGTTGAATGCGTCTCAGCGCATGATCCGCTCACCCCACCCTTCCATACCTGCTTTTATTTCCTGCTAATAATTCGAACATATCTCGTAAGGTCGTATTATTTATTTTATTTAAGTGCATAAAAATTTTCTACAAGGATAAATACTATTACTCAGTTAATGCATGTTACGTTTGAACGATTACTACATCTAAGTTACGAGATATACAGAATTAATAGCCCAGAAGCACAATATAGGAAATAATTACAAGTTCCATATTTTCCAGCACGTAAATCATTCCATTGTGCATGAAAAATGGTCCATGTATTATCTTTGGTAATAAGTACTTTTATTTCGTATTCTAACTATTATGAGTTGCATTTCTGAGATTTTGGCCAAATCGCGATTGTATCTTGTGTAGATCGTTGCTATGAAAAATTGAAGACACAAAGAGAGCTCTAACCGGGATTCGAACCCAGGACCCCTGCATTAACTGAACAATGGTATTTATTCTTGTAGAACATTTTTATGCACTTAAATAAAATAGATAATATGACTTTACGAGATATGTCCGAATAATTACAGACAATAAAAGCAGGAATGGAAGGGTGGGGTGAGCGGATAATTGCGCTACCCAAAGTGTTCTAAAGGGCGCTCGAGCCATGTTGCAACATTTCCCAAATTGTCTCTTTCTCTTCATAACAATTCCTGAATAGTTTAACGTGGGTGGCAATATTCAGGATACAGCACACTTAATATTTAATTATTTTATTAATTTATGCTAGTATTATCCTGCTGAAAAAGAGCTGGCTGGCCTTAGTACAGCAGTACGTATACATGTAAATACAAGAAAGTCATTAATTTATAATACAAGTTTGAATGATAAAGAAGTGACTG
Organism: Lepisma saccharinum; assembly: GCF_977018435.1. Lineage (NCBI taxonomy): Eukaryota > Metazoa > Arthropoda > Insecta > Zygentoma > Lepismatidae > Lepisma > Lepisma saccharinum. The sequence continues at coordinate 89,534,343 of NC_139239.1, forward strand.
TACAAAATAAATACTAAATACAATAACAGGAATAAAATATGAATGAAATATATATTAAAGTATACATGATAAGTCATTAAAATAGGCCTGATGAATGATTAAAATACAATTGATTTTTAGGCTCGTTGGAAATCATTATAACTACTGACTATGGAGTTTAAAACCCATTATATTTATAATCTGTAGATGTTGTCAATAACGACGCTTTAGTACGTACTCGATATGGCGTAGCTCGTATAGATATTCTCGATAAAGCGTAGGGACAGAATAGTAACCTTCTAAAATTTTCTCAACGAATTTTATATCATTTAAGTTTCTTCTAGCTGAAAGGTATTCAACTTTTAACTAGTTCGATAGGTTGTCATAACTATAAAATAATTTAAACAGTTTAAATTTAAAATATAAATAGGAAAGGAATTTATTTTGTATATTCTCAATGATGTCACATTTTCCAACACCACAGGAAAAATTCCATGTCACAGAACTGAATTCTAGAATGGGTCTGACAAATGCCATGTACAGTGGGATCCATGAGTATTACCGTGCAAATTGTCCATGACTATTTTCATTAATTTTTCTCTTACATTCTGTCTTTTTTTAAGTGATGGATTTTTATGTACGCTCGTGCAGAAGTTGTCAACAGCTTGTTTTGATTTTTATTTTAATTCTTGAAACTCTTATTGGGTCAAATAAAGTCCACGAACATGGTGAAGGACAATTTGCAGGGTAATACTCATGGATCGCACTGTACACAACTAAGAGAAGGTGGAGGTTGTTCAGACCTTGCCATTTGTTTATGACCCAACCTGTCAGTTTCCTACTTGTTGACACCATATGATTAAGATGCATCTTAAAGCTAAGTTTCCTGTCAAGAAAAACTCCAAGATCCTTAACATCTTCTACAAGACTAAGATTCACATTGTCTATGTTATAATTGTAGCAGGAGTGCTGTCTCTTGAGTGAGAAGGTCATTGCAACTGACTTAGACAAGTTGATAGAGAGTTGAATATTATCTAACAACTTCTTAATTGCATTAATGTCCGTTTGTAGTTTATAATGGTCATTTACATCATTAATCTCTGCATACAGCTTAAAGTCATCAGCATAAAAAAGACATTTCGAATACTTTACAACATCTTCTATATCATTTAGAAATAAAATAAACAAAAGGGGGCTCAGGGGAGACCCCTGAGGTACACCTTTGTTGATAAAACCAGGTTTCGAAAGAGCATTTTGAAACCTGAATTTAAATAATCTGTGCCTAAGATAATTACTACACGAGTTACAATAAATCAGTGTACAACCATAGTTTCTAAGTTTAGCAACGAAAGTTTTATGATTCACAGAATCAAAAGCCTTAGACAGATCTAGGTAAATAGCGTCTAATTGGTGTCTATTGCTAAACGTCTGAGAAATTTCAGTTAAGAATACTGAATGATTTGTACTTATTAATCTCCCAGCCATAAATCCATGTTGGTTGATTCTAATCTTATTCTTAAAATTAAATAGGGCGATTTGAAAACAATTTGTTCAAACAACTTACTAAAAATATTAATAATTGAAATAGGTCTAAAATTAGGTACCTCAATGTTTCCTCTCGCTTTTGGGATAGGAATAATTGTTACTTCTTTCCACATTTTAGGGTATGTATCACTTGATAGAGACCTGTTGAAGATGCTGCACAAAACAGGAGCAAGTAAATTCCTGCACCCCTTGAAAATATAATTAGGAATGCGTTGAATGCCGGAATCACTTCTGGGTTTAAGTTTACGAAAAGCATCTAAGATTTCCTTTTCACCGATAACTGGTGGAAATATTGGCATAGTAGACCACTCTTTATTTGCATAATTACCATTTGAAGGAAGAGAACAATTATTTTCGAACATTTCGCACAATATTTCAGCAACTGTTTCTGGTGCCGTCACTGAATGTCTAGTATCATAGGGAGATCGGCTGTAATTTTCTCTCTTGTGCACCATATTCAATCGCAAGATGTAGACACTTGTGATTTGCCAAGGTACAAAATTCCATTCATCTGTCTATGGTCTCATAAAACGAATGAAAATGCATTCACTTTTTCTGCAATAGATATCAGTGAAGTACCCATTTGATGCTGAAAATGCCATGGAAACAAAATACCGGATTGGAAGGTTTTGTCTCAGGAAATAAGAATAAAATATAAAACGTATTATTGAAAACTACTTGATATGATCCATATTTTTATGTGACGTCACCGGTAGAAAATATGTCGTTAATATGTTTATTTTTGTGAAAGAGAGCATAATTTCCTTGTTATTATATGTAATATTGCACCTTGTTTGTAATGTATATCTTTTGTTTAATGTTCATTGTATTTATGCTCTATTATGAGTAGTTTAATTTATTTCCATGTTTGCGAAAGTGCACTATACGAATTTGTACTTCTAAACATGTAAATATGTCAGTTTTGTTGGTAGCATATTTTGGTAAATAGTGAGTGATTCATCTGTACTTGAATCTGTGTTCTCGAAATAGTATAAAAGCGAGGATATCGCGTAAGAAATAACACACTTTCGCAACGGATCGACGAAGCTTTTAAACCTAAATGTAACTTCTCGGTGTTGGGCATACATCTTGGTATGGTAGTTCGGGGCGAAAGCTAGGCCTATGCGATCATAGGTAAGCCGATGGCCATGCATTGATGCTATGCACAATACTGCAACCATTATTCGTTAAGAAATAAATCTAGCCTAATGATTAATTTGGACTAAAAGACTAAAAAGCAAGTATTGTCTCTGTTATTATTGGATATATCTTGGTGTGGTAGTTCGGGGAGCAAGGTAGGTCTATGTGATCATAGGCATGCTGATAGCCACGCATTGAGTTTATGCGTTTTAGTTGAGTCAATTCATCGACAAAGCGAAATCCTTGCCTTCGTCTCAAGTATATTCGCATTATAATTGCCATCAATAAGGAATAAAACCTTTTGGTTTATCTACTGCAGCAATGTGGTTTTATTTGTCTGTGCTGTGAATCTTGTATTTGCCTAACACTATCCCTGTACCTCAGAGGAATCTGTGTACTTCATCGAGTCTCATCCTTCACCGCTGAGTATTATTAAGTTATTATTAATAAATATAATAATACCTTTAATAGTATAATAATAGAGGACTGACTTGAACGTATCTAGTGGCAATCCAACGTGTTGGCTCGATATTGTAGTGTACAAGCTCAAGACAATTGTTTAACTTTGAGATTCATTGTGCAAGAGCACTAAACTTTCATATTTGTAGAAAAGCACAGAGATACTTCGTTCGAAATGGAAAGAAAACATTTGCGAAGCGCAAATAAAAATCTTGCTTCAAGTTCAGAGCTTAATGTTCCCGATTGTTGTCGGGACATTGATAAGGAAAGGACTACAGTTGTTTGCACGAAATTTTAAAAGCTTCTACATTATGAATGTTGTGGCCTAGATATTAGAACTGAAAGCCACGAAGCTACTGATTTTGTTTGTAGAGATTGTGAATCATTGTTTACGAATATACGAATATTACATCGGATCCATTAAATACGTTTGAAGCTTTAAAAGCCATGATTGAAGGAATTAGCAGGCAGCAAGTTGAATGTATGGAAACCTTAAAGGCTGATATTAACCAGCAAGCGGATTCCATTAACAACTTGAAGACTGATATTAGCAATGATATTAGCAAACAGTCAGAAACATTGCAAACTGATATGCGCAAGCAGTGTAGAGCGCTGCAGGTTGATATCTGCAAACAGTGTGAAACCTTACAGGCTGATATTAAACAGCAAGCTGATTCCATTAATTACTTGAAGGCCGATATTAGCAAACAGTCTGAAACATTACCGGCTGCTATTAAACAGCAAGCTGTTTCCATTAACGACTTTAAGGCTGATATCTGTAGACAATGTGCGCTATTAAAGGATGATATCGGTAAGCAGCACGATGTATCTACGAAAGCTTTAAGAGCTGAAAAGGCAGATGGCCTGTGAAATACAACTAAAATCTCAAAACGAGGAAACTAAAACCCGATTCTCTGAAGAAATCCGGCAGGCTAGGGAGATAGACTTTGATGAATTCCGGCTTAGCTAGGCGGATGATGTTAATAAAGCAACGGAAGGTGTTCGCATCAATGTAGATGATATTAATTCGAGATTCACTGAGAAGTGCAATAAGATTATTGAAAAACAGCTGACGATGCTGACGATGGAACAGATATTGGCCGAGGCCAAGACTGACAAAATACGGTTCCGATCTGAGATACAAGAAAATATTGGTCAGATTTCCGTAGTTGTGTCTCAAAGAAGTACGGACGTTGAGAAAATAAAGACTCAAGTAGAACAACTTACGAATCAGTTAGAGACCATGCACGTTACGCGGCAAACGGAAACAGAAACTAGATCTCGAACAGCTGGTCATACGTCTGCAGTCGCTGAGAGTGGAGTGTTGCCAACCATGAACATTGAACTAAATGAAGCGATGGACAGAGCCAGTGGAGAGAGAACTAGGGAACACAATCAAGTCTGTCGCCCACGAGTTAAGGGAAGGGTCCCAAGCCCCGGACACTAATGAAAAAAACAGCTGGTCTGGAAAACCATTACATTTTAATAGATGATAAACAACATAGTGAAGGACAATAGTATACCACACAGTTATACTACCTTGTGCACCCAGAAACTATGAACAGAGAGGTACAGCACACATGAAATTGGATGTTCGGTAATGTCTCGAATACGAAACTGGGGAGGTAGCCCCGGACAGTTTATTTGTTTGTTTGTTGCTATCCTCATGTCTGAATACATGCGTCAAAATAGTAGTAGGGGTTGCTGGGATGAATTTCTGCACATGCCTCATGAGCCCAGCCCTTGCAGGTGGCACACTGAATCCAATCTTCTTCGAATTCCTCTCCACAGATTAAACACGTTGTCCTACAGCCTGAAGTAGCCTGTTCCATACTTGTGCGCTCCTCGTAATCTAAACGTCGTCCCTTATAATTTAGCGCAGTATTTTGTTTCCTAAATTCCTGCGCCTGTTTTGTTTGTCCAAAAGTTGATTTTTATATGGAGTGGAAGTAAGTACTTCACTTCTCTGGGATTTACGTTTTCTCGAAACAAGTCTTCGCACCGATGCATCTGGAAGTGGTGAAAGTTTCTGAAGAATAGACGAAACATTCTTAGTTGATTCGCCTTGGCTCACATCCCGTCCTGCTGCAGGCTGAACACCAGAGGTGGAAGCTTGGGAGGTAGTCTGAACACCAGAGGTGGAAGCTTGGGAGGTAGTCTGAACACCAGAGGTGGATGCTTGGGAGGTAGTCTGAACACCAGAGGTGGAAGCTTGGGAGGTAGTCTGACCACGAGAGGTGGAAGCTTTGGGGTTAGCGCTTTCTTCATAGCCTTCTCGCCCAAGGCACCTCTGTTTGTAGTTCGTGGCATCGTACCAGCAAATAATTTAAAACTATTTTACGATTCGTTCGTATGCTCATTTGGTTTTATATAAACAATAACAATTAGGCCTACATAGGACACTATAATGCCAATCTAAGAACATTCAGTGCTGTCCGGGGCTAGGTGCCAAACGTGTGTCCGGGGCTAGGGGCGACGTATGTACCCACAAACAATGCTACTAACTGTTTCCATAGGAATAAATTTCACCTTTGCAGCATACATCAACACACAACACATCCCTACCTTACTATTTACCATAATGATAACGTAAATTACTTACCAGTAAGTTCACTACGAACAATGACAATTCGTTTCCCGCCACAACAAATTTTCCACTTTCGGCAAAAAAGCACACTCCTACTTATTGCAACGCTCCACTCGGAGTGAAAGCCACATGCTTCTTAATATGGCGTGTACGCTGTTAGTCGCTACTACCGATAACAGACAACTTCTGCCAACTGTCGCGAATAGGTAGAAATAGGTGGTGTCCGCGGCTGAGTGCCGTCCGGGGCTAGGGATCCTTCCCCTACTGCTGATTCAAGAGCTAATGAACTGGCCTCTGCAGTTCCACCTACCTTTAGTCTTTCCGCCGATTGCAGAGGTTGCAGAGAGCGTGAATCTTGCAGTTCACGGCATCGTCCTTATGAAGAAGGGGCAAAGAGGAAACGTCCAGAATGGAAGAAAGATCGCAGTTCCTCCTCTTCCAGCACCAGCTCTGACTCTCAGTATCAAGCGAAAATCAGGAAGCGAACACGATGGCATGGAAATGTGAGAAACGGGTCAGATGAGTCACCACCGCGAACAGTAGTTATGGGACCGCGTTTGGACCGATAAATCAATTGATTGGAAAAGATCGATCAAAGATCAATTGATGATGTAGGTGTGTGGGCAAGCAAGGGTATTGTTTTGAGTGATGACGTCATAAAAGGGGCGTGGTTTATTTTGTGAGGTTGATTTTGATTGGTGCGTGGGCGGGGTTTTGTTTTGTGTGGAGGATTTTGATTGGTTGTTGGTGAGGAGGAAAAGTAGTGGATTCCTTGATTGGTTGAGGAGGAAAAGTAGTGGCTTCCGGTGACGGTTTCTCGGAATTGGAGTACGTGTTTCCGGAGATGGCGTTGATGATTTTCAAATTCTGAGAATTGGGAGGTGGGGTGGAGGATTCTGATTGGTTGTTGGGGAGGAGAAAAAGTAGGCGACTGTTTCTCGGTGGCGATTGGTTTTCTCGGAATTGGAGTACGTGTTTCCGGTGTCTGAGGAAAGATGGCGTTGATGAGTTTGAAATTCTGCGAATAGTGATACGTGTTTCCGTTGTTTGAGGAGAGATGGCGTTGATGAGTTATTATGGGGAGGAGGGAACTGTTTATATCGGAATAGGGATTTTCCCTGATTAGCTGAGAGAATTGTGACGTCATAACTTGGGCGCGCGCGCCGTTTTTCTTCGAATTGTGATATGTGTTTCCTGTTTTTGAGGTGGCGTTGATGATTTTGAAATTCTGAGAATTGGGAGGGGGAATGAGATAAGAATGTGCGTTTAATTAGGGAAATAGGATGGTAATTGGCGTTGATGAATTTGTGGTGGGGGAAGTAGGAAATTCGGCGACGGTTGGTTGCTTGGAATTGTGATTTTTGTCGGTCGTTAATTGAAAAGGACGGGAAGGAGTGTTGTGGTGGAGATAGGGGTTTCCGATTGTTATGGTATTCTTGGAACGGTTGAGTGATATGTGCGGCGTGTTTGTCGGGCTGAAGATATGGGTTTCCGGCTGTTAATGGGTCTATGACGGTTGAAGAAGAGAAGGGAAACGGTTGGGTGTAATCTTCTAGGAATTGTGCCTGTTTGAAATATGTTTAACGGAAAACGTGATATTGAAAAAAAAAGGTACAAATACAAGGCATAAAAGATAATAGGATCTGGTAACGGTTCTTGTGTGGGGAAATGTTTGTTAGTTTTTTGTAGGTAAGAAATGTGGTATCTGTTGAAAATAAGGAGGATAAAAAGAGGAATAGGTGAAGATGGGGTTCGATAAGAGAGGAAAATAATATATTCAAAAATATGAATTATTTGTAGGAATCTCGAATGGGTTATGTAACACTCAGGATAAAAAGAATTGGAGGAATATTTACCATTACGGTTATATAAATTTTGGGATAAAAGATAAGATGAATAAATGGGGGTGCGACAAGAAAATAATATATGAGGGTTGTTCACAAATGGGGGAATTGCTGTCAATATTATTATATAGTTGTGGAAGTAATTATTGAAGGACATACTACATTTTCGGAAAGGAGTTAAAGTTCAGGGGTATACCAAAAATATTGGAAAAGGGCAAGGGTGTTATTGGTGGATTTAAAATATTGTGTGGCGGCGGAGATGTTTGAGAATGTTATGTGATATTGAGAGGTGTGTGGATATTAAACACCACCAAGTTTGAATTTGATGTTTTCCATGTGCACACACGATTTCGTAAGAATTATGCAATTCAGTTAAGGATACAGCTATTTGACATATAAAAGGTGTCATAATAAATGTTTAAAGAGTCCCTGTTATATCCATAAAATGGTACGAAAATTTCCATAATATGTTCCAAACAGGAAACATCTTTTGTACATTCCAATAACACCCAGAAAATGTTAAAAAAAAACAAGTTTTATTCATATCTAAATCGTGTCCAGATAAGATCCAAATGTAGTCTAAAATGTATTTTTTGTATCCACACAATATCCAAAGTACGTACAAAAATATCTAACTAAAGTATATTGTCAAGATAAAGTCCACTTGGTGTACAAAACATTCCAAATATGATCTCGAATTGCCCATAACACATCCAATTCTGGATATCCCCTGGACCTGTCCCAATTACCCTATATGTGCATAAAACTGAAATTAAACAGCAATCGGTCCTAAAATAGACCCCGGTCCCAATCACCCTAAATATGCATGAAGTGAAGGTGGACACTTTGGTCAACATATTCAGCTTTATTATTGAAAGGAAAAGAAATGCGTCAGTATTCGGTGATTTGTAGAAAAAATACAGAGAGCGCAATATGTACGTTCGCATTTGTCGTTAAGAATTTGTTTCGCCTACCCACCTTTTGTCATTTGTGGCCCCGCACTATGCTAAACCTCACCTGCAAGGGAAAAGTAAACTGTCTTTGCCCCTCTAGTTTGGATGCCCTCCAGTTTTGGAACCTATTCGTCGCCACTGCGAAAAACCTATACTAAAGTACCCGTATTTTAACAAAGAATGTGTAAAGTAATAAAAGAGTTTGTACATACAAGTAAATGTTATTATTGTATCGAAATAAATAGATGTAATATACGTACAAAATTATCTCCCTCCATCAATACAACACTGTACCAGTAAAGACGTTACGGAAGAATGAAAGCTTTGCAGTGATGGTCACAACACATACATATCAGTTCTGTGTAGGGTTTGGTCATTAACAGAACGGATGCAACTTCCTTGCTGATTATGCATGCCAGAGATAACCAACCACAACTTCCTTTTTGAGTCTGCGGGCAAGAGATAATTTTAATTTCAGTGTAGGGTTTAGACATTATCGGAACGGATGCAACTTCCTTGCTGGCCTTGTACTGTTGAAGCGTCGCCAGAGAAGGAAAACTTTGTAATGGTTACAACACATATGTTCGATGTAGACTAATTAGCAGCGGTTATCGTTATCATATAACGATTTCCGTCTGGAATGCGAATTCGATAGAGGTCTATTCATAGAAGCACGACTTCCTTGTTACATCCTGCCACAGATTCACTGGTGTTAAAAATTAAACATTCACAACCGAAAAAAATGGAGAACGTGCCTGTGAAAACAATTTAGCTAACCGGGGGCTTTTAGTACAGGGCCTACAGTTTTAAAATGTGGTACCGAACACGCCCAAATCTGTAATTAGTTTTAGGATAGACAGGACCGGGGTCCCTTATCTGCAATTAGTTTTACTCGGGGACAAACAGAGTCGGAACAGGGGTTCTTTGAAACTTTAGTACGGGACCTACAGTTTTAGAAAGGGGTTCCAAACGCACAGATTCCGAATGTATAATTACTTTTGAGGCAAAGAGGATTGGAGCTGGGGCTTTATCTGCAGTAAGTTTTACTGTGGGTCAAACAAGGTCGAAAAAGGGGGTTCTTTGAAACATGAGTACAGGGCCTACAGTCTTAAAAGTGGGGTATGTGTAGATTCCGAATGTACAATTACTTTTACTCTGGGGCAGACAGGACCCTAACTGAAGGCCCTTTGAAACTTGAGGTCTGGGGAAAATAGGGCCGTAACTAAGGTTCCCTTTGAAACTTGAGGTCTAGGGCAAATAGGGCCGTAACTAAGGGACCCTTCGAAACTTGAGGTCCAGGGCAAACAGGGCCGTAACTGAGGGAACTCTTATTTCACTTTTTTAAAAATGTCGACTTTTTACAAAAAATGTCAACCTTTTTCCAAAAAAATTTCGACTTTTTTAAAAAAAAAAAATCAACCTTTTTCAAAAAAAATTCTACTTTTTTCAAAAACTTTTAAAACTTTTTTCAAAAAAATTTCAACTTTTTTCAAAATTTTTAAACTTTTTTTAAAAATAACTTTTTCAAAATTCAACTTTTTGTCAAAAAAATTTAAACTTTTTTCAAAAATCTGGAGGCTTTACCGATTCCGGTCACGACGAACCGCGATCGATTGTAACTTGCTCCTCCAGCTACCTCGGAACAGACCTGGTGAGCTCTGCGAAATTTTCTGCGTCTTCAACGCCTAGCTCATAGTGATGGTAAGCATTTCGCAAAGCCTCCCATGTCGTATCACATGTTTATGTGTGAATTAATATATGACAGCGATTACAGTCTGTGTAAAATATAACTAACATATTAATCTATCTATTTTCAGATGCCAACACTCCCGCTGAAGTTCAGTTTATTGTACGGTGATGTAAAAGAGGAGAAAACATAAGTGAAATGGGAATTGTTTATAAACATACGAGGGTATAATAGAAAAGGTGGTACCTTCTCGGGGTCCGATCGATTGATCAAGTGACGGATTGAACCGGTATTGCAAATCCGTTTTATGCACTACGGTTAATTGAAACATAAATATATGAGGGCGTGGTAGAAAGTGTGGTATTTTCTTGAAGATCCGATCGAATGACAAATTGAACCGATGTTTCAAATTTGTGTTATGCACAGAGACTAATCGAAACAGAAATATAGAAGGGCATTGTAAAAATGTGGTATTTTTTGAGGGGCCGACCGAATAACGGATTGAACCGTTGTTTCAAATCCGTTTTACACACTGAGGGTAAATGTAACAGAAATATACGAGGATATGGTAGAAAGTATGGTACCTTCTAGAGTTATTTTGACCGTAGACACCTTCCATAAAGGTTTTGATGTGCAGATTCCGATTCTACAATTGCCTTCACTCTAGTTCAATTAGGACCGGCTGGACAGCCCTTTAAAAGTTTCCGGACAGGTTTTTCAACTTTTCAAATTTACCTATCTTATGTCTCTCAAAACACTACTTTGATAAAAGTTGGAAACAACCGCCTACGTGCATAAAACATTCGCTTTCTCTTATCGCCTCGAAATCGTTTTGAGATGCATAAGATAGAAGCTATTAGCGCTGTTGGGTGTCACCATCAGGTATCGAAGAAGGGAAAACCATGATTATAACGTGACGAAAGTAACTTTACCTATACTTATGTTCATCGCCACTATTTGCCTCCCCGATTGCGTAGTGGCAACAGCTTCGTCGTCTTGTAATAAAAGGGTCCCGGTTTCGATACCCGGTGGAAGCACATACTGGTTCGGATCCCACTTTAAACTGTAAGTCCAGTCCCAATTAGCGCCTCCCCGATGGCGCAGTGGCAGCCTCGTCGCCTTGTAATCAAGGGATCCCGGGTTCGATACCCGGTGGAGGCACAAGTGGTTCGGATCCCACTTTAAACTGTAGGTCCAGTCCCAATTAGCCTTACTGTGCATAAAGTGGACTTAAAACACCAAATCAACCAACCAACAGTCCCAATTAGCCTTACTGTGCATAAAGTGGACTTAAAACACCAAGTCAATCAATCTTTACCACTATTCCATTACCTTCGCGATAATATAAAAGTGGTAAAACATAGATCACATGACATCACAAACTATACCTTATCTAAAAAATTCATATGCGTCCTTTTGCAATTTCTTTCCCAGTATGGCGTGCCAATAATCCATTTGTTATTTTGACCGTAGACCACCGTCCATATACTCTATGGAAAGGTCTTGACGTACAGATTCCGAAATTTACAATTGCCTTTCACTCTAGTTCAATTAGGGCCGGCTGGACAGCCCTTTGAAATTTTCCGGACAGGTTTTTCAACTTTTCAAATTTACCTACAACAACGAACTGACAATAAACATCACCCACGATTACTATGTAACATTATACAATTAATTGTCATCTCAGCTCGTTATGACAATGGGGGCCGCCATCTTGGATGCCATGTTGGATTTTTTTATTCTTACCGTAGACCACCGTCCATATACTCTATGGAAAAGTCTTGACGTACAGATTCCGAATCTACAATTGCCTTTCACTGTAGTTCAATTAGGGCCGGCTGGACAGCCCTTTAAAGTTTTCCGGACCGGTTTTTCAACTTCTCAAATTTACCTGCAACAACGAGCTGACAATAAACATCACCCACGATTACTATGTAATATTATACAATTAATTGTCATCTCAGCTCGTTATGACAATGGGGGCCGCCATCTTGGCCGCCATGTTGGTTTTTGTTATTTTTACCGTAGACCACCGTCCATATACTCTATAGAAAGATCTTGACGTACAGATTCCGAATCTGCAATTGCCTTTCACTCTAGTTCAATTAGGGCCGGCTGGACAGTCCTTTAAAATTTTCCGGACAGGTTTTTCAACTATTCAAATTTACCTATCTTATGCCTCTCAAAACACTACTTCGATAAAAGTTGGAAAGAACCGCCTACGCGCCTAAAACATTCGCTTTCTCTTATCGCCTCGAACGCGTTTTGAGAGGCATAAGATAGAAGCTATTAGCGCTGTTGGGTGTCACCATCAGGTATCGAAGAAGGGACCACCTTGATCATAACGTGACGAAAGTAACATTACCTATACTTATGTTCTTCGCCACTATTGGCCTCCCCGATTGCGTAGTGGCAACAGCTTCGTCGTCTTGTAATAAAAGGGTCCCGGTTTCGATACCCGGTGGAAGCACATACTGGTTCGGATCCCACTTTAAACTGTAAGTCCATTCCCAATTAGCCTTACTGTGCATAAAGTGGACTTAAAACACCAAGTCAATCAATCTTTACCACTATTCCTTTACCTTCGCGATAATATAAAAGTGGTAAAACATAGATCACATGACATCACAAACTATACCTTATCTAAAAAATTCATATGCGTCCTTTTGCAATTTCTTTCCCAGTATGGCGTGCCAACACTCCATATTTCACCAAATATCACTTAATGATAACAAATCTGTCTTGACACATTTTTCAATTACCAATCATCCGATTTGTTACAATATATCACATGACGTGTAGAAACTGTTCAATTTCCAAAAACATAATTCGCCCTGGAACGTTTTCGGATAATAATTCATGTTCAATATTATAAAAAGTTTGTTCTCTGATCAAATTCAACACTCGCCCATTTCTTACTTCCATTCATTCCCAACTGTTTTCCCTATTCACTATTAAGTCCTCCAGATTGTTCCAACGGTCTTCCTTATCAAGGTACGAAAAATACATATAAGGGGAATATGAGATGTCCGTAGGAGAATGTCATCGATTATGGAACCAGGGATCCCTTTAATATTTTCAAACTTGTAGTCAAAAGGTCTTTTACAGTTCAGTTTTCTGCTAATCAAAGGTTTTGCGTTGTGTTTAATTGCTTTATCGCAGATCTGTGTGAATCGAATGGAAAAGAAAACGCAAAAGTGCAGTAAAAAATATAATCTCTTTCATTCTCAACATTTTCCCACTACCACCATTAACCCCCCCCCCAAATTGTTACAACGGTTTTTTCTTATCAAAATATGAAATAGGTATATGAGGCGAATTTGAGATGTTCGCATGCGAATGCTCCATCGAGTCTCGAAATAGGGACACCGTGACCTTTTCAAATTTGTCTTCGAGAGTCGGTTTATTGTTCAGATATCTGCTCGACAAATGATTCGTGTTGTCTTTTGTTGCTTTGTCGCAGCTCTGGTGGCTGCGATAGGGACATCTATTTTCCTGTTCAGACTGACAGCCTCTTCAACATATTTCCAGTTCACTAAAACGGTGTCCTGATTGATGAATACGACTCCTCCGATCATTATATTTGGGTCAGTCATTTTATCAAGAAAATCTTTCAATTCCTTGATGATGGCTGTCTGAGAAAGGTTGTCCCGTTAGCAGAACTTGCCCCATAAAATATTAAGGCAGAGTTTAGCCAGAGTACGTTTTCCAGGATTGACTTCGATACTGTTTTCTTCCAATAGAATAACCTTCTTAACGAAATATTTCGGTATGTACTTCTTCTTATCATCGTCGTTCTGACACCATGAAGGCCAGCCGTTCGCTTCCTGTTTTATTTTCAAGAAGGTGTTGACATAACCAGCAAAATGTCCTCCAGTTTTATGACAGGGTCGTATATGGATGTTTTATACTTTCACACATCCGACAACATTTTGTAGCCTAAACTGCAAGCTTTACGCACTTCGGCGATGACCCAAGTCGCCGAAAGTGCACGTTGTTCATCGGAATGCTGGCACGTACCTTCAAATTTTAATCTGATAGCACATTCCTTACGCAATATAAACATTTAAAAGTTGGAAACAACCGCCTACGCGCCTTAAAAATTCGTCTCTTATGCCTCGAACGCGTTCGAGGCAATAAGAGAAAGTGGTAAAGATTGATTGACTTGGTGTTTTAAGTCCACTTTATGCACAGTAAGGCTAATTGGGACTGGACTTACAGTTTAAAGTGGGATCCGAACCAGTATGAGCTTCCACCGGGTATCGAAACCAGGACCCTTTTATTACAAGACGACGAAGCTGTTGCCACTACGTAATCGGGGAGGCCAATAGTGGCGAAGAACATAAGTATAGGTAATGTTACTTTCGTCACGTTATGATCAAGGTGGTCCCTTCTTCGATACCCGATGGTGACACCCAACAGCGCTAATAGCTTCTATCTTATGCCTCTCAAAACGCGTTCGAGGCGATAAGAGAAAGCGAATGTTTTAGGCGCGTAGGCGGTTGTTTCCAACTTTTATCGGAGTAGTGTTTTGAGAGGCATAAGATAGGTAAATTTGAAAAGTTGAAAAACCTGTCCGCAAAACTTTAAAGGGCTTTCCAGCCGGCCCTAATTGAACAAGAGTGAAAGGCAATTGTAGATTCGGAATCTGTACGTCAAGACCTTTCCATAGAGTATATGGACGGTGGTCTACGGTAAGAATAACAAAATCCAACATGGCAGCCAAGATGGCGGCCCCCATTGTCATAACGAGCTGAGATGACAATTAATTGTATAATGTTACATAGTAATCGTGGGTGATGTTTATTGTCAGTTCGTTGTTGTAGGTAAATTTGAAAAGTTCAAAAACCCGTCCGGAAAATTTCAAAGGGCTGTCCAGCCCGCCCTAATTGAACTAGAGTGAAAGGCAATTGTAAATTTCGGAATCTGTACGTCAAGACCTTTCCATAGAGTATATGGACGGTGGTCTACGGTCAAAATAACAAATGGAGTATTGGCACGCCATACTGGGAAAGAAATTGCAAAAGGACGCATATGAATTTTTTAGATAAGGTATAGTTTGTGATGTCATGTGATCTATGTTTTACCACTTTTATATTATCGCGAAGGTAAAGGAATAGTGGTAAAGATTGATTGACTTGGTGTTTTAAGTCCACTTTATGCACAGTAAGGCTAATTGGGACTGGACCTACAGTTTAAAGTGGGATCCGAACCACTTGTGCCTCCACCGGGTATCGAACCCGGGACCCTTTTATTACAAGACGACGAAGCTGTTGCCACTACGCAATCGGGGAGGCCAATAGTGGCGAAGAACATAAGTATAGGTAATGTTACTTTCGTCACGTTATGATCAAGGTGGTCCCTTCTTCGATACCTGATGGTGACACCCAACAGCGCTAATAGCTTCTATCTTATGCCTCTCAAAACGCGTTCGAGGCGATAAGAGAAAGCGAAAGTTTTATGCGCGTAGGCGGTTGTTTCCAACTTTTATCAAAGTAGTGTTTTGAGAGACATAAGATAGGTAAATTTGAAAAGTTGAAAAACCTGTCCGGAAAATTTTAAAGGGCTGTCCAGCCGACCCTAATTGAACTAGAGTGAAAGCCAATTGTAGATTCGGAATCTGTACGTCAAGACCTTTCCATAGAGTATATGTACGGTGGTCTACGGTAAAAATAACAAAAACCAACATGGCGGCCAAGATGGCGGCCCCCATTGTCATAACGAGCTGAGATGACAATTAATTGTATAATATTACATAGTAATCGTGGGTGATGTTTATTGTCAGTTCGTTGTTGTAGGTAAATTTGAAAAGTTGAAAAACCTGTCCGGAAAACTTTAAAGGGCTCTCCAGCCGGCCCTAATTGAACTAGAGTGAAAGGCAATTGTAGATTCGGAATCCGTACGTCAAGACCTTTCCATAGAGTATATGGACGGTGGTCTACGGTAAAAATAACAAAAACCAACATGGCGGCCAAGATGGCGGCACCCATTGTCATAACGAGCTGAGATGACAATTACTTGTATAATATTACATAGTAATCGTGGATGATGTTTATTGTCAGCTAGTTGTTGTAGGTAAATTTGAAAAGTTGAAAAACCTGTCCGGAAACTTTTAAAGGGCTGTCCAGCCGGTCCTAATTGAACTAGAGTGAAGGCAATTGTAGATTCGCAATCTGCACATCAAAACCTTTCCATAGAGTATATGGAAGGTGTCTACGGTCAAAATAACTCTAGAAGGTACCATATTTCTACCATATCCTCGTATATTTCTGTTACATTTAGCCTCAGTGTGTAAAACGGATTTGAAACTACGGTTCAATCCGTTATTCTTTCGGCCCCTCAAAAAATACCACATTTTAACAATGCCCTCCTATATTTCTGTTCCGATTAGACTCTGTGCATAACACAAATTTGAAACATCGGTTCAATTTGTCATTCGATCGGACCTTCAAGAAAATACCACACTTTCTACCACGCCCTCATATATTTATGTTTCGATTAGCCGTAGTGCATAATATGGCGATATCGGTTCAATCCGTCACTTGATCAATCGATCGGACCCCGAGAAGGTACCACCTTTTCTATTATACCCTCGTATGTTTATAAACAATTCCCGTTTCACTTATGTTTTCTCCTCTTTTACATCACCGTACAATAAACTGAACTTCAGCGGGAGTGTTGGCATCTGAAAATAGATAGATTAATATGTTAGTTATATTTTACACAGACTGTAATCGCTGTCATATATTAATTCACACATAAACATGTGATACGACATGGGAGGCTTTGCGAAATGCTTACCATCACTATGAGCTAGGCGTTGAAGACGCAGAAAATTTCGCAGAGCTCACCAGGTCTGTTCCGAGGTAGCTGGAGGAGCAAGTTACAATCGATCGCGGTTCGTCGTGACCGGAATCGGTAAAGCCTCCAGATTTTTGAAAAAAGTTTAAATTTTTTTGACAAAAAGTTGAATTTTTAAAAAAAGTTATTTTGAAAAAAATGTTTAAAAATTTTGAAAAAGTTGAAATTTTTTTGAATAAAGTTTTAAAAATTTTTGAAAGAAGTAGAATTTTTTTTGAAAAAAGTTGATTTTTTTTAAAAAAGCTGAAATTTTTTTTGAAAAAGGTTGACATTTTTTTGTAAAAAGTCGACATTTTTAAAAAAGTGAAATAAGAGTTCCCTCAGTTACGGCCCTGTTTGCCCTGGACCTCAAGTTTCGAAGGGTCCCTTAGTTACGGCCCTGTTTGCCCTAGACCTCAAGTTTCAAATGGAACCTTTGTTACGGCCCTATTTTCCCCAGACCTCAAGTTTCAAAGGGCCTTCAGTTAGGGTCCTGTCTTCCCCTAGAGTAAAAGTAATTGTACATTCGGAATCTACACATACCCCACTTTTAAGACTGTAGGCCCTGTACTCATGTTTCAAAGAACCCCCTTTTTCGACCTTGTTTGACCCACAGTAAAACTTACTGCAGATAAAGCCCCAGCTCCAATCCTCTTTGCCTCAAAAGTAATTATACATTCGGAATCTGTGCGTTTGGAACCCCTTTCTAAAACTGTAGGTCCCGTACTAAAGTTTCAAAGAACCCCTGTTCCGACTCTGTTTGTCCCCGAGTAAAACTAATTGCAGATAAGGGACCCCGGTCCTGTCTATCCTAAAACTAATTACAGATTTGGGCGTGTTCGGTACCACATTTTAAAACTGTAGGCCCTGTACTAAAAGCCCCCGGTTAGCTAAATTGTTTTCACAGGAACGTTCTCCATTTTTTTCGGTTGTGAATGTTTAATTTTTAACACCAGTGAATCTGTGGCAGGATGTAACAAGGAAGTCGTGCTTCTATGAATAGACCTCTATCGAATTCGCATTCCAGACGGAAATCGTTATATGATAACGATAACCGCTGCTAATTAGTCTACATCGAACATATGTGTTGTAACCATTACAAAGTTTTCCTTCTCTGGCGACGCTTCAGCAGTACAAGGCCAGCAAGGAAGTTGCATCCGTTCCGATAATGTCTAAACCCTACACCGAAATTAAAATTATCTCTTGCCCGCAGACTCAAAAAGGAAGTTGTGGTTGGTTATCTCTGGCATGCATAATCAGCAAGGAAGTTGCATCCGTTCTGTTAATGACCAAACCCTACACAGAACTGATATGTATGTGTTGTGACCATCACTGCAAAGCTTTCATTCTTCCGTAACGTCTTTACTGGTACAGTGTTGTATTGATGGAGGGAGATAATTTTGTACGTATATTACATCTATTTATTTCGATACAATAATAACATTTACTTGTATGTACAAACTCTTTTATTACTTTACACATTCTTTGTTAAAATACGGGTACTTTAGTATAGGTTTTTCGCAGTGGCGACGAATAGGTTCCAAAACTGGAGGGCATCCAAACTAGAGGGGCAAAGACAGTTTACTTTTCCCTTGCAGGTGAGGTTTAGCATAGTGCGGGGCCACAAATGACAAAAGGTGGGTAGGCGAAACAAATTCTTAACGACAAATGCGAACGTACATATTGCGCTCTCTGTATTTTTTCTACAAATCACCGAATACTGACGCATTTCTTTTCCTTTCAATAATAAAGCTGAATATGTTGACCAAAGTGTCCACCTTCACTTCATGCATATTTAGGGTGATTGGGACCGGGGTCTATTTTAGGACCGATTGCTGTTTAATTTCAGTTTTATGCACATATAGGGTAATTGGGACAGGTCCAGGGGATATCCAGAATTGGATGTGTTATGGGCAATTCGAGATCATATTTGGAATGTTTTGTACACCAAGTGGACTTTATCTTGACAATATACTTTAGTTAGATATTTTTGTACGTACTTTGGATATTGTGTGGATACAAAAAATACATTTTAGACTACATTTGGATCTTATCTGGACACGATTTAGATATGAATAAAACTTGTTTTTTTTAACATTTTCTGGGTGTTATTGGAATGTACAAAAGATGTTTCCTGTTTGGAACATATTATGGAAATTTTCGTACCATTTTATGGATATAACAGGGACTCTTTAAACATTTATTATGACACCTTTTATATGTCAAATAGCTGTATCCTTAACTGAATTGCATAATTCTTACGAAATCGTGTGTGCACATGGAAAACATCAAATTCAAACTTGGTGGTGTTTAATATCCACACACCTCTCAATATCACATAACATTCTCAAACATCTCCGCCGCCACACAATATTTTAAATCCACCAATAACACCCTTGCCCTTTTCCAATATTTTTGGTATACCCCTGAACTTTAACTCCTTTCCGAAAATGTAGTATGTCCTTCAATAATTACTTCCACAACTATATAATAATATTGACAGCAATTCCCCCATTTGTGAACAACCCTCATATATTATTTTCTTGTCGCACCCCCATTTATTCATCTTATCTTTTATCCCAAAATTTATATAACCGTAATGGTAAATATTCCTCCAATTCTTTTTATCCTGAGTGTTACATAACCCATTCGAGATTCCTACAAATAATTCATATTTTTGAATATATTATTTTCCTCTCTTATCGAACCCCATCTTCACCTATTCCTCTTTTTATCCTCCTTATTTTCAACAGATACCACATTTCTTACCTACAAAAAACTAACAAACATTTCCCCACACAAGAACCGTTACCAGATCCTATTATCTTTTATGCCTTGTATTTGTACCTTTTTTTTTCAATATCACGTTTTCCGTTAAACATATTTCAAACAGGCACAATTCCTAGAAGATTACACCCAACCGTTTCCCTTCTCTTCTTCAACCGTCATAGACCCATTAACAGCCGGAAACCCATATCTTCAGCCCGACAAACACGCCGCACATATCACTCAACCGTTCCAAGAATACCATAACAATCGGAAACCCCTATCTCCACCACAACACTCCTTCCCGTCCTTTTCAATTAACGACCGACAAAAATCACAATTCCAAGCAACCAACCGTCGCCGAATTTCCTACTTCCCCCACCACAAATTCATCAACGCCAATTACCATCCTATTTCCCTAATTAAACGCACATTCTTATCTCATTCCCCCTCCCAATTCTCAGAATTTCAAAATCATCAACGCCACCTCAAAAACAGGAAACACATATCACAATTCGAAGAAAAACGGCGCGCACGCCCAAGTTATGACGTCACAATTCTCTCAGCTAATCAGGGAAAATCCCTATTCCGATATAAACAGTTCCCTCCTCCCCATAATAACTCATCAACGCCATCTCTCCTCAAACAACGGAAACACGTATCACTATTCGCAGAATTTCAAACTCATCAACGCCATCTTTCCTCAGACACCGGAAACACGTACTCCAATTCCGAGAAAACCAATCGCCACCGAGAAACAGTCGCCTACTTTTTCTCCTCCCCAACAACCAATCAGAATCCTCCACCCCACCTCCCAATTCTCAGAATTTGAAAATCATCAACGCCATCTCCGGAAACACGTACTCCAATTCCGAGAAACCGTCACCGGAAGCCACTACTTTTCCTCCTCAACCAATCAAGGAATCCACTACTTTTCCTCCTCACCAACAACCAATCAAAATCCTCCACACAAAACAAAACCCCGCCCACGCACCAATCAAAATCAACCTCACAAAATAAACCACGCCCCTTTTATGACGTCATCACTCAAAACAATACCCTTGCTTGCCCACACACCTACATCATCAATTGATCTTTGATCGATCTTTTCTAATCAATTGATTTATCGGTCCAAACGCGGTCCCATAACTACTCGAACTCAGCGATCTGCAACGACAGGAACCCCAAGGATGGCAGACCTTAATTCCTTGTCCAAGTTCAAGGGACACCTGGAAGTCCAGAATGCTGAACAGTATTTAAAATAACTCAATATCAGCTTTGATTTAATGCTAGTTCCATACGAATACCGATTGGAAATTATTCCTCGGTTATTCAAAGGGCAGGCTGAGGATTGGTTTCGAGCAAATCAGTTTGAGTTTAGGTCCTATTCTTATTTCTGCCTCCATTTTCGCTAGCAATATGTTTCTCAAGAAGCCAAAGAGAGGCAGCTGACGGCAGTGAGCTCTCGCAGATATTCAAAGCAGTCTGGTATGAGTCCATTTACTCAGCCTACCGCAATCTTTCTGCCCGTTATGTAGAACCAGAGATAGTGAACTTAATTATCTCCCAGCTTCCATATTGAGCCCGCAGTCTGAGTTTGGCTAATTCTCCTCGAACTGTACGACAGCTTGCTGATTTTTTTAAAAGATTCGAGGTGCTTGAGGAGCAGGACAGTTGGACAGGGAAATGCTCCTAGACAAATTAGAATTTGGAAACCACACCCTTCGGGTCAGACAAGTTACGCAGAACCATAGAAATGGTTATTCCAATTACAACAGGCTGCGTAATCCTCCAAGAAGGGATGGCAGGAACAACTACGCACGTGGGCCGCGACGTTGCAGATCTGATCCAGAAGACCATTCCCGTGGCTCTTCACGTAACGCCTCTGAACCCAGCAACTTCAGAGCGACGGCGCCTCCGTTTGAACCTTCTGCTTCACGTTTGACGAACGAGCAACGGCAAAGCCTCGACATAACAAGAGACTATTCTCGGGTGCCATCGACAAGTGCTAATCCGAGTGGTATGCAGTCGGATTTAGCCAGTCGCCCAACGTGAATTCTTCGTTCCCGACCACGGTTGGGCTAAAATCTTGGACTTCTCTGGGAACAGATGACAGCGTTATGAATAGTGTACTTTTTGTTGTGCTCACTCTCAATAAAGGAGAACAAAGTTTACCCAGAGCTACGTTAATTAAAGCCACTGTAACAGGCGTCGATTTTATTTGTGTTGTGGACACTGGCAGCGAATGTAATATCATGAGCTACGCCATTTTGAAGAAGATTAAAGAGAAGCTGCCGTCATTGGAGTTACAACCATGTCGAGACGTTAGGCTGACTGATTTCACTGAAGAGATACAAAACTAGAGTTGCGGGATGTAGACAAGTATATCTGAAGATTGCTGGAAAAAAATATTGGAGGAAATATTTGTCTTGAAAGATCTCGAAACTGACTTTCTTTTGGGCTACCCATTCCTCAGGAAATATGAAGCAAGAATTGACCTACAGCGCGAGAAGTTATCCCTCACCATATACGGAGTTCCGGTGGAGCAGGACCTCATGAATAATGGATCTTCGTCAGGGACGTGTGTAAGAAAAGTCCATGAGGATTCCCATGTCGATCAGTGGACTGCTAGTCCTGACGACATTTTTCAGAAGGTCAATGCGAATGAGATTTTATGCGAATGGAGTAGAAGTCAATTGAAGGAGGTCTTACTGAAGCATAAAGATGTATTTTCCGAGAGACCAGGTAATATTAAAAACTTCCAGTGTGAGATTGAACTCACCACTACAGAACCTGTGCATCGATCTCCATATCCCATACGTACAGCAAAAAGGATAATTGTAAGTGTGCCACGGAACTCAGTTGAGCCCTTTTCGGATGCCTTACAAAAATTCAAATATGTCCGTTATTTTACAAATCTGGATCTAGCTTCTGGATATTTACAGATTCCTGTAAAAACTGACTTCCAACCATGTACTGTTTTCTCCTATAAAGGACGTCAGTGGATGTTTGATGAAATGCCTTTTGGTATCTCAAGTGCTGTATCAAGCTGCCATGCATGCTGTATTTGGTCCTGAGACCGAAGGGTATCTAACTCAATATATGGATGACTCGCTGGTTTTCAATAAAGAGCTCTTCAAGCATCTCCAACATCTGGATGAGGTGTTACAGCGACTCCAAGAAGTGGGGATGACAGTAAAGCTGCGAAAGTGTGAATTTGTCCAGAAACAAATTACCTATTTAGGCCACATCGTTTCTGGAGATGCCATCAAAATCCAACCTGATAAAAATTCAGCCATTAAGATGTTTCCTAAACCTAAAACTAGAAAGGAAAATTTCGCAGAAAACTCTGAACCGCTCACTGTTAGGTGAAAATCAACGTTGGATTTGGCGAGATGAGGAAGAACAAAGTTTCCAGCTACTGAAGAATGAACTTGTAAGAGACGCTGAATTAGCACAACAATGACTTTGAAAGTAATTTCTGTATCCAATGTGATGGTTCTGGGAAAAGATTGAGTAGTATTCCTTTCCAAATGAATGGTGAAGAGAAGAACGTCATTCAGTATGAAAGCCGAAAACTGAAGGAGATCGAACGTTATTACTTCATCCATGAGTTAGAATGTTTGGCCATGGGGTTGAGAAGTATGCTGTATAGCCCTTCACTATTTACAGTGATCACAAAGGGCTGATATGGTTACAAGACGCCAGAAACTGGAACATTCGTTTGACTCGTTGGTCTCTAAAACTCCAACAGTACCAGTATAAAATAGTCGCCAAAACGATCTGGCAGATATTTTATCTCGGTATCCTGCTGATGATATAACCCAGATTCATCCTGAAAATAACCAGTAGATATTCAGAATAAACTACCTGTGAGCCGAAAGGGGAGAAATAGATGACATCGACAAGTGTAGAAAGGTACAATCTGAAGATGAATTCTGCAAAAATTTACTCGAATCACTAAATTATCAGGAACCTAACCTCAGATTGCATCGTTCCTATCGCATTCAAGAAGGAATTTTATTTAAGAAAGGATAGGATAATCACTCCCTTTGGAAATTGTGTGTTCCGGTGGTAATGAAGAAACCTATCTTGAAATTAATTATTGATGAAGCTGGACATTTTGGAGTATCCAAGACATTGTAGCGACTTGCAGTAAGTTACTTCTGGAAGGACACGAAGGACGACGTGATACATTACGTCCGAGATTGTGACATTTGTGCCCAGTGTAAACCAGACAACTTAGGGATACTCAAGGAGACCCTTCATATCAGTCCCAAGCAACCTCACGAGATGCTTTCTCTGGACATGATTGGGAAGCTTTCTCGGTCTAACGGATACCAATACATCGTGAGCCTTATTGATGTGGGTACACGTTTTGTCTCCGCATATGCTTTACGGACTGCCAGCACTACAAAAATTATACGCACGCTTCAGAGAGGATATTTTGCTCACTATCCAAACGTTACTTTTACCCTAAGCGACAGAGGAACTCAGTTTACCTCTAAGCAGAGGAAAGAATTTACCAAAAGCCGTGGTATCCATCATGTTTGCACAACTGCCTACAATCCAAAAGGGAACATGGTAGAACGAGCAAATCGGGAGATTGTCAGATTTATTCGATTCTTTTGTTATCGAGAACATCAGACTTAGTCTCGACACATATCAAAAGTTGTTTGGTTAATTAATTATTCCACTTCTGAGATTACTGGATATTCGCCTGCTGAACTATTCTTCAATCATCCTATACACCTACGGGAAGAAGCCAAACCGGATTAGAAGTCCAAATTATTCTTAGTCCAAGTCAGGGAGAAGAAGAAGCTGTCGAAGAATATAAAACAGAAGGGAAACGCTAGGACATGACAGTTGGAGACTTCGTGATGGTTAAAAACCATTCTTTAAGCTCCTCACTAGATAAGACTATTCAAAAGTTGTTTATGTTGTGGGTAGGACCTTATCTAGTAGACAAAGTGCACAATATAGTTGTGACATTGCTAATTCCAAGGATTAAACAATTATGTGGTAAGGTTAACTTGGATAACCTAAAACAGGAGCATTTTTCGGAGGATAAAAAGAAAGAGTTTGTACATAAAAACTAAGTTTTCTCCAGGTAGATAACTTCCTACCTTAAACTTAGTTTCCGAAAGGAAGGGGCAGATGATATGATCCATATTTTTATGAAACGTCACCGGTAGAAAATATGTCACTAATATATTTATTTTTGTCAAAAAGAGCGTCAGGTTTGTTGGTAGCATATTTTGGTAAATAGTGAGTGATTCATCTGTGCTTGAATCTGTGTTCTCGAAATAGTATAAAAGCGAGGATATCGCGTAAGAAATAACACACTTTCGCAACGGATCGACGAAGCTTTTAAACCTAAATGTAACTTCTCGGTGTTGGGCATACATCTTGGTATGGTAGTTCGGGGCGAAAGCTAGGCCTATGCGATCATAGGTAAGCCGATGGCCATGCATTGATGCTATGCACAATACTGCAACCATTATTCGTTAAGAAATAAATCTAGCCTAATGATTAATTTGGACTAAAACACTAAAAAGCAAGTATTGTCTCTATTATTATTGGATATATCTTGGTGTGGTAGTTCGGGGAGCAAGGTAGGTCTATGTGATCATAGGCATGCTGATAGCCACGCATTGAGTTTATGCGTTTTAGTTGAGTCAATTCATAGACAAAGCGAAATCCTCGCCTTCGTCTCAAGTATATTTACATTATAATTGCCATCAATAAGGAATGAAAACTTTTGGTTTATCTACTGCAGCAATGTGGTTTTATTTGTCTGTGCTGTGAATCTTGTATTTGCCTAACACTATCCCTGTACCTCAGAGGAATCTGTGTACTTCATCGAGTCTCATCCTTCACCGCTGAGTATTATTAAGTTATTATTAATAAATATAATAATACCTTTAATAGTATAATAATACAGGCTTGACTTGAGCGTATCATACTGATGAAACAGTAGCGCTATTCATCTAACGAAACCATTACAAATCGGTTGGGAGTTCGTAGGTATGAAATGTACTGGAAAATACGATATATAACCAGTACTTGTTTTCCAAACTTAAAATGTGATGTAATATATTTACAGGACATTCATCACACAGTTTTTTCTTATGGACTTGAGTCCACCTGAGTTCAGTCTCTGGGTTTTCAGCCTGTGTATAGGACTTTTGGCAACCCACCATCCTGAGAAAATTAGTGAGTAGAGTAACCCTGTCTGGGAAATCTCCTATAACAGCTGAGGGTTCGATGTGCCGACCCCACGTCATTCCATTACTGGTTGAAGATCTACACACTTCTAGGTAGGCTTGTAGGAGGCAGACTGGCAGTCAGGAAATAGGCCAAATCCCTTCCAGTGTTGTAGAACAGTGGATCTCAACCTTTTTAGTCGGGTCCCACCTTGAAGGATATTACACTTCATAGGACCCATAATATGAGCACCAGCGGAATTACTTTGTAGTGGTGTGCACCCAGTTTATAATCATATATTTGCTAACATCAAAGTCATCTTTTACAACAACACGGCCTGAATTTAAATTATTAAAACAATGTATCTAAGTAATTTAATGTCATAGGTTTTTAAGACCCAATAAAGAATGTTCCTAGCCAAACTTCTCGACCCACCAAATGTCCCCTCAGAACCCTATAGTTTGAGAAACGATGCTGTAGAACCATGAGTTACGTTATGCTGTACATACAAGTAAATATTTTGGAATATTTTACACTACAGTTAACTTATATCATAACTTACATTCAGTGTTCTGTATGTGAAATAATATTTTGGAAAATACAACCGTGTCATTCTATAGAATGAAGGGATCTGAACCAGTTAACTGATGGGGTGATGTAAACTACTCATCATTCATCCTCTTGATGAGACCACTCGTCATTGACATGACGAGTTATTGCTTGGCATGCGAAAGGTACAAATTACTCAAAGGAAATAAACTACTGAAAAGACAATGGCAACTCGTTGGATTTTGTGAACCGTTGAACCTGTATCATGGCTGGGTGTAGGATAATTACCTGTCTAACTGAAGTCTCTGAGCTGAATGAAAATAGCGAAGTCCTCTGTAAGCTTCTAACTTGTTGCCCAAAGCGTGCTTCCACTATCGACCTCCTGTCTTGCTGACCTCCTCTCTCTACCAACTCAATTCCCAAAGTCCAGTCACTTCCCAGCTTGTCTCACCTCTATATTCCCTGGCCATCGAGCTCTTCCTCGATGCCGAATCGCCGAATCGTGTTTATTATAATTGCTACCATGCAAACCGCTGACACCAAACCCAGAAGTGTTACCTGTTTCCTGAATGTTCAGGAGGTTTGCATGGCACAACACAATGCATTGTAAACATGCCTAAGAGGCTTGAGACAGCTGAGAAAAACAAGTGAATGCCCTGGTCAACATGAAGCGTTCAGAGAGACTTAAAAATAAACATACAATCTTAGGGATTGATACGTTCGCGCCCTCTAGGAAAAGTTTCTTCTTTGAAAATTTAAAAGTCAAATCGCAAAGCTTGACATGACTCAGGTTCGCCAATTCCATATATTTTCTTAAAAAACCCAAATATACAAAAGAAAATCCACCAAAACATACCTTCCCTTGTTTGCCGTAGCCTGAAGGAAAGAAAAATTTTTATTCCCTAAACTCTATAATGAATAATACCCTTAATATTAACAAATTCGTATGTTTATACGATGTAAAAAACAATAATATATACTATTATAGGACTAGAAATCACAAAGGTTCGTGTCGTTAAGCGAAAAACTCTTAATGTACCACATTTTGTGCGTACGTACTGTTTATTATGTATAATTGCTCATCCATTTGCTCCGAGTCAAGAGTCTGTGATGCCTCGCCACGCGGTAACGACTCTGTGTGTTCCGCGAAGCTAACGGCTGGAGGGAGCGTCTTGCAAGATGGAACGGAATTCACAATGTTTGTTTATATTGCCGCTCGATATAAACTCTTCAAACTAAAAAATACCTTGAAAAGGTGCACAAATAAGTACACGTAAGTAAGCATGTAAAACATTGTCACATCTCACTGTTTTGTCCGTGTGAAAGCCTGATTATATCAAAATGCGTATGTTTTACGAACTACGTAGCACTGCACTCCTAACATCGCCAAATATATAAACTTGCATGGCTGTGTTGCACATTCCAATGTATTATTATACAATATTCAAATGCATATAGTGAGTTACACTGAAAACTGTCGCTGGTAAAACTTAAGTATAGCGTTCAATTTTCTTTTCTACGTTTAAACTGTACACTGTATACACAACTATGGCGTCGTGAATACCTTTGTATGACTGCACACAAAATTAATAATCTTCCAAGTGACAAAACTATGTGCTTAAGTTATAAATATCAAAAATGTTTTGCGAACAAATATGTCGCTTTCAAAATTCCATGTTGGTGAAAAGAAAGAGATAAAAAAAAAAAAAATAACAATAATACCTGCATGCGACAAACATATGCATAAAATATTGGCACTAAAGCATGCTTTCTAAAATGTTCGAAAGTGCTATAATTATGTTATTTGTATTGCTTGCATGTCCATTTATTATTCGAAGTGCAAAATTTCATCGTAAAAAAAAATTATGCACTAATTGATGCGAACACTGGTCACTTGACACCACTGGTGCTTGTCGCTTCCTTGTAATATACTGTAAACTTGAATGCATATAAAACTGGTTCTTATGCATGGCACAAAACTGAAAATGTATATAAGGACTATGGAAAAGTACTGTTTCCCATAATGCATGTTAAATAACCAAATAGATACACATGATAGGAGCTCGCATGTGTATGTGTAGAAACACTGTAGCACAATTCTGTAATTATTGTTTGTGACCAGAACTGCTGTTTGTAGAATGTATGTTTTGTCTGCTTCCTCTTCTTTCTGGATTGCTTGTCGTCTTGACTGCATTGGGCAATGTAAAAATATAGTAAATTACCCGTAGAACTTGGGAAATGGGGAAAAGTTGTAGTTCGAACTGCAGTGTGGAGGGAAATTTATCTAGCTCCATCACTAGGTGTTGTTGATAATGTATAGTCCGCTATACTGGGAAATGTATGGTTGATTACATCCTTCCTGTAAAAGGTAGTCTCCGTGTAGTAATTAGAAATGTCTGCATGTCTCCCTCAAATTGGTGGTGACGATTCTCTTCTTGAAATAGTGCTTAAAATGTCTGCATGTCTCCCTCGTAGAATGGTAATCAGTCTTTCTGCCTGGTAATAGACTGCCTGCGGATGTCCGTCACGAAAAATGCCCATGGATGGTGTAGGCATTGCTTGTCCATGGTGCTCCGTATAGACAGGTTAGGTTAAAAGGAAAAATTATGACAAAGAAAGGAAATTGCAATAGGATGGGTATATATAATTCAAGTATGCATGTACACAAAACCAACTAATTTCCACTGCCTTTTCTTTAAAATTAAATTAAATTGTCTCATCAAAAATAAAATATGATTAAAATAAACTGATAAAATAATTGCCATAACTCTTTGAAAATAAATAAGGAAAATTTAAATAAAATATCCAACCGTAATTAAAATATTAAAGTCCATGATTAATGTGTTGCCTTAACCTATTAATTATTACTGCTCTGCTCTGAATTAATCTGTTTCACAAGCTGATGATGCTTATAAAAGTAATATCCTAAGGTTGCGGTTAATAACACATTCCAAATAACAAAAACTAATATAGACATAGGCAAAGGGTTTAGAATTAATTCCTGAAATGAAATGTTCTTACTAATTGATTGATTAAGTTGTTTTAAAGCAAGTTCAAGCGAAGTCCATTGGGGAATAGTGAAATCAGATAAATTATTGGGAATATTAGGTAGTAACTCAATTTTCTTCATTTTGACTTGTTCGAAAGCTAAAATTCTTGTGTGTAAAATTTGTTGATCCACAATAATCTGCGAAAAATCCTGATAATTAAAAAATAAAGATTCCCCTTCGTTAAGCTGAATTGATCTGTGCGTGTTCAAATTATTATTCAAATTCTGAATAACAATAAATTGACCTGAACCTGATATTAAAATACCATTACGTGTCCTAATGAACTGAAATGATTTATTGTCAGTAATAGATTTCACTTCAAAATTACAAGAAACTGACCTATTGTGTAAAAGTAAATCTTCCAAACACTGTACATCTCTATCGATGGTAACTTCACTATGCGAGCAGAGATAAAAAAAGTTTTTAAGCTCGCATGCACTCTCAACAATTCGCACTAATCGTGGACTTCCCTTATGTTGCATACTGTAGGTTAACTCTGGGATTCGAATGCGAGACCATGAATTGTTATGCAAAATGCCTAAGTTAACTGCTCGAAAAATAGGAGCGATGTCATTCATCTGTACTAAAGGTGTCTCTAGAAGTAAATGAAATGATCTACTACTGGGTTCATAATTAATCAAATATACTTTGGTCAATGAATAAAATAATCCTATGTCTGTTTTATAAAGTGAATCTTTAAAATCGGGATGATGCTGAATGAATGTACGAAGCCAATTAGGAGTTAAAATGTGATAAGATAATTTTCCCGAGGCTATTTCCATAATTATAAAATCTAAACGCTCAATCATCTCAGAGGCGTGCAATAAGGCAACTATATGTCTCTCCTCATTATAATCATAACAAAATTTGGCTAATAATTCTTCCTTTAAATGCAAAACTGATTGCTTTAAAACTACCAAAATCCCATTAACAATGTTCACCATTTTTACTTGACTCTGTTTCATATTCTGTACTTCCTGAATTATATGATGTTGATTGGCTGCTAAAGTTTTAACTGATTGGGATAAATGATGAACTGACATAGTATTGAAAACAGAAAGTCCTGCACTGAACAAATTTATTAAATTAAGAAAAATCTGCCTCTTTTCCCTGTTATGAATATTAGTAACATTCTGATATAAATTTTGGCAATTAGGCCTTACGTCTCCTACTGTAAATTTACATGGGAAATACTGAGAAATTTCGGTAAGATAATCATTAATTTTGGTACTGGTATCATTATGAATGACTTTCCATTGCGCACATGCGGAGTCATTGTCAGCCTGAATATGTGCATCAATGAATATGTTCACAGTTGTAAAAATATTCTTACTACTATGAATGGTTAACCCTTGTCTCTCATAATATAAGCCTAATGATTTAAAAAATATGTCTTGCGACTGTTCATTGTTGGGTAAAGATCCAATAAAATGAATCAGGGATAGGAGTAGGATTAAAATCCAAAATAGGAAAGTAATTCTGCTAGTAGCCATGCTTCTGTAATAAAAAAAATTCCTGCATCAGTACAGCTTGAAGTTGGAATATATACCTTAGTAAGGCTAAAATTATGCTGATGTAATAACTAAGTATGGGATCAGATAAGTAACTAGATCGATGTTAGGGAAGGGGTGGGAAATAACACATCAGCAATATCATGCGAAAGATGTTAGAGAGATACCGTAACTCTTCAGTTAGTGAGAATCATGGGGCATATTGGCGTTGATCCCTGTGACTTCTGGATTAGTGAATTGGAGAGAGTGCCCGAAATAACAGAAAACATCACCAACTACATCCCCCTAGTATTAGAAGGTCCTTCGTGGGATTTTAGGATCAAATATATGGTAAATTACGTAATTAAAGATAGGCTGTCGTGGAATATAGACACCCTTTCACAACTTGAAGATCTGGTGCATGTGTATTGGGAGAAGGTAAAACAACTAAAACGTTTTATAGTGACCTGCCCCAAAAACTTGCAGAGGCGCTTAAGCGCCCTCCAAGAAGAGCTGGAGACAGTCGAAGACGACTTCCTGTGGGTAGGGAACTTGTTCCACAGCTGCCGGAGCTGGGGCGTCTTTGACATTGACTTGGAGTAGGGTAAGTGAACAAAATTTTCCTAAAACTAACTAATAATAATAATTTCGCAAATTATAACATTTGTGATAAACCACACTGTTTAAATTTGGAAAGGCTAACGATGCCGTGGCGACTTTTGCTGCACATGCCTCTGCCAATCACCGAGGCTTAGCCTTGGCATGTTGCTAATAATCTTGATTACTCTAAGTGCATAAAGTGCTAAAATTGCCCTTTTGTAGAAATTTCCCTCATTTTATCAAAATTTCGTTTGATTTTATCCTGATTCTAATGAAAAAAAATACGTCGATTTCCCAAAAAATTTACTTACTATAAATATCTCTATGAAAAACGGGAAAATTTTGCGAGAAAAACGCAAAAAATTCGTCTTGTTGTTCCTTTGAAAATTATTGGTCGTGATTAACCTGAAGTGCATAAATGTGACGTTTTACGGAAAAAAATTATCTATATTGAACAAAATATCCCTAACATTGTTTACATGAACTTATATCGTAAAATCAAATTCTGATGGCTATATGCGTAACTAAACTGATTCCCTAAAATTGTACTGAACGAACGCCACTAACGCAAAAAAAAAAATATGCAAAGCCTGTGGTAAGTGTTTCTGAGCTTCTAGCGTGTTCAAAGTACTCTGAAGAGAGCTTGAGTACAGAAAAGGAATTTGCAAATTCAGCTGCAATGTATTTCTGCTTATCGTTGCATTCTTCGTAGTCGCTTGGATGGACTGAACAAATTTCTCTACAGCGACAGGCGTGATCGGCGACTTCGGGTACGTTCGGGTTCCGTTCGGGATGTGGAGGGGAAAATTCGCTGCTTCGGGCAGCAGGCATAGGAACGGAGAAGGAAAATGCAACGCCAGGATTCGCTGATACATTGAATGACGCGTAACTGTTTACAAAACTTTAACTTACTACGAACAAGGTGTAGTAAGCGCTGCGGGAGTTCGAAATAAAGTCAAGGACTTTGAAATGACGTAATAAATTGGATGGAAAGAAAAACTTCGTTGCGCTTGCGACAGCGTGTTACTAGAACACTTCCGTACTGGTAAAATAACAACAGTTGGGAAGCTGTTAGCAAACTAAATGACTAATAAACATTGCATAAGGTACAAACAAACATAAAAAATGAATTATACTTAAAATTTGAATCGTAATTAATATAAAATTCTAGTCGAACATGAGGTCGTAGAAAATATGGTCTGTAAACGAAACAACAGGTTCGGGAACCTGAAAATTTGGCTTACTTTCTGCTTTTAAAGTAACACTTGAAACTTTCTCGATTTTTACTGGTGACTGATTCGCAAATAACTCTTTAACTTTTACAACTGGCTGAACACAGGGTGAAATAGGCAATTCACTTTCCATTTTGCGACTGTTTTGAACAAAATTAGGACCCTTGCTTACGGCAAATTTTTGAACTCTATCTTTAACGGATAAAATATTCTTCGGCACATCTATACTGTCGTCTTTAGTGACTAAACTATTTCTGGATACATCTTGAACTTCTAGTTGTATCCTAGGTTGAATAATAATGGACTGAGGGAGTGGAAGAGGAATTGGCGGGTGACTCGTTTTTAATGGTACCACTTCAATAATCGGTGCAACATCGTCGTAAATCGGATCAATGGACGGTGAATCATTAAGTTTGCTTAACGGTAATTCGTTGGTACACTCATGGTCATAAGTAATAGATTTCTTGCGTTGACATTGAAAATAACAGATTATGAAAATTATAAAAATACTAATAATAAATGTTGTTAATAATAAAATAGTAATTATATTATAAGGATAGTCAAAGGACTTGTTCAACAGATAAATAAAATTATAAGCTTTTACGTATGGAAGAAATCCGTTTAAAATAACTAAAATCGCAATGATTTTCATGTTGCTTAGGCAATCAAAACAAACAGTTCTTCAGAGCTAATACGTACTTTAAGCCTGCCTAGTCTAAGTAGTAGATATTTTAACTCAACTTTTAATTATTTCTGACTCTAGGCTCAAATTATCTGCGTGATTTATTTATTTAATATAATTTATTTATTCTCTAAATTTATTAGCACTGGTTAACTTATCTTATTTTAAATTTTACTGCAAACTTCTCTTATCTACTTTCAGGTGTTATTTCTATTCTTAAATACTTAACATCAATTGAACCGTACTGAGGTACAAGGTAAAGGAAAAAATTGAGTCTGATTTACTCCTGACTACCTGAAAAATAATAATTATTATTTATGCGATCTTTAAATGCATTAAAATACTAACATCACTAAAACTTGAAGAATCTTTAATTCTCTCTACTCATTCTAAAATATGCTTAGCATATTATTGTGGCAAAGTTAAAAACTAAAACCGTTGTGGTTTAATCATAATCATTCTGCGATGGCAGAATGGATTTCCAGGATTATCGGTAGCTATCCAATATCCGAAGGAAAATACTTGTTAGTGGAGCGCAATAAAATCTTGACGTCGACGTCTACATATTCATATAATATAAATATTCTCATAACTGGCGCTTAAAATAAACTTTGCTAATATAATCATATACCTTCTTCTGAAGAGTAACTATAAAATTCTAGTGATGTATTCGCTGAGCGAGTATTATTACATACTGCAAAAAAAACTTTTGTGCCTAAAGCACATTATTAAATAATAAGTCTGCTTTTAATCTTTAATATTATTAGTGCTATTCTATTATAAATTATTAT
Source organism: Lepisma saccharinum (assembly GCF_977018435.1). Taxonomy (NCBI): domain Eukaryota; kingdom Metazoa; phylum Arthropoda; class Insecta; order Zygentoma; family Lepismatidae; genus Lepisma; species Lepisma saccharinum. The sequence continues at coordinate 89,568,744 of NC_139239.1, forward strand.
TATTATTATGTCATGCAAGTAAAATTAAAATGTTAAACCTGTTACTTATATGAATTTTCAATTTTAGTGACCATTATCCGTGCGTGAGTCCACGTTGTCCTCTTGATGATCTTCATCTTCACCTGCCAAATTCTCTTCGCCTTCACCGTCATCAGGCGCATAATATTTTTTGAGTCTCTGGACGGCAATAGAGTCCACTACTGTCTTTCCGCGCTTGTTTTGGAATTCCACCAGGTATGTATTCGGATTCTCTTCTCGAATAACTGTGGCTGGGCCTTTATAAATACCTGAAAAGCACCGTGCGGTTCCAATTTTCTGGGTGCTGTCAAAAATTAATACTTGATCGCCTGGTTGAAACTTGATCTGTTTCCTCTTCTGATCATAATATTTCTTCACTTCAACATGTCGTTTTGCTAAGTTATCCGTAGCATTGGTTCTTGCTTTCTCCAATACTCGGAACCGTACATCATTCTCCACATTTTCACAGCTTGGTGTGTGTAATGCAAGCTCCCAGGGCAAAGTGGGTTGGAATCCATGTACTAAAAAGAATGGGCTATACCGCAAATTCTGATTCCTGGTAGTATTGTAACTAAATACACTTGGCTGTAAATATTGGACCCAATCTGTGTGTTTTGAATTGACATAACACTTCATTATACTCTGTAAGACCCCGTGGTTACGTTCCGAAAGACCTATCAAATTATGAAGACCGACTGGTGAAAACTTGATGTTGATTCCCAATTTATTGCCAAGTTCCTGGAAAAGCTTAGATTTAAATGCTGATCCGCGATCCGTGTAAATATCCTGTGGGACTCCGTAGCGTAACACTATCTCTTCATACACAAATTCTGCTGCTGTACTGGCCGTGCAATCTGCAACTGGTTTGGCTATTAAATAGCGCGTCCCAAAATCTGTGGCAGCGATTATGTATCGATGACGAAGATTGGATGAAGGAGGATATGGACCTGAAAAGTCCAGGCAAATCCGCTGAAATGGCTTCTGTGCGGGAAAAGTGCACAGTTCCCCTGCTGGTAGACCTGGACGGCGTTTATTCTGCTGGCATGTTATACATTCCCTAATTTTCCTCTGTATAAACAACTTCATATTTGGAAAATAAATTCTTGGTAAGGCCACATTGTAACACTTGGTAAACCCAAGATGAGAACCTCCTATGGGTGAAGCATGGAGTGTCTCAATGACAGAATCACGTAATGTCATTGGAATGCATAATAATTTCTTGGTAGTAGCTCCTAATTTCTGTTGTCTATATAATAATCCATCTTCCAACACATGATGATAAACCTGCCTCTGGATGTGTAGAGGTAATGTTCCATCGTCCCTGTCTGGGTCCTCCAAAACTTTAATAATTGGGCCAAAAAATGAATCCTGTCTCTGATGTTCCGCGACATCTGTGCTTGCATCAAATAAAGTAAGTGTCCTGGGTTCGGGAATGTCCTCTTCAATGTTGCCATCCTCTATGTTTTCTCCACATTCTCTGCTGAGGGGATCGGCGATATTCTCCGTAGTTTTAACATGGATCGGTGTAAATGAAAAATCCTCCAAAAGGTTACTCCATCGAAGAAGCTTTGAGCTCAAATTACGGGATGTCCTAATGTACGTAATTGCTTTGTTGTCCGTATATAAATCAAAATGGCGGCCAACAAGATAAAATCTAAATGATTTGAAAGCATATAAAATTGCTGTTAATTCTTGCTCAATAACACTCAATCTTTTTTCAGTGTCGGTCAACGTTCTACTGCAGTACGCACATGGCAAGTACTCTCCTTCTGCATTGGGCTGCATTAATACGCCACTGACCGCATGAGATGAAGCATCGGTGAAAACTTTGGTGTTCTTCGCTGGATCGTACGGTAACAAAACAGGTGCAGTAATTAGAGCTTCCTTTAATTTCTCAAATGCTGATTGTTGTTCAGGACCCCATGTAAATTTCTTGCCCTTACGAATTAAACCCTGTAATGGTGATGCGATATCAGAAAAATTCTTGACATATTTCCTCACGTAGCTGCACAGACCTAAAAACATTTTAACCTTCTTCGTGGTGGTGGGAACCTTATAATTCTTAATGGATGACAGTATTCTATCACTTATACGATAGCCATATTTGCCCACATTGTGGCCCAAGGCAATTGTCTCATAATATCCAAATGAACATTTAGGTACAGCCAATTTCAATCCGGCAGATCGTAAACATTGAAACATTTTCTCTAAATTGACCAACATATCCTTAAATGTATTGGCAAAAACAAACATGTCATCGATATAAAAGGCGAAATTATTGTCGTTCATCCCCGCTGTAGCGAGCTGAACACATCGGGTCATTGCCGCGGGAGAAGTTACATGTCCCATAGGTGTAAAGTTCATAGCAAATTGTCCCCTGGCTGGTATAGTAAAGGCAGTGTACTTTTTCGATTGTTCTTCTAAAGGTATTTGAAAAAATCCTTGTTTCAAGTCAGCACTACAGTAGTAGCTCTTACCGGCCATATTGTGCAATATCTCTGAGATGTTTCCTATAGAAACTGCATCGAAAACAGACCTAGCATTTAGTAATCGGAAATCCTGCACCATGCGATAAGCTCCTGATTTCTTCTTGACAAGAAAAACTGGTGAATTGTACGGTGATGTTGTAGGACTAATGACCCCTGCTTCTAGCAAGTTGTCAATTTGCTGGTTAATTTCCTTACGCAGGTGAACTGGTATAGGGTAGGCTGGGACGTGAAATTCCGAATCGTCCTTTAACTTTATACGATGCGTATAATTAGTGGCACAACCAATGTCCTGCTCGGACCAAGAAAATACATCTACATATTTCTCTAATAATTGTCTAAGTTGCAACTTCTGATCGGGTTCTAATGCTGGATTTATGTCAAATTTAGTAATGTCATGCACTGGTTTTGTCACGGTGCCAGTCTCCTTGGTCACCATAACGTTAGGTCCTTCGTCGTCTACAATATGACGCGAAGCTGGTACTGGATTTTGCCATGCCTCTGCGGTACCTAAGCGTGCCCCTTTCCTAATTTTAATTTTGTAAGAATTTGGATTAGTAATCCAAATTAAAAATGACTCCGGATTTACAATGGCTCGAGGCACCATTAAGCCTGTGTCCATTTGAAACTGTAAATCTGGTTCCAAATAAGTTAAGTTTTGATTACTAGAATTTGTCAATTTGACAGGAATACACAAATGAGATCTAGGTTTGATTCTAATTTGTCTGGAAGTTACAAATTCCGGCACATACAAATCCCTGATCAGACTAGCAACTTTAATGGAAACGTCAAAGGTCTTTCGGTGTTCCGTCCTTAACTGGTTCCGCGGAGGAGTACCAAATCTCCTCAATGTGAGTCGATTTTGATCAAAATCCAAATTTGCTTTATGAGCTCTTAAGAAATCGTTTCCCAGGATTGTCCCATGTTCAAAATTTGGAATCATCCGAAAAGGATGGGTAAAATTGCGGCCGTTTATTGCAAAAGTTAATAAGACAATCTCTTTAATTTCAATTTGTTCTTTTGCTACTCCCCTTATGGCCGTATGAATTTTAAATCGTTTGGCGGTTGAAGGAATGCCTCGATCACTGGTGACGGATACTTGGCTTCCGGAATCCACGAGAAACCTCTGACGTTGTCCCCCTAATACTGCGTTAATATAAATTAATTCCTCATAGGGGAAAGTAGAGACTGATATCTGTTTGCCAACGAAATCTGCGCATACGTCTCTTCTATGGGCAGTCATTGTTCGTTTAAAGCCTCTGTGTTCTGAAAACAAGTGGCTGCTGTATGATTAGGGTAATTACAAATTGAGCAGCGTGGTCTCCCCCGTTGCTCTTCCCTGTTTTCCTGGTCTCGTCCTGCTGAAGACGAGGAACCCCGCGAGTTCTGTCCGCGCAAATTTCCACGTCCTCGCCATTGTTGGGTATTACGATATCGCCTATTGCGATCTGAGTCGTTGCCATTATTATTACGTCCATTCCTGTACCCCCTATTGAATTGTCGTCTATTATTATTACCCCGATAGGAGCCTCTATAATTATTACTTGACTGATAATTATCCTTATTATAATGTTCTCTAAATTGTTTTGGAGTAGATGAGTCGGTGCCAGGGTTCTGCTTTTGATCCTCCATGCTATCCAATCTCAAAGTGAGACTGGCTAATCTCGCTTCCAGACCAGTTTCCTGAGCCTGGACTTGAGCTTTGGTATTGTGAGGATTGTTAAATAATTTTAGTTGCTCAACCTCCTTTTGCAATGCTTTGAATTTTGCCTCAATGTCTGAAGTGGGTCGCGCTTGCGCTGACTCAGCAGTAGCCAGATTGTTACTCGGCAGTAAAATCTGCTGCTGTTGCGAAAGTGCTGATGGATTATGCAAAGGAGAGAATAAACTCTCTCTTTGATCTTCGTACCTCAATTCCTTCAGCTTGCGTTGTCTCATCAAAAATTGGAGTTTCTCAAAGGATTTTAAATCTTTAAGCAACCCATGCACGGACTCATACTCTTTATGGTGGATATCTTTCATGTAATCCACCTGTAAACCCAATATGATCTGTTTGATCTGTTGTTGAATACTCATTTTAGGGTCTGCCTTGAGTAGAAGTAATTGTTTGTCCCGAACATAATTCGTAACTGGCTCAGTTTCTTTGTGTAATCTATATCGAATTTGCTCCTCGATCTGGAGTTGATCCAAGGACCCTGTAAATTCGTCTTTAAATTTCTTCTGTATCTCCTCGTAAGTAACTTCCTGATTTTCTGTACCATCTTTCCAGGTCTGGTACCATCGTAATGCTGGCCCGGCCAGAAGGGCTGGAAATAATTCCTGTTTACGGGCATTATTCCATCCATTTAATATGGCAAGGCTATCCACTTTATCTAGAAATTTTGAAACGTCCTCCCCGGCTATCCCCTGAAATGGGATACCCTCTAAAATAGTTGGGGGAACAAACTGCGACTGAGCCATTGTTGCGAATTGTGTTTGGTCTAAATCTCTAAAATCCTGATCTTGTTGCTCTAATTGAGGTTCACATTTCTGTTTTTCCAATAATTCTCGCTGAAGGCGTCTAGTTAAAATTGGGCTACGTTTAAACTTGGGAGTGGAACTTGCAGCTGGGCCGCTGACATCTAAATGAAAACTTGTAGTCCCTCGTGCTATATCTAATAATTGATCTAACGTTTCGTCGAGTTCATCAGCAAGGTGAAAGCTCGACATCTATCATGGCACAAGTAAATTCTTCTCCCCCCATTAATTTTAAAACCTTTAAGCCCTATGTATTTTCAAAATTAATATATGGCAAGGCTATACCAAAAAACTAAACAAATGAGCAAAATTTTGGGGTGGGATTTGACCACGTGTCAAAATTTGAGGTGGGGTTTAATCAAAACTGGTTAAAAATGAACTGCAACTCTTTTCATTTTCTGTGAAAAAAAAATGAAAAGGCCCACGTATCTCCACCACGTGTCATTCTATAGAATGAAGGGATCTGAACCAGTTAACTGATGGGGTGATGTAAACTACTCATCATTCATCCTCTTGATGAGACCACTCGTCATTGACATGACGAGTTATTGCTTGGCATGCGAAAGGTACAAATTACTCAAAGGAAATAAACTACTGAAAAGACAATGGCAACTCGTTGGATTTTGTGAACTGTTGAACCTGTATCATGGCTGGGTGTAGGATAATTACCTGTCTAACTGAAGTCTCTGAGCTGAATGAAAATAGCGAAGTCCTCTGTAAGCTTCTAACTTGTTGCCCAAAGCGTGCTTCCACTATCGACCTCCTGTCTTGCTGACCTCCTCTCTCTACCAACTCAATTCCCAAAGTCCAGTCACTTCCCAGCTTGTCTCACCTCTATATTCCCTGGCCATCGAGCTCTTCCTCGATGCCGAATCGCCGAATCGTGTTTATTATAATTGCTACCATGCAAACCGCTGACACCAAACCCAGAAGTGTTACCTGTTTCCTGAATGCTCAGGAGGTTTGCATGGCACAACACAATGCATTGTAAACATGCCTAAGAGGCTTGAGACAGCTGAGAAAAACAAGTGAATGCCCTGGTCAACATGAAGCGTTCAGAGAGACTTAAAAATAAACATACAATCTTAGGGATTGATACGCAACATAGAAACTAGTTCAGTGCCACCTGCCATGAGAGAATAGAATAAAATGATAGCTATGAGTGACACAGCTCATTGGGGACGTTATCAAACAGAATAATTCCTGGAATTAAATTGTAATTGTGTTTAAATCTATCAGTCTATTTCTCTGTAAAAACTACTATGATGATGATAATGAATAGTTATGGGAAAATATAGTAAGAAAAGGTCACGCCTTACACAAGTTAACCTAGAATGCCAATATAGCAACCACCTCATCTCGCAGTTGTATAAAAGTTCACTATTCTGGTTTGCATGAGAGTAATTTCAACCCATTTCTAAAAACGTGTGTATGTTTGTAACTATGAAAAACTAAATATGCTGACCAAGGCAGTAATTTATTTTATTAAAAACATAAACTAACGTAACGTTTTAACCTTCTAGCAAGGTCTTCTTCAGACTCTGTATCAAGTACAAAAGTAACCAGATACAACAAAAGGGCATTATATATACACACAAACATTACTCCCTCCAGACTATTTAGAAAGTCGTTTGGAACTTTCTAGCAGATGACTTTCACTTGCCAACTTTACTTTCACCTAAAAGGCTAAACACAATTACTTCCATATAGAATGTGGTTGGACTGAAGTTAAACAAAGAATGGAAGAAGATGTTGGAAACAGTGGAAAGGACAAGAGAGAAAGATGAGAGGAGAAGGAAGAAAAATGAAGGGAAAAGAGATTGAGATTAAAAGTCCAACCACATACTGTTAATCAAAGTCCGTCAAATAAACCATTTAAAACTCACTATGGTGACATGTTCTATTTCTCGTGGAATTCTCAGAAACATTCCCGAAGAAAATAACAATTTCACAGTAAATTCACTACACTTTAGGAGTTATTAATGATTCTGTAGAAAAGTAAAACATTATAGGTGCTAATATCAAATGAAAGGGATAACAAACCAACACATTGTTATACAGGTACATGTATTTATTGAAACATTGGCAATTAATTTAATTTTCTTAGCATATGCCAATGCATTGAGTCCTCCAGACGTCTTTATAAAAATTAAAGGCTTTAAACAGAACAGTAAAAGTTTAAAATCGTATTTTAAATAATCTTAAAGTAACTTAAAGTATTTAAAAAAAATCCACACATGAAAAGCATGAAATTTACTCCCAAAATTTTAAGATCGACTGATATAGATCATATCACTACTTCATTCGAGAATTTAGAAGAAAGCAATGTATGCTAGCATCCCACTGGAGCAAATGTTCGTGAAGCAAGTGAGCAAAGTGAAGGCAGCATTGACGACATTCACAATCCACAATGCAATGTATTTACTTGGTTCTACATCTGGGAATGCATCATGCACGAACTTGTTTCTTGCAATCCACATACTCTTCATTCTTTAAGTTTTGTGAATAATATCTTGTTTCCATATTTATTTTCATCCATATCAGAGCTGTAAGAGAAATTAAATTATTTTAGAAACATGTAATTATACACCATAATGCAACAAGATTTACATATTTTCCATTTTTCTGTCATTCCAAAGCAGATATTTTCCATGGTGCATAGTCATTTGTGATGTTAGGAAAAAGCTTGCCATCACAAAGTAAAGATACTTAAAGGAACATCCATTTACTGGATCATTGTTAGTTTCTGTTGAATTGGGACCATACAAGAATAGACATGTATAAAATGAAAGATGGTCCATTATATTGGGGGAAAATGTTACCTGCTTGTAAATGTTTTATTTAATGTACAAGAAATATGTTCAATTTCATCATATTTACTCAATTTTTACATGATTTCTCATTGTAAGTTACATTCTTTGCTTGGAACAGATATAATGTGGGACAATGCAAATACAAAAATTTCTGATATTGTAGAAGAGGGCCATTGAACTAAATTCCCAAACTTACTCAGCAGTTATGTCCCACTGAATCTTACTACCTATCCTAACTTGTGCCAAAAAAGAAACAAGTTTGGCTTACAATAGCCCCCTCTAGTTCGCTGCACTTTTTCACTCTCTTTGCACTAAACTGTCTAGTTGGTTATACGATGCGACACCAACTAGTTTACTTCATCGACTTGATGTCAAGTAGTACATTTGGTGTCTGCACCGTTTGCATTACATTCTGGAAAGGTGTAGAATGTGGTGTAAGGTCATGTGGTGCATGCGAACTAATCAACGTATGTTTAAAGCATCAGACAGGCATTTGTTAAACTTTCTAAACTTCTACACCGCTCTATTCGTATAGGTAGTTGGTCGAACAGCAATTCCTTGCACCAACCTGACACAGGTGTACACCTGCACTACACCGAGAGTCAAAAAGTGCAGCGAACTAGACGGGGCTAACGTAATGTGACGCTCCAGGAGACTTGAGAACTCCAACCAGTATTTTCCCTAACTTAACCAAGACTGCACCCCGTAGGCTTAAACAATCCACCTGTCATCTCTATGCGACATCCACTACAATTTCCTTTCAAACCTGAGTTCTCACTGTTATCAACTTATTTTTGCAGGAAGCCACCCCACAGGTCACACTCGCAGCGCCTGAAAGCGCAGGTGGGAGGACATTTGCCGGGAGGATCAACTACCCCAAAGAACCATTTGAATTATTATCTGACGAGAGAAACCCCAATTTGAGTCTCCAAAGTCTTTAATATTTTCCGAGAAATAGACACATCATGTGTTATCAAGCAACAACTTTAGTCACGAACACAGCACACTCGAAGCAATCTACCTCTGTAAGGAATAAAATAACATTAGAACAAAATCTCACCAAATATACATATCATGACTCGTGTATTTTGGGTTGAAATAGACCTTAGATTTCTTTAAACATATTTATTGATATGAAACTTTACATATCCACCGCATTGGAATACGCAAGATACACCACTACTTTGCCAACTAATATTGCAATGTATATGCAACATGAACAGCTGATTCCTTTTACATCAAGGAAACTGGATCAAAGCTGTGAATGGCTTGACCCACATGACAACACCGCATCTAGTTACCCGTATTGGTCACTATCAATTACAGAATCACAAGTCAAACATTGAAAGATATAATCAACTTTATAACTCAACTACTTGCGAGTAAAGCCCCTATCACACGGAACTGGATTTCTAGTTGGAATGGCCTAGTTGGCGATGAACTGACTTTCTGGGTAGTAATCATGGCCGCCTGGCTGACTGCTTGACTGGTTTTGAGGAATAGGACATGTTCTAATTGCTACTAACTTCTTCGACTAGATTCTGTGGAACAGCCAATCAGAGCAAAGTTTGGCCATGTGAAGATATTCTGTGAGTTTGTAAAGTAGCCTTTTTTTTGTCTGTGGCTTCCGAGGGCATACAACACGAAAGGCATGTTTACAATTGAAAAAGCTAAAATATTTTTCCATACGTGTATAGTAAACGTTGTAAAGTATGTATTTTATCAGCGCCGTTCTTCTCTACCTAAAACCATTTAATGCGATGCGATATTCCTCTCGGTTGGATAGTTATCGTATTTTAAAAGTGTGAAGTGATACGTTGTTTACATCTCGCGCGGCCGCCATTATGGGAACGAAAGACTATCGACAAGTACGGTATAACAAGTACCGTGTGAGGCGAAAACTAGCAAATGGGTAGCCAGTCCAGCGTCAACTAGAGCCTTCCAACTAGAAATCCAGTTCCGTGTGATAGGGGCTTTATACGATAAATTGCACGTGAATTCTTTTAGTTTTGTTTTTGCTGGAATTATACCCATATATGGTCACGTGACCGCAAGAAAATTTAAATTACCATATTTCCTTAACCATTCATGGTTTTCAATGTACTAACAATTGAGTAAGATTCTATACAAAGTTCAACTATTTTTTGTAGAAATATATAAGATTCTTGCTTCTTTATATATGTGTACTTGAACCAAATAATGAAAGCGTCACCTGTCAATTATTATCCACCATGATGTTCAACACGAACTTTGCGAATTAATCCTGCGACACACGCTTCACACGAATGCATGCATTTGCCGACTATGTCAATTTGGTAGATCTACCTATTTTGCGACGACATGAGCTCATGCAGAAATGTTTAGATAACAACAGCTTACCTTGTGAAGCCGGGAAAGATGCCAAGCCACAGTCCCTATGCGAACTGTTTGTGTATGATATTTTCATCATTTAACTTACGCATCATCGTTCTCTATTATCTGCAGACATTCATCGTCCATTAGCGGTATGGAGAAACAATCCTCACTTTTCGTCCCGCAAAACGTGTGACTGCCGAAATTCCACGGAAATCCTTTTACTGCCTCTCTTCACCACAATGCTCTTTTCGCTACCCTTTTTTCCAGCAAATCCCGCTTTTCTTCTTCTTCTTCTACTCCTTCCCACCGTATTTTTGTGTACAACACAATTAACTCGGATAACTTGTCAATTTACATATTTATATAATATCACAATACTTGCAGATGTATGTGTCAAGGATATTTTTGCAATAAATGTTTGAATAAACTTTCTATCTTTATTTATGCGATAGCATGGACAATATCACGCTGTAAGTTTTATAATTTATCGCCATCACTGCAAATTGTCCTTGCGTGCAGCCGCCGTCACATCAAAATGTCCTTGTTCATAAGCGACAGCAAACTTTTTGGCGGTAAATTTTATGACAATGCGATCTTCAACAACAATAGATCAAAATTACAAAGGCGCTTATATAAGAATGACTTTGAGTTTAACTTCAATATAACATTCACGTAAAATGTGATTTAAGAATTTTACAATTTATAATAACTTTCAAATGGTGCCATCTAGCGTTATTTTCTGGAATTGACGTGATTATAAGTATACTTTACCGCAGTTACGCTCCATGTATCGTGAATTCTCTGAAATTCGTATTGTACAGGTTTATGGACGTGCGTTGATTATCTAAATGTTCTCAACATTCATTACATTCTTTTAACCTTATGATGCCATATGACAATAACCGTCACAGTAACTTTAGTTCTACACCAAAGATTTAAATATAGTAAGATTCAACATGAATCTGAAGGAAATAATGGAACTGTACGGTTGGACTAAAACGGAATCGAATGTGTATATAAGTACACATTGATGAACTTTTATGTAGATAACTGTATTTCCATCACTCTAATGCATGTGTTTGTTAGGTGTAGGTTTGATGGATCTTAGCATTATAATTATGCTCCTATGTGATTATGTTGTAACAATCCGTACGTTTTAAGTGTAGTAGGTTTCATCGCCTAAATATTTATAACTGTCGTAGGTTTCATTGTCTAAGTATTTTCAAACTTTCCATGATCTGTTAAAGTTTATAATGTTTTCAATACGGAAAAAAAATTGGAAAGCAGCGATTAGGAACACAACATACTTTTCGAGACATCATTACTCACACATTGAACTGCATCTTTAACACGGACAAACTGTTAGTAGTTGTATTTACAATAGGATGAGCACACTTATAGCGTAGAAAAGAAGAGGTTATTTGATTGAACAATCCGATTTGCCTACACTTAAAACAATGCCAAGAGGGGCTTATACCCCAATTCTTCAAGTGTGATATGCTCTTAATTTTAAGAATTCTGAATTCTAGTGTAGAAAAGAAGAAGCCTCAACAGCCCGATTTGCCTACACTTAAAACAATGCCAAGTTCCCATAAGATTTTATTGTTTACAGTGTGTTTTTCTGTCAAAATCCCAGAAATCTTGAATTCTAGTGTAGAAATGGTGAGCCCCCCTCAGATTGATTCTGCCATGTGTATATTGATATAAAGCTTATAGCTCCAGGGTTCTGAGACCCAGTAGAGTATGGTGCCTAGCCCCATGGTTTTTATTGTCTTGTAATCAAGAGGCTTCTGGGTTTGAGTCCTGATAAAATATGAAGCCTCCCCTGATTGCAAAGTGTTAATATTGTTGCTTTGTAAACAAGAGGCTCGGGTTTGAGTCTTGATAAAATATGAGATTGAAATACATGTGGCAAAATAATATCTCCACACGTGAGATTTTGAGAATAATTACTGCTAGTTGATATACAACTGATAGCTCCCAGACCTGAAACCTGGTAAAGTGTGTTGTACAACAGCATAATAGAGCAAAATTATTTTATATTGGGGATCACCAGAGCCTAGTTATTGCTGTTGTCTGGGTATAAAAGCACCAGCTCAGCCACTAACTGCTGTTATAATTGTTTTGGCATAGTTCTGTTTTTTTGGACCAAGAAATTTTATATAAATAAACAATAAAAACGCCAAAACAAAAATATTGCAATCAGTGTAATAAAAATATATCTAGTTCTAATTGGTCTAGGCACCGGCATATTTGTGACTCTAAGAAATGCAGAAAGGCCACAAAAATGTGTCCAAGATGCCATAAAATATTAAGCAAGGCATATTACAAATGGCACAAGTGTACTTGCTCTGCACAGTCATCAACATTGCCCCCACAACCATCTACATCTGGTCTGAAAAGGAAGCATGAAACATCTGTTAATGCTGGACCGGCAAAGCAGCCACGCTATGAACCACCTATCCATAGCAGTTTTAATGGCCAACTTAGGGATCACTGTTTTAAATCAGAGCCAAGATGTGGCATTAAGAATTTTTTGAACAGTGTAAATCCTGATGTGCAGGCAATTCTAAATGCACAAAATGGCTCTTATAAGCTGTCTCTCAAATTGTTTGCACAATATAAGAAGCCAAATGGCACAAAATTTACACAGCCCCACATAACAGAAACTGTACCTGTATATTCAAATGCAAATTCAGAGAAAATAATAAGCAGTTTAATAGATCAATTAAATATTAAACACTCTGAATTTGCAGCAAAAGAGTCTGGATGGAGCCTATGCGGTTCTCCACACAAGTTATATATTAATATTTCTGAATTCAGCCCATTACAAGGATCTACATATCTGCCATTACCTGCCAATATTAAAAACAAAAGAGCCGTGGTTAATATAGAAAATAATGATGAGAAATGCTTTTTGTGGTGTATTTTAGCTGCTTTGTTTCCAGTTTCAAGGAATCCTGAGCGAATAAGTTATTACAAACAACATGAGCACGATTTTGATGAGGCAATGGAGGGTTTAGAATATCCAATGTCTGTTCAGAATATTGATAAATTTGAAAAAAAGGCCCGGGATATCAATGGTAAACAATTATCTATTAATGTATTTATTTGTTCCACTGGCCGTGGCAATTGCTTGATAGCACCTCTCAGAATCAGTACATTTGATGATGATTCCGCTGTTCCGATTGATCTGCTCTTAATTGAAGGGGATGGCACATATCATTACACTCTGATACACAGTCTTGAAGCTTTAGTCAGAAAACAATTAGACAAATCTAAGACAATATTCAAGTTGTGCCGAAGATGTTTAACTGTATTTGATGGTCAAAAAATGGTGAATGGGGTTCGGGAAGTGAATGCAGAAATTGCTAAAAACAAGTTAATTGAACATTTAAAATACTGTGGCAACTATAAACCTATTCATACGGTGATGCCAATGCCAAGTGAAAATGCAAAATTCAAAAAGTTTGAAACCTTGTTGGAACACCCAGCATATATAGTCTGTGATTTTGAATCAAATCTCAAACCTCTTGCATTCTGTAGCCCAGACCCTGAGGAATCTTCAATTACATCATATCAATTACATGAACCCTCCAGTTTTTGTTATATAGTTATACGGGATGGTGAAGCTAGTGAACCACATTTATACATGGGACCAGATGCCATCAAAGAATTTGCACATAGAATAGAAAATGAGTGCCATAACATAGCATCTAATGTCTTATTAAAATCAAAACCCATGTTGCCTTCAACAGAGAAACAGATTGAAGATTTCAATAATGCAGAAAAATGCCCGGTATATGATTCTGAATTTTCAGATATAAATATCAAGGTGAAACACCATTCTCATACAGATGGTAAATTCTTAATGGCCCTGTGTAATAGCTGTAATATTTAGATCCAGAGACCAAAATTTGTCCCCATATTTTGCCATGGTGCATCCAATTATGATTTTCATCATTTGATCAGGTACGAGGGGTTTGACAAGCAGAATTTAAATATTTTAGCTGAAAATGATGAGAAATATATTGCTATTAGCAAGAAAATTGAAGTTAATGGTGTTCCTATTCACTTAAGATTTCTTGATTCCTACAGAATTCTGTCTGCTAGCCTGGCTACACTGGCCACTCAATTATCTGATGATCAATTCAAAATCACATGTGCCATGTTTCCAAATCAGGACCTGAAATTAATTAGGCGGAAGAGTGTATATCCATATGACTATGTTACAGATTTTTCTAAATTTGATGAGTGTTCTCTGCCACCACAACAAGAGTTTTACAGCAAAATCAGAGGATCTGGAATCACTGATGATGATTATCACCATGCCCAGTTGATGTGGAACAATTTAAAATGCCAGACATTTGGTGATTATCACAATGCATATTTAATACTTGATGTGACCCTCTTAGCTGATATACTGCAGGCATTCAGAAAATCTTCCATGCAAAATTATAAACTGGATCCAATGTATTTCTACAGTGCCCCGGGCCTAGCATGGTCTGCAATGTTTTTAAACACTAAAATGCAATTGGATCTGATCCAGAATCAGGACATGTATCTGTTTATGGAGCAATGTATAAGAGGAGGCATGGTGCAATGCTCTCAGAGATATGCCAGAGCAAATAACAAATATAATCCTGATTATGATCCAGCACTGCCATCAAATTATATACTGTATGTAGATGCCAACAGTCTCTATGGTTATGCTATGATGGATAAACTGCCATATGCAGGGCTTGAATGGGTTGAAGATTTTAATATTGAAGATCTTAAGGATTTTGATGACAGTGACTATGGCCTATTCTTAGAGGTTGATCTGACAATTCCAGATAATTTACACAACACATTTTCTGATCTGTCCCCAATTCCTGAGGTTAAGTGCTCACCTGGCTCTAAACAAAAGAAATTGATGATGAATCTAGAGTCAAAACAGGATTATGTCATATATTACAAAAACCTCCAGTTCCTGATGATACATGGTGTTCAAGTGAGCAAAGTTGGCAAAGTTTTGAGGTTCAGGCACTCAAGATAGTTGAAACCATATATTGATACAAACACAGAGCTTCGAACATCTGCAATGAGCCAATTTGATAAATCTTTGTTTAAATTGATGGTCAATTCTGTATATGGCAAAACCATTGAAAATGTCAGAAAACATACCGATGTTAAAATAATTACTGACCCCAGCCTGAGCAAAAAATTGATTGCAAAGCCTAATTTCAATTATAGAAGAATTTATGATGAAAATATGGCACTTTTTAATATGAAAAAAACAAAGATTAAGTTTGATAAACCTATTTATGTAGGGGCTGTGATATTGGAATTGGCCAAATTACATATGTTAAAATTGTATTATGATGTGTTGAAGCCTTTTTATAAGGATCGTGTAAAACTGATGTACATGAACACAGATAGTTTTGTTCTTGATATTCAGACAGAAGATGTTTATCAAGATATGTCACAGCCTGAATTGCTTGAATATTTTGATAGCAGTGAACTTACAAGAATTCAACCCCACAACAAAAAGGTGCCTGGCAAGTTAAAAGATGAGACACTTGGTGATGTTATTGTGGCATTTGCTGGGTTAAGAGCCAAGATGTACAGCTTTGAAGCATGTAGCGGTGTTGTTGCCAAAAAGGCCAAGGGCATTGGCAGAGTAACTGTAGACCAAGAGCTTGAATTTAAAGATTATGAAGATTGTCTCAAATCCCAGAATTTAATCAGAACATCAGAATGCAGAATTCAGAGTGTGGATCACTTATTGACTACAAATATTGTAAGAAAAGTGGCTCTGGACCCACATGATGATAAGAGATGCATTTTGTCATGTGGCATACATACTCTACCATGGGGTCATTGTGATTTGAAAAGTGGCAATCAATGCCCAATTACAGAGCATGATTTGAAATAAATAAACATGCCTATGAACTTATTTGGGTTCAAAAAACAGGCTATTATGGACCTGCCAACACCACAACCCTCTTCTGATATAATATCTAAACTAAGTGCTTTGTTAATTATTCATCTGAACAGCATACTTACAGATGTTGATGATGAAACTGGTAAAACATTGTACATATTTAACAATAATTTAAATCATTACCAATTACCTGTAGGTGGTCAATTGCAATTTATTACAACCCCTGAGGGTAATGTCAAGATTTCAATAGGGAGAAATATTTATAGAATTAAGCACTCAAACATGGTTTCTGGCACTGTTTATACTGTTTCTGCTGATGACTGCTTATATATTGAAGTCCCGGGATCCTATGACAAGCTTATACCCTTTTTTATAGAATTAAGAATTAGATATTCAATAATAAATAACCACTAAAAACAAAATGCCTAATGATATATTTGGCCATACAAGACATGAAGATCACAGTGATGAGATTCTGATGCTTGATGTCAGAGTCAAGAAATTAAGAAGTGATTTACAAGCTTTACAAACCACACTCAATGCCAGTCTTCAACTAGAAATTACAAATTTACAATCACAATGCATGGACCCTCTTCTTAAAATTGATTCTGAACTCAAATTATTGCTTCAGAAATATACTGATTTGGCCACATTAGATAATTTTCAAAGTTTAGAAGAAGCTGTAGCAGCTCTTCAAGTCAAATTTAAGACCAGGCCACCAACTCTGAGCAATTGAAACAACAATTGGAAGAGCAAATAAATAATGTCCAGGCACAGCTCCAAACAATTGTCAAAAGCATAAAATCACAAGAAGATTTTGATCTAGTGATTTCCACTCTAATGGAACAGATTCAGTCACTCCAGATACCTAATATGGACCCCTTGAACAATGCCATAGCCGAGGTTAAAGAAAAAAATTGAGATACTTGAAAATTTTATGAACAACTTGCCATCTTCTGATGCTTTGAGTGCAATAACTCGGAGTGTTGCCAACATCAAGCTGCAATTTGAAACATATGAAGATTTTGGAAAAATTCAAAGTACCATAACTCATCTTGAGGGTACAATAGCAGCAGTGCAAAGTGATTTGGCAAATGTACAAGAATCCTGCCTGCCTGGTATTGTAGACACACTTGTCAGTGTCCAGCAACAGATCACAAAGCTTGAAAACCTCAACACTGAATCTGAGCTATCTCATTTTCATCACTTGATCGATGATATCCAATCAAAGCTTGAAATTTTACAACAATCCACACCCTCTCAGGCAGATATAGCTCTGCTCCAAGATGCTATGCGTGGTGTGGCTGATGCTTTTGAATTAAACAATGTGAAATTGGCACTTGAATCTTTGCAAAATACTGTATCAAATCTTCCTACATCACAGGAACTTAAAAATATTAAGAGAGCAGTAAATCGCATATTGAAATCAGAAGATATCAAGAATATCCAGGCAGAGATCAAACAACTTACTCAGACAGTGGCCACTCTTCCAACTAATCAACATATTAATGAACTGCATGCCCTGTTTGAGGATATCAGAAGACAGGTCCATGATCTTACTGCTCAAAATTCAAAATTGGCAGTTGTTGAAAATTTACAGCAAATTGTAGCTAATATCAAGCAACAGCTAGGGACCATGGAATCCAATCAAGCAAATGCTCTGTCTGTTTTTGCCACCCAGCTACAAGAGATTGTGCAACAATACAAGAAACTTGTTGTGGACATAAAAATCAAGCCAGGCCATGATGATGTTGTTAGGACTATCAATGAGCACCTTGAATCTGTAACAAGTAGATTGCTTACAGCAGAAAAATAAATAACAGGCATAACTGAAAATCCTAAACATACAGTCATTCTTGAATTGTACAGCATCCCCAACAAAGAATATGATTCACCATTTACACCAGGTGGCAAAATATATATGCTGTCCCCTGCACAATTTTATTACCAGTTTTTTGTTGGGGCACACTTAGACCAATCAAGATCAAATATTGGCTTCAACCACAGGCACACCACTACCCTACCTTATCAATAACAAATGCTGATAACAAAGTGAAAATCAACAGTGTAGAATTGGAGGATTTTACAGACCCCAATACATTAGAAACATCTTATGCTGAAGATGATGGCTCTCTGGAATTTCATATACAAATAGGAGACAAATTATATTTAGAAAATCCTGTAGTATCAGCTGCTGAACACCCCATAGTTGCAATATTCTTGTTTTCATATTATGTCTAGACAAATTATTGTTGATGAATTACACAGACAAGCCAGACATAATTTTAAGAGATTGCCAGTAGTTACAAAAGGCATAGATGATTTATGGCAGTGCGACTTGATTGAGATGGCAAGTGGACAGCTGAAAAACTTAGACAAAATCAACAAGGGATACAAGTATCTACTCACAATCATAGATACATTTTCAAAATTTGCCTGGGCTGTGCCACTCAAATCCAAGACTGGAAAATGTGTTACAGAAGCCATCAGAACAATCATCAATCAGAGTGGAAGATCACCGCGCTATTTGCAAACAGATAATGGCAAAGAATTTTATAATTCAGTGTTTCAACAATTTATTAAAAGCCAGTCAATACAACATTACTCGAGTTACAGTGATCTCAAGGCCTCAATTGTAGAGAGATTCAACAGAACCTTAAAAAATCATATGTATAAACAATTCACACTTCAAGGTAATTATAAATGGATTAATATTCTTCCAGAACTTCTACAAAAATATAACAACTCTGTCCATTCCACAATCAACATGAAACCCTCTGAAGTAACTTCATCTGATGAGCAAAAATTGATCAGCACTGTTTATTATCCTAGATACCAGCCAACAACAAGAAAAGCCAAATGCAGGGTGGGTGATCAAGTAAGAATCAGCAAATATAAGCACTTATCAAAAAAAAGAGGCTTTACAAGAAACTGGAGAACTGAATTATTTACAGTGGTTCAAGTTAAACCTGGGACCCTTAACACATATATAATAAAAGACCACCGAGGAGAAATTCTCAAAGGCAGGTTTTATGAAGAAGAGCTCAGCAAAACTAAACAGCCTGACACATATCTCATAGAAAAAATCATCCGCAGAAAAGGCAACA
This sequence comes from Lepisma saccharinum, assembly GCF_977018435.1. Lineage (NCBI taxonomy): Eukaryota > Metazoa > Arthropoda > Insecta > Zygentoma > Lepismatidae > Lepisma > Lepisma saccharinum. Next base: position 89,587,966 of record NC_139239.1, read on the forward strand.
AGTTACTTGTCAAATGGCTAGGACTCCCAGAACACAGCTGGATCGATGCAAACAAAGTGATAATATGAACACCTGGGATGTTATAAAAAGGCTGCCAGAACCTGAACAGCAGAATAAGAGAAATGGAAAATTGCTGCCTGATAATATTAGGTGTCTTATTGTTGGGCCATCGGCTTGTGGTAAAACTACACTAATGGTTGATAATTTTTTTATTGGCACCCAACTGGTTAGATTGGAAAAACAGGCACTTGTATGTCTTCTCTAAGAGCTTGGAACAATTAAAATATCAGCAGCTGATGAAGCTATATGATGGATTGGATATAGCCACTTTTGAACCAGATGTTAAGCCACTCCATGAATGTCTCGATAATTCTGTTGTTGTGTTTGATGACATTATACTGGATAATCAAAACAAGGTTAGAAATTTCTTTACACAGGGGCGACACAAAAATATTGATTGCTTCTACCTGGCACAGACATTTTCAAAAATACCGAAGCAGCTGATCCGAGACAACAGCAATTTTATATGTGTGTTTCATTAAGATCATACCAACCTCAAACACATACATGATGAATATGTAGGTGGGGACTTGAGCTACAATGATTTTTCCAAGATTTGCAGTAAGTGCTGGAACCAGGACAGTTATGGGTTTGTCACAATTGATATGACAAGAAAACCCAATAGTGGTAAATATAGAAATAAAATCAACAATTTTCTAGACATTGAAACATAAATAAATAACCATGAAAAGGCCAATCATTGATGATCTTAAATTAAGAGATTATCTTGTAAAAAGATTTAAGGGATGGAAATCAGAGAACCGAGGAATTTATGAAAAACATAAGCGCACAGAACAGCCTATTATTGATGCTATTGGTGAATTAGGTAAAACTATCAAAACTCTTACAGAGCAAAATCAAAATTTGATCACAGAGCTTGTACCTGTAGCTGCAAGAAACATATTAGATTATCCATTCACCCCACTTTCTAGTATTCATACACCTAGTCCTATTGCTCCTCGAAGAATTGAAGCTACTCAGGATCCTATTGAATTGGGTCTTCTTGCTCAAAAATATTTAAGCACACCTAAAGACAACAAAGATGAGGTCTTTGGCTTATATGCTGACACAGAGCGTGATGGTAGCATCATACATAGCATTGGCAATTTCAGAGTAACATTTATGGGAGATGATATAAATGTATATTCAGAATCTCAACTTGGAGAAAAAGGTGGTTTTGTTAATTATCTCGGAACACCTGGATTGTTTGAACTGATGACTAGGAAGAGACCTGGCAGCTATACAGATCAATATTATGAGCATTACAAAGAAATATTAATAAAATCAGATGCTCTGTACCAGAACAATGATCCCACACAAAAAAGAGTCAAGTCTAGCAGTGGAGCAAAATACAACAATTTAATCAAGCCCATATGGTCACAGATCAAGACTGGCAGTGGAATCAAACAATACAACACCCTGCCTAAAGAATTTGTGTGGGTTGATGATGTCAGGAAACTTGTAGAAAGGTTGCTGGTGATAGCTGGGGAGGAAAATGCTGGCAACCACAATTTTTACAATGAAAAAGTTGGAATTATGGACATGATAAGCACAAAATTGTCTAATTTTATAGTGAATGACACTAAGGGGATTGGATATCTTATAAAAATTATTAATACTCTACCACCTAAATTTTGGAATATCTCTGAGGGTCGGGGCCTTGTTAATGACATTATCAACAAGCTGCCGTTTGAACTACACATTCCAGGCTATCAGTATTGTGGTCCAGGCACAAAATTGGACCATAGATTAAACAGAGGGGACCCTGGTGTTAATCCCCTAGATGCTGCTTGTAGAGACCATGACATAGCATAAAACACACATTCTGACATGTTGCAGACAAGAAATTAGAAGAGGCTGCATTTGGTAGATTTGTAAGCAAAGATGCTTTTTTAAGTGAAAAAATAGCAGCATTGGGGACCACCATAGCTATGAATACCAAACAAAAATTGGGGTGGGGGTTGTGAATATGTGTATAATAAACCTACAATGAAGGCCAAGGGTGTTATGTATCAAATACCTTATGCAGGTCTTAAATCTCTTGGGCCTATTAATAATCTTTTAACCAAAAAGCAGCGCAAGAAAAAAAGCTCTTGTATTGCCAAGGGCCATGGTATGAAATTATTACTTAGAACCCCCCAATTAAAAAAATTACAACAATCTAGAAAAAAATCACATGTGGGTGGATTCATATTTACTATCCCGGCCATCTTAGCAGCACTTGGGGCTGTTGGGAGCTTGGCTGGGGGATCAGCTGCCATAGCAAAAACCGTAATAGATGCCAAGAAGAATAGGGCAGAATTAGATGAATTGAAGCGCCATAACCTGGCCATTGAGAAACAAGGCAAAGGTGTTAAGAGAGCCATGAATAAGTTTAAAAAAACAAGAGCCGCTTACAAACCAAGATATTGAAGCTTTAATCAAGCCACTGGGCATCAAACATTTTAGAGGTGTGTACATGTCTGATTCTTTGCCAGAACAACCACTCAACAAAGAGTGTGGCATTGTTAATTTGGATAAGTACAAAAATCAGGGCACTCACTGGATCTGTTATCTTAAATATTTAAAAAATGAGGCATTTGTGTTTGATTCATTTGGAGGTGTTCCACCTGAAAATTTAATAAAATATCTAAAATCAGCTAATCTTTATTACAATAATGCCCGTGTTCAAAACTTCAAAGATGTTAATTGCGGACATTTGTGTTTATCTGTTCTTAGATATATGTCTCAAATAAATAAACCATCAATTGAAGATTTTCAAAAGGCCTTGTGGTATTTAAAACATCATGGGGGTATTCCATCTCACCAGCCAAAATTCAATATTGAAACTTAGATTACATGATAATATAGTATATCCCAAAACAATAGCTCTCAGAGCATTTTATGGCATGTACTTGATCCCTAATATTACACACCACAACAACACAATTGCAGTTGGGGATCAAAAAATTGTCATCACTCCAGGGCAATATAATCTATCCACTCTAAATGCTCGATTACCCAGAGGTATAGTATTAACTCAAAATTCTGTCACTCACAGAGTAGAGATTGTATCTGCTACAGAGACAGTGGATCTGGGTACTATAGGAGAGCTGTTAGGATTTGAGAACACCACAAAACTTGAACCAGCCATCAAACACACTGCTATTAATATACCTAAATTCTTAGCCATAGAAACTCTGAATATTCACTGTAATGTGGCCGAGGGTATGATCACCAAATCAAATGGCATAGGCACTCACAAACAAACTGGCATTATTGCAACATTTAAACCTAATTCTGAATTCATGGAGCCCATCATCTACAATCCATCACCAACATTATATTTTCCTGTGTGTCATAATAGAATAGATAATATTGAATTGATGGTCACTAATGAAAAAGAAGAATTAGTTGATTTTGCTGGAGCCACAACAACTGCAATCATAGAGATTAATATTTAAATAAAAATACATACAAGAAAAAAATGGAAAATATTGAGAGTTATGAGCTACAATCATTCCCCCCAAACAGGAGGACATTTGCAAATTTAAATCAACCCAACACAGAGATTGAGGTTGATCTTGATGTAGGGGATGGCTTTATACACCCTCACAGAGCAGATCTGTACATCAAATTTGATGTTGTAAAGCTCGATGGTACAGATTATCCGGCAAATTCAAATATAAGATTGGTAGACAATTTTGTGCCACATCTGTTCTCTGAAATTGAGATCAGAAAACATGGTGTTGTTATAAACAGAGTGGATTACCCCGGGATTACCTCCACAGCTTTGGCCACACTAAAATTATCCAAAACCGAGGCTTCTTACTACAAAATAGGTGGATTTGAGGCTGGTGATAAAATATTATCTAAAATCCACACAGTGCTGTTCCCGATGCGCCTGTTGCCAGGATTCTTCTCAGATTACAAAGACATTATGTTGGAGGGTGGTTTAAGAATCACATTTAGAAGAGCTGCCAATGATAATAATGCTTTGATGAGGTACAGTACATTAAACTCCACTGGGGAAGCTCTGCCTAATACCCTACCTGATGAGGGCAAATGCATTATTCAGACTATGGAGCTAAGAATCCCAGTTGTTGAATATGAAGCCAGTTATGCTCTTAAATACAAAGCAGATATAATAAACAATCCACAAGTTCCTTTACAATTTTATACATATCAATGTGTACAGAAGCCCGCCACTGGTACTTATTATGAGTTTGATGCTACAAATTCATTCTCCAGTATACAATATGACATGCCGGATTTTGTGGTGGTACTGTTTCAGACTGGAAGACACAATAATCAAGAAAAAAATTCAAGTAAATTTGATAACTGCAACATCAAGAATATTTATCTTAAAAATGGCAGAAATGAGGTATTTCCTCGAGAGAATTATAATTTAGACATGTCCAAGAATGATTTCCTCAAATTATATGAGGCATTTACATCATACAAAAGGGTCACTACTGGCAATACTGACATGTATTACACACCAGATGAATTCAAAGCACAGAGACCCATGTTTGTCAACAACACTTCAAAAAGGAAACAAGTTGTGGTTAATGACAGGACAAACATTAAAATTATCTGTGAATTCCACAATACACTCCCCGATGACACCATATGTAGTGTTATTCTCATAGGTGAAAAATCATATGTTTATGATGTAAGAAATGAGAGAGTCACAGAGCAATTCTAGAGGGCCGACTCAAATACAGAAGCCTCTTAATTACAAGGCAATAATACCAACATTTTGCTGTCAGGGAGGCCCCACACACACTCTACCAGGTTTGAAACCTGGGGGGGGGGGGGCTCTTGATATAAGCCATGGAACTATGTCTACAGCACTTCTGCCTATTGCAGGGAAGCTCTTACAGCACTTCTGCTTATTGCAGGGAAGCTTTTATATATATTACTTACCTAAATTTAACAGCACTTCTGCCTATTGCAGGAAAGCTCTTACAGCACTTCTGCCTATTGCAGGGAAGCTCTTACAGCACTTCTGCTTATTGCAGGGAAGCTCATACAGCACTTCTGCTTATTGCAGGGAAGTTTTTATATATATTACTTACCTAAATTTAACAGCACTTCTGCCTATTGCTGGGAAGCTCTTACAGCACTTCTGCTTATTGCAGGGAAGCTCATACAGCACTTCTGCTTATTGCAGGGAAGCTCATACAGCACTTCTGCTTATTGCAGGGAAGCTTTTATATATATTACTTACCTAAATTTAACAGCACTTCTGCCTATTGCAGGGAAGCTCTTACAGCACTTCTGCTTATTGCAGGGAAGCTCATACAGCACTTCTGCTTATTGCAGGGAAGCTCATACAGCACTTCTGCATTGCAGGAATACAGAAATACGCAATGAATATTTCTGTAAGTTACACACTCGGGGTTATATTATCACGACAAGACGAATCCAATTCAGGCTTGCATGACAACATGAAAAAGGCCAATATTCTCTTTACTAATAATTTCTCTTTGAGTTAATGACATGATGGATGGCATGCAATTTTCTCTGAAAGGGCACAGTATAGATTAAGAATTTCTCTTTGAGTTAATGACATGATGGATGGCATGCAATTTTCTCTGAAAGGGCACAGTGTAGATTATATTTCTTGCATGCCAGCAGATATAATCTCCCAGGCGTACAGAAACAGGCCAATATTCTCTTTACTAAGAATTTCCCTTTGAGTTAATAACATGATGAATAGCATGCAATTTTCCCTGAAAAGGCACAGTGTAGATTATATCTGCTGGCATGCAAGAAATATAATCTCCCAGGCGTGCATAATTTATTGCTGGCCGGGACATGGGATTGATCAAAGATTAGAAAGAACATGAAACAGCCTGCTCTTGTCCTATTGTATTGATCGGGAAGTTTTGCCTGCATGAGAAAATAAGCATTTTTGGTTTAGTAATCAAGAAGCTTCTGGGTTTGAGTCGGCCCCCTCTAGAATCAATCTGAGGGGGGCTCACCATTTCTACACTAGAATTCAAGATTCCTGGGATTTTGACAGAAAAACACACTGTAAACAATAAAATCTTATGGGAACTTGGCATTGTTTTAAGTGTAGGCAAATCGGGCTGTTGAGGCTTCTTCTTTTCTACACTAGAATTCAGAATTCTTAAAATTAAGAGCATATCACACTTGAAGAATTGGGGTATAAGCCCCTTTTGGCATTGTTTTAAGTGTAGACAAATCGGATTGTTCAATCAAATAACCTCTTCTTTTCTACGCTATAAGTGTGCTCATCCTATTGTAAATACAACTACTACTGTTTTTCTGAACTTCGAAATTATTTCAATAGTAATTTACACTATTCTCGATGCCTTCCTTCTCCTGTGAACTTGTAAATATCATTATGTTACACAATCTGCAACATTACCCGTTTACACATATTAATGAACATGTGATATGATCCCATATGTCAATCTACTTACATGAAACACTACTAAAAACCTATTATTCTCTTTGACAACTCTTCTCAATAAACAAAATAGTTTTTACACTGTAAATATACAGGTTCCACGTAAGAGCCGGCACATTTCATAACTAACTAACCTTTCAAGATATCCTTTAAAAAGAACAGCTCTGGATTCCCCTTCTTGGAATTACTGAAATAGAACGCCGCACAGTATGCCACATTTTAGTTTTACTTTTTATTTCAAGTCATTCTTGAAGCTTTTCATTTCACGTTATTCGATATATCGTTAGTATGTGACGTCCATGATGGAACGATGTTCGATGTTACGTGACGTCATGTATAAATAAACAGTGACTTCAAAATGCGATTATTCTTATACACGTTTAAGAAACGAAAGGCGAGGAATAAAATACAAAATCACGTACAATTTATTATTATTGATTAATGGAGACTTAAAGTAAATTTTTAATGAGAAATTTAGGATTTAGCATCGATGGTCGCACCGAGTGTCGTTCATGCACAGACAAATTAATTCTGAAATTTACTTTGTTCGGCTTTTTTCCTCCGCTGCAAGGGGCCTGCTTTAGCTGTGTAAAATTAGCACAATAAAACAAGACATACAGGATCTTGACTCATGGTCTGTTTGTGAGCTCAGAAAATATAGAGAGAGTAGTGATGAAGCGGTGTCAATTAATACAAATGTTATACAAATAAGGTTATAAACCAAAAGGTTATTTCAAAAGAAATAAAATACTGCTCTGTTATCTAAATGCAAATAATTACCTAAATAGACAGACAAAAAGTATATTACAATTTATAAAGGAATTGTATAGGGAGGAGACACCGTTCTTTAACTCTTAACGTTGGAAGAACGAAAAGTCTTGAGAGTATGTATTCGGGCTTGGCATAAGCCGTGTACATTAATATCAATTTTCACTTCAATTCTGTTAAATTGCACAAGAAATTTAGAAAACGTTAACATTGAATTCTACTCCTCACTTTGCAGTGGTAAGCGGTTGAAAATACTGTAAACACATTTGTTTTATTCCTATACATGTTTTATAGAGAATGTATTTTACCATAATTATGGATTATAATCAGAGCAAATCTTTTGGCATTTTTCATAGCAACACATCATTCTTCAAACTTTCTCTTTCTATGAACTTATATTATGTAGCCTGTTTCTAAATTACTTGTAAGAAGGGTTCACGTAAATTTTCAGACATCAAGTTGCGTAGATCGCATTCTGTTCGGCTCTTCGCAAAGAAAACTGTATGTCACACATTTAGCATGTTAAGAATGAAAAATTACGTATTGAGGAAAAGGATATTGGAACTGCTGATTCATATTGATGAGTTTCCCGTTTAGAATAATAAAAATAATTTTTCATTTCCTGACCTTCCAAGTTAATAAAGCAGAGACGTTGTACAACAATCAGCATTGCTCTAAGCAGAGGCGCAACATCGAATTTTGTCGGGGGGGCAAGTACCAGGATAAACGTACTAATAATAATAATAATAATGTTAATAATAATGTTATTATAACATTCTTATTATTCTTATCATTATAATAATTATTATTAGTTGTCGTAGTAGTAGTATCAAATACATTATTAATTACCTTCGTAAATTATGCAGAAAGGGGATAGAAGTTGGTGCTAAAGCATTTGTTTTCAAACAAATTATTTGAATTATTTTTTTCAACACGCTCAATTACATATTAATAATTGAAATCAAACACGCAAACTATTTTTGAAAGACAGAAAATGCTTCATAAATGTGTTCCAAATATAATTCTTTTTTACATTAACATATGAAGGCCCAGGGGGAAAAACGATGAATGTCGATTTTTCGCCCATTTTGAGATCGCAGCGCCATCTGATAGCTCAGAAGCTGTACTATAAGAATGTGAACGACCTTGGTTGGGAAAACGGTGAGAAGTGCCTGAAAAACGCATTCAAACATTCGGGGCAAGGGGGAAAAACGATGAAAGTACGAGCGTCGGGGGAAGAACGATGAGTGGTTTCTGTTAAATAATGTGTGCCTCACTGAAACGGGTTAGCGCTAAGGGAAGGTTATTCCAGTCGTTCGTTGTGCGTGTGTTGAATCGTGCAGTGTTGTGATCAGTTCTATTGTGTACTCTTTGTGACGAACATGAATGTTTGCTTAATATTTGTTGAGATATTAAGATTTTTAAATGTTTGTTATTTCAAATTATATGCAAGATGTCACAGACAACTTTAATTAGATTGGTACAGTTGTGGTTGGAACTTGTATATATGTTTAGAAATATGTCATAATCTGTTCGCATTGACGTCACGTTCACATCTCATCAGAGGAAGTGACTCGTACGTACAAGTCGCAAAAAGCTGTGGTTTAAGCTGGCATCAATGACTCTGAAAAATCAAAAAGAGAAACAGAACTCTCAAGACTGGAAACCGAACTCAAACTTCATTTACTGAAAGCTCAGAAGTTTTATTTTCTCAAGAAGTTATACAAAAAGAAGAGTAGAAAGGATGACACCATAGCTGCAGTTACCATGGATGTTGAGAAAAATTTACCGACCCCCAACATTAGCACCAATGATGTGTATTATAAACGTCAGTTGAACTTCTACAGCTTCAATATTCACATCCTTTCCTCTGGCGATTCAGTTTTCTTCATGCACAACGAGACCGTTGCTCATAAAGGGCCAGATGATGTGTGCTCTATGGTTGACAGTTTTGTGCACAACCTTTTGCCGGAAAAAGTTCGTCGCGTGGTCATCTTTTGTGATTCTTCTGCCGGCCAGAACAAGAACTATACTGTCATTCGATACCTCCACCATCTCGTGACAGAAAAACGTCGTTTCGATGCCATTAACATGTTTTCCAATCAGGGGCCACTCCTACTTAGAGTGCGATAAAAACATGAGCTACATAAATCAACAGTCCTATGTTGAGTTGCCGGACGAATGAAGAGATGTAATAAGGAACAGCAGACACAAACCAACGCCGTTTCCTGTGGTAAACTGCACGAAGGAGATCTTCAAGACGTGGACTGAGTTCTTGAAGCCAATTTTCCTGCCAAAATGTCCATTTCCTACCAGGCCAGTGCGTTGTTTGGAGATACGAGCTGAAAACCCTACCAAAATTTTCTACCGCAATACTTATCTTGGCATTTACTTGCGCGATGATGTCATGTGGCGACCACCGAAGCGAGGAAAGAACAAAGGGACCTCTACTTCACCTAGAACCATTTTCAGAAACCTGTACGATGGACCGCTGCCCATTCCTTTGCCCAAGTACATGGATCACCAGGATTTGAAGCGATTTATCACCAACTCAGAGGCTCAACAGTTTTACGAGACCATGCTAACCACAAACGCTACGATAGAAAATGATGAGGATCTCTATGTGGACTACTTAGTTGATGGTCAGGAATAGTTTGTGAGTTACCCCCAAGACTGATCCAACTTTTTTCATTTTGATGATAGTTTGATAAATAACAAACAACACTCCTTTTAATGTTGTAGTGTTACTCTCATTTTGTCTTTGTTTATTAGTGCACACCTGCAATGTAGAATTAAAACCACATTTTTCGGCATAATTTTGCTTATTACTCTTTTTTAGTTTCCTCTGATTCTCCAGCAACATTTTCCTATGGTTAACTACATCTGTGGGAGTAAAAAGATACTTAAAAATAATTATTTTGGCATATAATGGCGTATTTATGAATATAAATACTTGTTTTTCATTTCCTGGCAAATCGTCTCGAATGAACATTCATCGTTTTTCCCCCTGCCCCTTCATATAACTATCATGCACGATATACGTATGTTTCACACATATGCAACATGCAGCGACGTGAACCCTAAATTGTGTACGTATTCAAAGTTTCCTTAATAAATATTATATACAACATATACTTATTTAAATACCTTACACAAGCAATTCATCCGTCTTACAATAACCCAACAGCAAGAATTACATAAATTGTTTCACAAATGTTTGCTCAAAACAATTGTTCATGTATTTAAAACAAAATCAATTAAGACATGTATAATTTATCTGTCTTGTAATTGACAATGTATTACGGAGAATAACGATATATTGCAAACAAGGCGAACAAGAACATTTTTGGATCCATTTTTCTTCCAGGCTGAAATCAATATTGATTTAATAGGACACAGATAATTTCACTGGACACCAATGCCTTCCCTCTTTAGAACTTTAGTGGAAACATCGTCGCCTTGTGATCAAGGGGTCCCGGGTTCGATACCCGGTGGGGGCACGGCACATTGGTTCGGATCCTATCTTAAATGTCGGTCCAGTTCCGATCAGCCTCTCTGTGCGTAAAGTGGACTTAAAACCACAAATAAATAAATCAATTTTACTTTTTTTATTTAGATCGTTCGGCGCCCAGGGCCGACTACCGCCGCCTCTAGTTACAGTTGTGGCCTTGATAAGACTAAGAAAAGAAGGCCTTGCGAGCGATGCGAGCAAGAAAATTTTCCTAAAAGTATATTTTTCTTGCATAAAATTTGAAGTTGTGGGCTGTAATTGCCTCCTGCAGGTACACTTGATGTTTGCCCCCCTTGACCCCTAGAACTTATTTCAGTCCAAGGTTGGGGGGCAATACTCCCCTGCCGCCTGTGGTTGCGCCACTGGCTCTAAGGAATATGTGTGTTTTACCTACGTCCGAAACTGTTGCCTTCTGACTTCAAGCAGCCACGATTGAGGACAGTTCTTGTAAGAATACGAAATTCAAGCGGGCGGGCGGGAGAACAGACATTTGTGATTTAAACAAACGTGCAGTCCAGGCAGATATAAGGAATGCTACGTGGTGGATATTTCCTTGGAAACAGCAAATGAATTACATTGCACGAGCATACAAGTTTTACATCAGAAAAAATAGTTTACCTTCACTTCGAACTTCAAATGTTGCACGCGCATGCAAGTTTTACATTAGAAAAAATCATATTTACCTTCACTTTGCTTTGATAATGACTTTCGAATGAATAGGAACGTTGTATTTTATCTGATGTATGTTCATGTAGAATGATCGATCGTTCTTCAATTTTCCTTTCGTACACTCTGGGGAATAAGGAAAAAACTTTCCATCATGCTTTACATCAATACAAGTTGAAGATGAATTCTGCCAGAGATGACGCAAATTATAACTTGCTAATTTAAACATCTATCCTCATGGAAGTAGCAATTTACATTTCATATCAGGAGCTGTATATATGCAACTATGAAACTCCACAGAACACATTAGTTGGGTGATAATAGCAGATAAGTTCAAAACTTACACACTACAATTTCGAAAAATATTTGAAGTATCCAAACATACCAGTCTTAATCTGGGAGTAGAGAATACAACTACATGATTACGTATGTGTGTTTGGAATACTCACCCATCGTACGAACCCAAAACAGAATTATAAGCAAAACAAAGGCCAAATTCTGTTTTCAGAAATTTCATCTCCTCTCGGTTGCCATTCCTCAACACGGACACGACTGGAACATCCTAAAACAAAAGTATTGAATCAAATCTTCATATGTAATGAAGTAACAACCGATGTACGGCTATAAGATTTCCATAAAAACATGTGGAACGTCTACCATATTACCAATAATAAATATATAACCTTCCTTGAGTGTGTCTGTTTACATATGTTCTTTGAATGTGAGCAGAAACGTACAAAAATTATTTATAATATGCATATTATATGTATATAATACTATATATTTCATCTCTCTATGACAATTAGTGGTGCAGGTACGATTTTCTGTACATTGTGGCAAGTTTGAAAAAGGGCGCCCTTGAAATATTTCCGTCCGAAAATGCTATCGACGCGCGCGAGATTTCATCCGCTAAAGCTTAAATATGTGTGTTTGTATTGTGAAAAAAAACAAAAAAAAAAACATGTATATACATGTACAGAGTGTGCAAAAATCATGCTGACACTCTTTGATTTTTTTAATAACAGAGAAACTATTAAAGATTACTTGATCGGACTTTTTGCACTTGAAGTTGCATTGTCTATGTTGATCATGTGTAGAGCGAGCACATAGGAATTCTTTTGTTCTTAGTCCCATCCAAACCTGCCAAACGGTAGTCATTAGTGTACACAAAATTGCAGAGTTGAGAATTTTGTCTCTCGAGAAACGTAAGAAGAGTGAAATATCCATCCAGTTCTCTTAATTTAACACATTCAAATTACTACCTGTGGGGACTGTTATGAATGCTGTGTACGCCACAAACCCAGAGACACTGAGTGATATGCAATTTAGACAACCTACGCTTCCCTTCCAAGAGAAATCTTATCTGCTCTTTATGGATCTGTTCAGATTGCACATAATGTATTACTGCCAATGGTGGTCATTTTACGACATCTTTAATTTATGTGACACCACAAAAGTTTGGTCCTTTCTGTTATTAGTGTTCCTGTTATTGGTGTTAAAAGAATGTATACTCTCTTTTTGGACACTCTGTATGTAGGTCGTGGACATTGAAACTGAAACACCTGCCATTAACCTTTATTAGTGTGTTTTTTTTCGGTCTTCGGCGCCCAGTACAGCAGCAACACGTCTGGAGAAGGACCGATAGAGGTCCTGCACACTGGTGTGAAGATTAGCAGCCATTCCCCCTGAAGCACGCCAATTAGTTCCCGACATGTTGTTGGTGGAGGGAAACGTCGAAGCACTCGATCCTTTAAATGATCCAATGAGGGCTCAATAATGTTCAGGTTCGGCGACTGGGTGGCCATGGCTGATGTTCCACCTGACGTTCATGCTCATCAAAACCACTCTCTGTTGAAGCTAGCGGCGTGTATCTGTGCGTCATCATCCTAGAAAACTGCTCCACCATACGGAAACAATTTTTGCACCATAGGGCGCAGATGGTCTTCCAGAATGGTCCTATAGTCCTTGGGATTGACATGTTCCTATAGAATGATGTCAGGTCCAACGAACTGCCACGATATTGCAATCCACACCTTCAAGGATCCATTTCCGTGTTTCACTCTGGGCACTAAGCAGTGTGATTGGTGCACTTCTCCAAACGTAAACTGTTCCAGATGTCGGAGAAACAGTGAAGGTGAACTCATCCGAAAACACGACACGTCTCATGTCCTCTAACGTCCGCGATTTACAATATTTGGAATCGGTGCTAGTGGCCAAGGGTGACGGTGTAGAAACCTGCAATAGATGTTGGCCCTATGAAGTTCTCGAATGATGGTTTTGGTAGAAACATTTCAGTCAAGGTTTTTCTTACACAATCATCTTCAGTACCCTGACATCCCTACGATACAGCTTCCTCGTCCCCCGACAGTTACTCCTCCTGGATGCGGTTTGTCCTTAATTCTGGTATGCTGAGGCTCTTGATAACCTACAAATATTCGCAGTCACCGTTACTAATGCACAGGCAAGACGAGCCCCACCAATTTACCCTCTTCGGAACCCCCATTTTATTGCGCGAAACCGAATATTCGATGTGCAGTCCAGCTACTACTGTGCCAATGAGATGGGCAGACACACACCCAAGCGCTCGATTGCCTGCTACGCTGTACATAACCAACAGGTGGCACAGGCGAACCCTCCAGCGGCGGGTACTATAACACTGCCCCCCCCCCCCAAAAAAAAAATAATTGGTGCCTTTGTTTTTAGGCCGATTCCTTGGGTTTTGGGGCCTGCTGATTCAGAAAATTGCATTGGATAGGCTGCATCAGCTCTAATTTCTTAGTTATGGATATCATATGATAGATATGAATGTAAACAATTTTTGTCCGTTCTTTAGAAGAGATCTCTCCTGCAGAACCGGGATATCATGACAAGCTTTCGTATTTCACTTTTTGTTTAAATTACCCACATTTTGAAAATGTAATTGACCTTTGTTTCACTACTATTCCCACTCATATGATTCCATTTTTGCGGATCGAACACCGTAGATGTTATGGCTACTTCAAGGAGGAGTTCCTTGAATCAGTTGAGTATAAACTGAAAGCAAGTAGGAAACCTATTTCCGAGTTTGTAAAAAGATCATATATAGGTTGTTTTGGTGTCAAGCTTGGATATCAGGATAAGCCATGGGCATTCATATTGTATGCAAAACTTGTACGGACCATTCGGGCCAGGGGACAAATGGAATGAGAAACTGCCTGATATTTGGAGTAAAAATGTTGTGGAGGGAACAAAAAAAAATGTTGATGTCTGTTATTTTTGGTTGTTAATATCACATTCATCAATTGAAATAAGCGCTTCAAGTGGTCTTACCCTGATCTGCCTTCAGCCAGGAGACATATTCCGCACTCGCATCTAGTACCCGTCCCACCTTTCCGTGAATTGCCACAGTTCTTAGGAGATGAGTCTTGAACGTCTGTTATCACACAGGTAAAGAAAGTGGGGAAAGCGACGGTGATTTTAAAACTTTACATAATGAACGTTTTGACCACAATGAATTGAGTAATTGGACATGGACTTAAATCTTTTCAAGGAGTTTTTGGAATTGATTGCCTCCATACTAAATGAAAAGAAAGTACTTCAATCTGGAACGAAAATTACATTTTATCGAACAAGAAAAAAATATTTGCTGCCATTCGTTACCGAAGACAACAACTTAGTATTCTGCAATGACATCGGAAGCCTTCTGAAGAAAATTGGTCTTTCAGAATATAACCAAGTCATTGCTGTCTTTTCATTGACAGTTCAAAACGTAGTCTGAAATGTGTTATTTTAAGTAAGGGCAAAAAACATGGTTCTACTCGAATCGGACAAAGAAAATTACAAGACGATATCTTTAATCTTGGAAAAGATAATATACTAAGAACATGATTTGTGTAGACTTGAAGATGGTTAAGAATGACGCACATTTCATATCGCCATTGAACAAAATCGAATCATGTGCCTGCTCTTCATTTGATCTTGTGAAAAACTTTCTTGGCAACAATCAGGCAGTCAACTACACACAATTAATACAGAATATCCTCTTTCATTTCAACAGACTTGGCATTAACATGAGTGTTAATTCCATTTTCTGCACAGAAAGTTAAAATGCTTTTCAGGGAACGTTGGTGACTCAAGCGAAGAGCAGGGTGAAAGATTTCAGATACCAAGGAAGATGGGATGCATACATGACGGCAGACTATTGTTGAAACCTTATGCGGGATTGTTCTGGTAGATCGATCGCACTCTCCGGAAGTCTTACAAAAGGAGCTTCTTGTGTGTCGAATGACTGGAAAGGTTACGTCATAAAGCTGTGTTTTTGGTATGAAATAAGTAGATTTTCAGGAATTACATTTTTATTCCAATTTTTAAAGTGTTTTATTCATGCTTAAATTATATTAATTTAAAAAAAAACACATTAAAATGTCTTGATTTTTATACATTTATTATGGGCGAGCAGAAGGCAGAGTGGCATATGGCATATGTACTCTATCTCAAACTCTGGAGCGGATGGGGGAAATCTGGAACCATTTTTGGAATCAGCAGGTCAAATATACCCAGAAACAGAACTAACATTTGAGGCACCAAAATGTGTGTTGGCCAGTATAATCAAAGGTGTTTTAGTTTCAATGTCTACCACCTTTATACACATATCTACAGGGTGTCATTTTAATAGCACCAGCGGACCACAGAAACTTACAGAGGACACGAAAAGGAACAGTTCTTTCCGTGACATTTATTTCGTTGTTGCGTCGTTTCGGCACTACAAACGTTCAAAAAGAGCCCGTTTTGACCTGTATGCAGGCAGCCCGACCTAACGTTACTTCGCTTCGGTGGCGTTGCTCCCTGTTGTGAAACGGCATGTGGCAGTGAAACCTAGACTCAAGCGTGTCAAAAGTCGCAGCCAGAAATTGCTATCGGATGCACAAGGGAATGCCAACGATGACTAAGATATTTTTTGTTATTGCTTTTTCTTGTTCACCTAAAAATTGGTTACATCATAGTCTCGTGATGGCACCGGTAGTTGGCTCACCTAAAACTGCCCACCAGAGAAATAATCTCGTTTTATCATTTGAAAACAAAAAATACAATATTTGTTACCGTAACCTGAAATCCTTATATAAAGCATGCCCTTGAACACGTGAAGGTGCACCGAGATTTGAAATGAATGCATTCTTGTTGGCTTGAACCCTTAGTACAGAAAATTACCGAATTCCGCATCCAGTCTTCATCGCCTACTGAGAGAAATTTATATTAATTGTAACGTACCAGCCCTCTTGTACAAAAGTTAAGAACCTTCAAAGTCTCGGTTGCGTGACTTTCGTGACACCCTGTATATCTTGAAAATGTGAAGAGATACATAATTTTTAAGACATTCTCTGATATCCTCGCACCGGTACTAGTGAAGAACAAGTTTTTTCATCCAGGATATGGAAAATCGTTGCAATTTTTTCCAAATGCAAGATATAGATCAGTAGAAAGTCAAAATGAATTACTGCAACATCTACAAGAGCAATTGCATAATTTCTTATCGAAGTCAAAATTTTGGTAACACCTGGTAGTTTCAAAGATCTTTACCACCTTCCTTTAGCTCTCGTCCAGTCTAGCAGCGGGGACCCTACATGCTGGCAAGGGATGTGGGTGCGTGGAAGCGACCAATCCAGCGCGATAAGAAACGCAGCAGCCAGTAGAACGAAGTGCGTGCAACACATCCTCCAGCGACGTCGTAACTTTCGGCCCCACCTCTGTTGTCTGGTAGATCTGCTGTGTATTCCCCGCTCCCAACTTCACTTGCCAGCATGTAGGCCTCCCGCCGTAAGTCTAGACAAGAGCTATACCTACTGTACTCGTTTTAATAGAAATGTTGGAAGGAAAAACCTAAGGTTTTAACGAAGCTTCGCGTTTGTTACTATTGCAATGACGAGAATGGATTGCTAAGAAGCCTAAACCTGGCGTCCTAACATAACCAGAAATGCATTTATTGCAATTACAATTCCGCCCAGTTCCAACAATGCATATGTGGTTACGTTAGCAGCTTCAGGTTTAGGGTTTTTAGAATCAATTTTCGTGACTGGTTGCCTCAGGGTGTGCTCGTAGATGGACCCTTTTAAATACTGATGATCAATACGTAAACTTGCAATAAATTATATTGTATGTGGAATTATCTACTTTGCAGTATTTTTAAATTAAGAGTTATATTTATAAATTAAGATACAGCAGATGCACATTACAGTAGAAAGTATCCGCCAAAAAATGACACGGCCTGTACGACAAGAAAATTCTAAATAAATAGAAAATTTACCCTTTTCTGGCTATTATAGTAAGTTTTGTTGATTTTCACTTGTCTTCGAATCTCGCTCATATTGCACACGTCCAATGATTGATCCCCTTGGAACTTCACAAGGTCGTCAAGGTTTCTTCTATTTGCATTGGCTATTCTGTACACATACTCTTCCAGGTAATTATTTATTGATCCATTCTTCCCTGGGAAATATCTGTAATTTAAATTTCAATACCTTGATATTAGGTTATGACTTTCTCTCTTTTCGAAAACATGAGGTTACTGCATTAAAGAAATCAATCGGATTGAGAAGTGGCAAATCATAAGTAAGAAGCGAATGCTTTCTATTACCCCAGTAAATAGTAGAAAAAATCAGGTTATGTTGGGAAAGTTTTGAAACATTTGATGTTTTGCATGTTCAAAGTGATAAGAAGTTTATTCTCACAAAAAGTACCCTACTCCTTCCTCCTCCTATCCCTATGAAGATCTAAATGACACCTAGTTATTTCACCCTTTGTTTTCTCGAAATAAACGTTGTAGAATGTTATTTTCTTAAATAATCGATTAGTAATCAGCTTAAGCCATTCCTTCGTTAACCCTTTTTATTATATTTGGACTATCATAATTCGTCATCTATGCATAAACTATTAACCAAATTTTCAAAAATGTTTATCAATATTTTTAACGAAGGAAATATTTCAAAAGGTTTTGAGTAAAAGTCGTAGATACATTTCTAAGGTTTCACAATATTTACTATTCCACGGTGTCCCAAAATATTGTTTACACTCTTTGAAAGTCAATAACACGAACAATAATAACAGCAAACTTGAATTTTTTTTTGTGTAACCTACCTTTAAATTTTAAATGTTGAAAATGACCACCATTGGCAGTAATATATTATGTGCAATCTGATCAGATCGATAATCAGCAGATACGGTTTCTGTCGGAAGTGAAGCGTATTTTCTCTCAATTGCATGTCACTCAGGGTATTTAGCTTTGTGGCTACACAGCATTCATCACAGTTCCTCATAGGTAGTTATTTAACTGTGTTAAATCAGGAGATCTGGATGGATTTTCGACTCTTCATACGTTTCCCGAAACAAAATAGTTCTCACCTCTGCCATTTTATGTACACGAATGACTACATCCTGGCAGGCTTTGATGGGACTAAAAACAAGATAATTCCTATGGGCTCTCACATACGCTCAACTTAGACATTTCAGCTTCAAATGCAAAATGTCCAGTTAAGACATCATTAATAGTTTCTCTGTTATTAAAGTTGAAAGAGAGTGAACATTATTTTCGGACGCTCTATATTATTGATTATCTTATAAAATGGCCGATTATATATTTGTTATTGTTCCTAGGTGTGTCAGTCTGAGAAGTCCTACATGTCCGTTATTTTCTACCCTTGTAATTTTTCTCTGACACTGAAGACAATCCAGCAGATGCACACGCCTCTCTGCCAAACTGGAAGCTAATTCTTCTGCAGCGTTACAATTCCTAAACACTACGGAGTCTGGGACTCGCTTGATTCTGGAATCCTAGACCACTGCAACTCAGGAACACTCTGGAATCTTGAACTATCTGGACTCGGTAATACTGGATCACAATGAGCAATTCTGCATAAACTTGAAAGCTTTCCTCTTTAGTTTTCTGAACTTCCGACTCGGCCGGTAAATATATTGTTCTAAAATGCCTATCTCCTAACGTAATACTGAATCAATCAGGTAGCTTGAGTCAGGACCTAAATCAAATATTAGGATTGTAATGGTTTCTTAACACAAATCATTTTTAAGGAATTAAAAGGTACAATGCACGGGAAATGTTTCTAGATAAATGCCTGGACGAAATGTTAAGATGTTTGTTTTAGAAAATAATCTAACTGTTAATAGAGCCACTCCTTATCAATAATACAAGAGTTACGGAGTTACAAGAATGATTGATTTATTGAGTTGGTGTTTAAAATCTACTTTGTGCACAGTAAGGATAATCGGGACTGGACCTACAGTATAAAGTGGTATCCGAAACACTATGTGCCTCCACCGGGAATCGAAACCGGGACCCGTTGATTACAAGGCGACGACGCTACCACTGCGCCATTTGGGAAGTTGTTACAAGAATGAACTGCAGAGATCTTTGACGTCAAGATCGCTTGCAACAGTGTATGTACTAAAACCAAAGCCAATTCTCCAATTGAAATGTAATAAATTTATAAGTATTGAGTAATAAATGGCATGTTTAAATCCATTGTCACTAGTCATTTCTTCTTTGCACTCCGTTATTTAGAACAAACATGAAATATGTCAGTCAGCTCCGGGCCACCTGTAGGTTCATTCGAGGTGATTCAGGAAGTTTCTGCGAGAAAATACTATTTTTATTCGTTGTTCTCAGGTGCAGCCTGAACATTATCGTGTGCCTGAAATCTGAGTTGACGCATCTTTTATTTCTTGAAATAATTTCAGGCATAGGTTAATTTCATCACTTTTCTCCCTCACGAGTCAGATACCTGTATTTACAGTTGTACGTATAAAGTAATGGTTAATTTAGCATCGTGATATGCTAAATGGTGTACAAAACGTACAAAGATATGACTTCCTATCATTTCATTTAGAAATTTCAACGAGTACAACAGAACAGGGCATCTATCCTTATACAAAGGGCATGTGCCATGCTTTAGAGAAAGGAGACATTCCCCATTAATTTAATGTGATGAAAGATGCTCGATCTTCTTTCATTCCTATTATACTTTCAATAATGATTTTTAAATTAAGAAATGAATAGATGACGATATATCTTAGAATGTAGATAAAAGCTAAGAAATTTCAAAATCGAGAATAAGAAATCATCGATTATGTGGTAATCTGCACGACGAAGAATACACATTTAGCCAATAGATGATGACGAACCCATGCTCTGGAATCCTCATCTGGCGAGGAAAGGAGCATTTAAAAGTAGGAAAGAAATTCCAGTGTTTGCAATGCTGGGAAGACTGGGAAAAGCCAACACTCAGAGAGAGATTTTAAAGAACTTTTACCGAAGAAAACAATTCCAGGAACATAGAAATTACCTTACAGAAGATGTTTCGAGAGGCATGCATTTTTGTATAGCACAGCACTACTGCACATGGATTTGAAACATGAACATTGGCTGAAGCTGAAAGGAAACTTTTAAAAGTTGTCTTACAAGATAATGTTGAAGAGAAAATGACACAGACGCAGTAAACACTCGAAGACACCTCGAGACATGCACATTTAAAAATAAGCGTGATGGTAGGTAGTTTTCCAGACATGATGAAAAATGGTAGGACATGTCTTGAGACATGAAGGAATAATGAGAGCGGTATTTAAGAAAGAATAAAATAAGAAAATATTGGTAAGTCAATGTGTATTACATCATACAAGTGACTAAAAATGTGAAGTGGGAAACTTACATAGAAGTGGAAGACAGAAACAATTGCGAAAACGCAACAAATTAAGAAGAGCACAATAAATCAAGTTCCACAACCTACGTCCGTAAATAAGAAGGCAATGGAAACAAG
Organism: Lepisma saccharinum; assembly: GCF_977018435.1. Taxonomy (NCBI): domain Eukaryota; kingdom Metazoa; phylum Arthropoda; class Insecta; order Zygentoma; family Lepismatidae; genus Lepisma; species Lepisma saccharinum. The sequence continues at coordinate 89,609,192 of NC_139239.1, forward strand.
GAACAATGAAGAGAAGATGTAAACAGTGAGTTGTGAAGAGGGCGGGTTATAATTCTCTAATGGCGATAAAGCCTGGACAAGAGAACATCAGGGTTAAGAGAATATAAACATTATTCTACAGCACGCTGCATCAACTAAATAATTTATATTTAATATTAAAAATACATCACATTGCAATTTCACAATTTTCAGATCTTATCACATTTATTTTATTCACATTCCACCGATCTGTTGGCGGAGTACAGCTTGGAATGAGCTGCTCTACAATAATTTTATATTTCACTTACCGCGAAACAAATTCTGATATTTTGGATGGCGACGTGATGTTTTCTGGGCAAGAGAGAAAAGCCGAGATTGTAGTAACATGCTCCGATCCTATGTGCTTGAAAGTAATTAAGGTTGGATTGTCCTGAAAATTTCTCCATGACGAAGAAACAAGCTGTATGGATGTGCAAGTAAAGATTACCAAGATACAAATCCAGAAGAACCTGTAAAAGAAAAGTCGGTCAAAAATTTGTTTCAATTTCATTTAAAGTCCATGGTTTTCTAAGATAAAGTAATCGGGGCTGAATCCACAGTTGAAAGTGAGATCGATCGATCTACTCTGAATTGTTCCACCCCCCAGAATTATATGTGTTTCAACCAGGGGCTCCTCGACTACAAGGAGACAGCGTTAATACTACACTTACGAGGTAGCCCTATGTAGAAAGTACATCTAAAACCACTGACCATTAATTCAGTTGAATATAATTTCGAGATGGCATTGTAATTGTTTCTTAACAAATAACCTTCTTGAGTCGGGCTTTATAAAATGTAAGCACTTGGCACAATCGGTTTAAACACTAGTATATTCAAAACATTAGACTACGGAATTTTAGATCACAAGCAAAACAGAAATACAGAGATTACCTTTCAAATAATGCACGGCTCCCATCGAAAGCAATGGAATATCCGTGAAGCGAAGTTTCTCTGCTGAATTTCTGGAACCAGTGCATTGGTTGAATCTGTCACTGCTATATCTGCAGAACGAAATAACACATGGTTACAATATTAATAAATTGCTTATTTTATTTAGCAAGTGACTACTTGCAAGGAGGAATATTTTCCTCCTGAAGCTAGATTGGAATGCTAAGTAATGGTTCCATGAGTAGTACAACATTCATAAAATGGTTACGCCGCATTGCCAAATACAAGCCTTCTGGAAAAGGTTATTTTGATTTTCGATAACAAGTAGAACCGTATATCTTCGATGAAGTTGGAATACATGGTATTGGACTTATTGCTTGCCAAGCCTAGGTAAGCCAGTGTTCAAACAGTTCGAATCGTCCTGGTATGAAGACGTTGAACTTTAATTGTCCATAAGTACTAAATGAGATGAGAACCGAGCAATCAATAGAAGAATGTTTCATATAATTAACAGTAAGGTATGGTTAGCCCATGAGGGGTTGCTATTTCCCCATCGGGCGCCTACCTAGGTGGTGGATAAGGGAAGGCCTTCCAGATGTGGAAGGTACCGGAGAGATCCGGGGCGGACCAAACTAGCAAACTACTGCCTTGTAGTCAGAAGAGGGATCTTCAAAGGCTAAGGGACAAAACCCTGACAGAAAGGAAGCGATCCTGTGAGCTGTGGACCAAGTTGGGCGTGGGATTAACAGTCGAACCCTAGAAAAAAATATTGTTACGAAACCAAGTGGTAGCAGCCAGATGGATATGAATGTACGACACAGGCAATGTAAAAGGAGAAACGATTCGAAAATGGCGACATGGAATGTTGGAAACCTTAATAAAGAAGGAGGATTGAATAACCTCAAACAAATAATGGAGCAATATAAGATCGAAGTTATTGCACTACAAGAAATGAGATGGAAAGGAAGAGGTATCATTGATACGGGAGACTACACAATATTCTATAGTGGACATGGTCAAAATACCTTTGAAACTGTTTTTTTAATAACGAAAATAATTAAACAATTTTCATAGATTTTGAACCAATCAGTGAACGTATACGCAAATTAAGAATAAATACAAAACTCTTCAATATCACACTTATCACTGTACATGCACCAACTGAGGAAGCAGAATAAAAGGACAAAGATCACTTTATGAGCAGCTGGGAAGCATATATAATAAACAGCCAAAATATTATGTTATAATAATTCTTGGAGACTTCAACGCCAAGATAGGAAAAGAGGGTCTATATAAGCCAACAATTGGGAAGCATAGCTTACACGTAAACTGTAATGAAAATGGAGAAAAACTAGTATGTTTTTAGTATTAGTATTTTTACTACCAGTAAAAATATGATTGTGAATAGCACAACATTTCCACACAAAAACATCCATAAAGCTACATACCAATCTCCAGAGGGTATTACAAATAATCAGAAAGACCATATATTAATAGGCAGAAGACATGGCAGTGATATATTAGACATAGAAAGCTACAGAGAAGCAGATATGGACTCTGATCATTACCTATTAACCATCAGATATAGACATCGGATCTCAAATACAAAGAAAGAACAAGGTATTAGACAGACAAAATATAATGTGAAACTGTTGATAAAAAATCCAGAAAAAAAAGAGAATATCGAACCAGATTGAAACAAAATTTTGAAAATATACAAAATCCCGTAATGATAGAAGAAAAATTGAAAACAATAAAGAAAAACATTCAGGAAATAGCAGAAGAGACAATAGGATGGGAAAAGAAAGCTAAAAGATAGGAATGGTTTGACGATAGTTGCCAGAAAGCATTAGATGAAAAAAACATATCTAGAAATAAAGTTATCCAAAGAAAGACCGGAGCAAGTGTAGAGATTTGTATAGTCAAAAGAAAAGAAGCCAAAAGAGAATGTAGAAGAAGGAAACGGCAGTGGGAGAAAGAAAACCTAATAGAACTTAAATGAACTACATAATAAGAAAGAAATAAAGAATATGTATCAAATAATAGCAAACTATAAGAAATCATTTCAACCGAAAACAAATTTGTGCAGAGATAAAGAAGAATATCTTATTGGAGATAAATAGATAATAATAAGTAGATGGGCAGAATACTTTAAAGAATTATTAGGCTTCGATGAAAATGAAAATAGGAGAACAGAAGTAAGAAATGACCAACAATGGGATGAAAAACAAGACTTAACTGAACTAAAGGATGTCACAAGAGCCATACAAAGCATTCATAATAACAAAGCACCAGGAGAAGATCAAATTACTGCTGAAATGCTCTAATAAGGAGGAGCAGAACTAAATAAACTAATCTTTGAGCTTATTAAACAGATCTGGAAAAAAGCTGAAATGCCATTGGAGTGGACAGTAGAAATAATATGTCCGCTACACAAAAAGAATGTAAGAATTATAGGGGCATAGTTCTGCTTAACGTGACATACAAAATATTTACAAAAAATCTGCCAAGAAGACTAGAACCATACGTACTAGGGACGTTCAATATATAAGTGTCCCTGTGCTATAAAATATTGTATAAAGCAATGCCATTAAAGAGAAGCGCATGTTTGACAAGCGCCATCCTTCGTCTACAAGGAACAACAATCGATTCGTTATCAGACGTGAAGGCGCATGCGCTCAAGGGCGAAAAGTAAATGCTTGTTCAGAAAACGCGGGCTCGCGTCATAAGGAGTTCAGAAGCATGGATGGTGCACGCGTGTTGGAAAGCTGGAGTAAAGAAGAAGTTCGTTCTGTCATTCGATATGAATTGGCGAATGGCTTACCTCCTAGTGCCATTCATACGAAACTAGTTGCTGTTTATGGTGATTCCGTAATGACAGTGCAAATGGTTAGGCGTTGGTGCAAATTGTTTGATGATGGCAGGGTGTGCATTTTTGACAACGTTCGAGCCGAGCGATCTTCAAGTGCCACTACTGATGAGAACATTGCGAAGGTGGATGAACTTGTTCAAGAAAACCGTCGAGTGAAGGTACGCGAGGGTGCAGAAAGGTTGAACATTTCTGTTGGAACAGCCCATCACATCATTCACGAGAAATTGCAATACCGCAAAGTGTGTGCACGTTGGGTTCCTCATCAACTGAGTAGCGATAATCGACTGATGAGAATGGGCTGCAGCCTTGAAGGTTTAATGCGATACCAGCAAGATGGCAATGCATTCCCCATGCGCATTGTGACTGGGGATGAGACCTTTGCCAATCATTACACTCCCGAATTCAAGAGATCGTTTTCTTGGATGCTAAGGGCGTTTTGCTTATGGACTTTTTGGAACGAGGAAGAACAATTAATGCTGACCGTTATTGTCAAACAATGGATAAACTGAAAAATGCAATTCGACATAAGCGAGCAAGTCTCCTGTCAGCTGGTGTCATTCTTCTTGACGATAACGCTCGGCTCCACTCAGCAGTGCAAACACAACACAAAATTGAAGAAATGTGGTGGGAACGGCTGCCCCACCCTCCATACAGCCCCGATTTAGCGCCGAGTGATTTCCATCTTTTTCCGGTGTTAAAGTCTGAATTGCAATGTTATCGTTTCGAAACAGATGAAGAAGTGAAGCGGAATGTGAGAATAGTGCTCAATAGCCAGAGCCCTGATTTGCTTGCAAAGGGTATGGACAAATTGGTGCAACGGTGGGACAAATGCCTGAATCTCTATAGGGACTATGTGCAGAAGTGAGGAAGTATCCTCCTACACATGTATGTACAGCTTTTTAATGTATCTTAAAAGTATTTTTTTACAGCATACGGAAACTTATATATTGAACGACCCACGTACAAACACTTACAGTGCGGATTCAGAAGTAATAGATCAACAATAGACCAAATTTTTGTATTAATAATGATATGAGAGAAAAGTTTTGAACACAATATTAACATACATCAATTATATGTTGACTTTCTACAAACATTTTACTGTATACAAAGAGACAAACTCTATAAGATAATGAGAGATATGAATATTACAGAAAAAATAGTAAAATTGACAGAAATGACCTTAATGCAACTTTAGAATCCAAAACCAACTATCCGAAGAAATTCAAATTGGAAACGGACTACGACAAGGGGATAGCCTCTCCACACTGCTTTTTTTAACGTAAGTTGGGGACATGTAATTAGAAAGATTGAAATAAATACTGGAGGAACCATCTTAAATAGGACAATACAATACCTTGCATTTGCTGATGACGTTGCCTTACTAATCAGAACATCAAAAGCACTAGAACATACGCTGAAATAATTACAACAAGGTTGACATGGGATAGGACTGGAAATAAAATCGGGATAAGACTAAATACATGATAATAATAAGAAACAATATCAGGTATCAAACTATAAATGAGTTCGAAACACACAGTGAAAAGTTTGGTCCAGTTGGAAATTTCAAATATCTAGGTTCAACAATAACAGAAGACAAGAACATTGCCGAAGATGTAAAAGCAAGAATAACAGCAGGCAACAGATGCTATCATGCATTTGGAAATGTTTTAAAATCCTTAGAAGTGAACCGAAAGCTGAAACTAAGACTATATATAACCATAATGAGACCAATAGCGGTGTATGGTTGGGAAACCTGGTGTCTGACAAGAAAGGAAGAATAAAGGCTAGATATATGGGAGAGGAAGGTTTTAAGTAAGATATATGGACCAATCAATGAACATGACATCTTGAGAATTACGACAAACGAAGAACTAGCAACACTTTACCAGTGCCCAAGTATAACAAGTCAAATATGATCCAAACGCCTTAGCTGGTTAGGACAAGTGGAAAGGATGCAACCAGTCAGAGCGGTACATAAGATCTACCAAGGGAAACAGGAAGGCAAGAGGAGTGTTGGCAGACCCAGGAAGAGATGGCTCAAACAGGAAGAAGAAGACATCAAACGAATGGGCATAAGAGGATGATGGAGAACTAGAACGAAGAAATGAGATGAGTGGACAGCTATCACCAAGGAGGCCCAAGGCCCTGCATGGGCTGTAGATACGTGGAGGTAGTAAGTAAGTAAGTATGGTTAGCCACTTCTACAAATGTCGTGTCGGTATTCCGCACATAATTCCTGAAAGAGCATTCGCACTTTCATAACCATTACTCACCCTAGTACACATACAGAACCGTACACAGGGGAGGGGCGATGATGACCAGAACCCCCCCCCCCACTCGAGCCATGAAATATTTCAATATTAACATATAAAAGCAACGCAAATAACATCGACGATTTTGCAAATTTGTAAAAATGTCAATTTTGTTGTTGCATAAATCAATATGTTTGTTGTGTAGAAGTCGGTAGTCTGCAAAATTGGTTAATTTTAGTTTCATAATAATTGATGAAAGACTACCAGACGTCCGATTTGGCGATTTTGTCGAGACAGTCCATTACTTCCAATCCCTGCTCCGATTTTTTTCGAACTGCGGATGTCATGCAAAAATGTGTCTTCTTTTTGTTAACTCACATTTAGACATATTCTTTATTGTAATAATAGTCGCTAATACGCAACATTAAAATTATAAATATATTATTTTCTATACAGAATTATCATGATTTTTCAATGGCGCTGGTACAAGAAAATTAAAAAAAAAATTAAATCTTTTTCAATTTGCGGAACACAGAACTATTTCATTACTTCAGAGAATTAAATGTAAAATATAAACACTAAAATCTTCGCTGTATGAAACATTTGTCTCTAAGTGACTGTGTGCTTCATTGTTCAGTTGATGGGGCTGAATTGATTTTTTTTCTGTTACTTTGGACCACACCTTGCAGCTCTGCAATTGTACACTTCTCCAAATGTTACTTGACCGCCCTGAAAGATTTCTAAGTCCAGAAATCGTTATTTTGGAAACATAGCTAGTGAGAGTAGCCAATTTTACTACATGGCCCTCTACTAAGCGAGAAACTCTGGTGAAAGATTTAGAGTCTTGTTTATAACAAAAAGTCAGAAACTATATTCGCCCAACATATTAATAGAGAACATAATGGAAAACTCAAGTATGAGGAATAATTTAAGAGAATACCTACGATTCGGCATGTTAAAATTGGAATCACAGAAACTGTTCTGAGGTTGGAAACACTGCACTCGCTCGTGGTAAACCTGGAAGAAATCGCTGTCAAATTTGAACACATTAGGGCATAATTACTAATAGTTTATGCAAATAAAATATAACAATACCTTGCAAAGTACTTTGCAATAAGCGAAAAGTAATAATTCTCACAATTTGCAGTGAAAATGTGTTCGTCGTTTAGAAAAATCGTTGCTTGCGCAATCATCAACACATTTCAAGGTATTTGTTACAAGCAATGTTGTAGATCATTGAAAAAGTGCTTGCGTCACAAATATATTTTTCCCTAGAAATTAAGGGTCGTGGGTTCAAATCCAAAACCTTCCACAATTTACTTTCTTTTTGTAAGTATGGCATTCAGATACATTTAGAATTTAGTAATTAAGTTAATTACTTTCGGCGAACATTCTGAAACATAAAAATATTCAACTTAATTACTAAACTCCATGCTCAATGTATCTGAATGTAATACTTAAAAAAACTAGGAAAAGCAATTGTGGGGGGTTTTGGATTTGAACCCGCGACCCTTAATTTCTAGGAAAAAAGTATATTTGTCACGCGAGTACTTTACAATTAATTTACAGCATCGCTTGTAGCAAATAACTTGAATTGTGTTGATAATTGCGCAAGCTACGACTTTTCTAAACGAAGAACACATTTTCACTGCAAATTGCAAGAATTATTACTTTTCGCTCATTGCACAGTACTTTGTAAGATATTGTCATATTTTATTTGCATAAACTATTCGAAATTATGCACTTTTGTGTTCAAATTTGACAACGATTTCCTCGAGGTGAACCACCAGCGACTGCAGTGTTTCCAACCTCAGAACAGTTTCTGTGATTCCAATTTTAACATGCCGAATCGTAAGTATTCTCTTAAATTATTCCTCACACTTGAGTTTTCCATTATGTTCTCTATTAATATGTTGGGCGAATATAGTTTCTAAGTTTTTGTTATAAACAAGACTCTAAATCTTTCACCAGAGTTTCTCGCCTAGTAGAGGTACCTGTTGAAAAGTTGGCTACTCTCTGCTGGTTCTCAAGAACTATGTTTCCAAATTAACGATTTCTGGACTTAGAAATCTTTCAGGGCGGTCAAGTAACATTTGGAGAAGTGTACAGTTATCTCTAGCTGAAATATTGCAAGAGTATTGGTGGTCACATCTAATACTCCATAAATGTTCCTTCGAACACGGTGGCGGAGTAGTTAGCAAAGTGCGCTATTATGCAACTGGTTCAAGGTTTTACCTTTAAACAGCCAATGGGTCATATATGACCCACGGTGCCGATTACAACATTCACGTGCTTTTAGGACTTTCATACTTGTATGTGAGGTTGTAAACGCTGACAGATGTTGAGATAAGACTTTGAAATGCCCTCCCCCCTTTCTCTAATATGCAAATTAGCTATTTTTAGCCAAAATGCAGGATTGTATATATTGCATCATATTTCAGCCTGTGTGAGGACTAGATACTTGAAAGAAGTTTCCCTTTGTTTCAAAAGGTCTATTCTTTGAAAAAAATACAAAGGTTTTCACCCTTTTTCCAAAATAACGGGAGAAGAGGGGCAAACGCCATTTTTTTTCATTGAAATTTGGGGACTTCGCCCTCCCAACCCCGTTTTTCTCCTTTGCTTCGAGGCCTTCCACATGGGAAAGTAGGTGGTGAGTACATATATTACATAACACTAGTTATTTTCGTGTGCCACATTATTTATCATGTCTCTTTTTCGTACTATTTGTTCACAGATGTAACCCAACGGGAAATATTTGACATTGCATTGTTGCAAATATTGCGTCATTATAAATTTTCTATGAAAGCAAAGACCAAGAAACAAGTTTAACTTTGTTGCAAAAGGTCTATTCCTTGAAAACTATGCAAAAGTTTCCGCCCTTTTTCCAAAATAACGGGAGAAGAGGGGTAAACGCCAGATTTTTTTATTCAAATTTGGGGACTTGGCCCCTTCCAACCCCGTTTTTCTCACTTGGGCTTTCTGAATTGTTCACGGTCGCTTGCTTTCAAACAAAAGATATCCGAAGTAGATTGCTCAAATAGTCTCAGAGATATAACGTTTCTCTGAAATAAGTGTAAAAATTTAAAAATCGCGTGCAAAGGCCGCGGCGAGAGAGGGGTTACTTTCGAAAACCGGCTTGGCTGTTTAAGGGCTCAATCTTAGGCTGGGCATAGTTGCTTTTGTGAGTGTGTACCTTCATCACTTTTATCGTATCATCGCTCATCCTCGTAATCGGGTTGAGACAAACATGGCAGAAAATCAACCTAAAATAACGTAATTCAATCAACCTCACAGCATTTATGATATTCTCTTTGTTCCACTTATTCCGATCTACCCCTTCCCCCTTAAAGAAATTATGGGTACGGGCCTTAGCAATATTTACACTTCGCAACGTCTTATTTGACCGCCCCGAAACAATTCAAAGTCCCGAATTCGTAAACTTAGCAACATTGAACTTTAGCTACAGGTGAGAGTAGCCAACTTTGAGTAGGTTCTTCCACAAGACGAAATACGCTGCTGTGAGAGGTTTTCAATTTTGCACTTTCTATGAACTTAGAAACTATAAATCGCTATTATAATACACAATCAAACAGAAATAATAAATTGGAAAAATAACCTTGAGGAATATTTACGATTCTGCTCAGTGGCGTCTCGTGGCCTCAAATTTGGCCGGGGCTTATTTTTTAAAGAATTTAAAATATAATGACAATTCACATGAATTACAAAAAATAGGTATTTTTTTCTTCTAGACTACAAAACTGGACTTACTTTTCTGAAAGAATTAAAAATGTAATGACAAATTACATGAATTACAAAAAAAACGGGTATTTATCTTCTTCTAAAATACAAAACTGGACTTATTTTTTTAAAGAATTTAAAATATAATGACAATTCACATGATTACAAAAGAAACAGGTATTGTTGTGAAACATACCTTTCTACGAACGTTGACTCCTGTTCTTCTGCTCAGCAAATTTTGTTATTACATTTTCGTTGAATCCCGTTGAATCCCTCTATGTTTGAAATGTATTCTATCTCTATTGTAAGAAGTGCCGAGGCATTTGGTCTGTCTTGTCCCATTGCATTTCTTAAGCAGGTTTTAATACGCTTCAATGTGCTGAAACATCGTTCAGATTCAGCTGTTGCCACTCGATTTATTAAAACTATGTTTGTCATTTTTACTGTTTCTGAAAAGGTTTTAAATAATTTTAAATAATAAATGAATGCAATCTACTGATAGAGTTTATGTTTTTCAACTCTTCACTACAATAAAAAACACGAAGTTCCCTCTTTAGTTTTCCCTCTTCTATGAAGGGATAATAAATCTGGGAACATGCCTCTGTTTAAAGATTGTTCTCTTTCATCATGTCCTCGTAGAGCAAGTTCATGTCGGCCACAGTATTTTAAGCAATCGATAATTCTATTTAATATATGCCTATCTTTTCGGACAAATTCATTGTGTCTTGTAATTGACAGCCTATGTCCTTCATCAATTTGTGTTCGAACATCAACCCTGCCAAACTCACTCAAACATAGCGAATGAAAGCCACCACAACACTCAGTACAACACGCGAGATCGAACGCGACGCTAAGGAACTAGCCCCGAATCAGTACTCAAATCCATTGGACTCTCCCCTTCTCTCTCTGCTAGCACGTGATATTCATTGTAGCATAGGTGGGTGAAGGCCACGCCTTCCTTTGCGACGTGCCCCGGAAATCGATAATTGACATCAATGCCGCTAGGAGCGCTGTCGTATCCATTGCAACAGACGATGAATTTACGTGGGTAAAAATCGCCTTTTAAAAGACTGTGTGATAGTTATGCGTTATGGTGATTGATAATTACGTCAATACGTCCGTTTTTCTTTAGGGGCTAAGCCCCGGAAGCCCCAAGGGACGAGACGCCGCTGATTCTGCTTCCTCGACTTGAAATTTGAGGGGTTTGAAACACTGAATAGAGTTTTTCTCCACCTGGAGGAGATCGCCAACAAGTTTGTGCAGAAAGAAGCAAATTTGTGAGGAGTTTATACGACATTTTATTTACAATACCTTGCATAATATCGAACAGTTCCCAAAAAGTTCTATTTTTCACGACTTGTCGAGAAAATGTGCTTGGAACACAGGACGGTGGGAGTCTTCATAAACGTCAAAATGTTTTTAAGGGAATGACCCCCCGCCGTTGTAGGACTTCACGACCGGATTACGCTCACTCACTCGGAGCTCCCAAATTTCCTCACGATGGTGGGTTGCCACCGGCCCTATACGTAGGCCGAATAAATTCCGACCAGATTCGAACCTACGCCGTCCCGCAGCGAACGATCTCAAGACGAGTGAACGCCTTAACCCGCTCGGCTACGGAGGAGGATACCGTTGATATTAGAATATTTAAAAATGAATCCGATTCACACTTTCCTTCTGCGCATATTTCCACTTAGAAGTTTCAGATTTCCAGTATTTACTTAAAAGTTGCAAATTTCCAGTATTTAGGGATAAAACCTTTTGTTAGTTATTGTTCATATGTTGTGTTATCACACACATCATGATTAATTCACAAATCACATTTATGTATTGAGGATGCAAAATATAATGTTGGCTATTTAAGTTATGTATTGTTTGTTCTTCACTGACACCTAAAACATTGATTATTTGATTTCGATTTCTAAATAGTCTGGAGGGAGTAATGTTTGTGTATATATAATGCCCTTTTGTTGTATCTGGTTACTTTTGTACTTGATACAGAGTCTGAAGAAGACCTTGCTAGAAGGTTGAAACGTTACGTTAGTTTATGTTTTTAATAAAATAAATTACTGCCTTGGTCAGCATATTTAGTTTTTCATAATCATGGAAACAAGGCTTAATGGTGTTATAAAAAACTTATACAATTATGTTAAGTAGTGATGTAGTGCATTACAGTAACGAAGGAGAGAGTTTAATGAGTTCAAATTCCTAAGATTGGTAATTGTATGTCCGTTCCTTCGTAATGACTATTCTCAATCCACTCTCCACCATCTTACCGTGCGTCTAAAACTAACAGTAAATCGCCAATTAACATAAGTAAATAGTTATTGCGACGGAGGCACATTTGATAAGAAAGTAGTAATAAGTATTTATATAGTGAGTGACAAACAAAAATTGGAAACCTCATAGTGATCGTTAATTCCTCACTGCTTTGTATCTAAAATGTTTGTCTTCTTTGAACAGAAAGTACGAGTATCAGATATAACAAACTTTCCCCACTAACTTTGCAATATTCGAAACCACCATTACAGACTTAGCTCTATGTAACTTGATTCTGCGCATTCCACGTGGCATGTGACTTCCTCCTATCATCGAAATAACTTCCTCTTACTATTTCCTTTCCTCTCGTGAAATACAGAGACCAATGTTAACTTCTTAGCACGGTGGATAAACTTTACATCCAACGATAAACTCCTTACAAAATCCTGCCTAGGTGGAGAATCGAACCTACGACCTGCCTCGTGAAAATCGAGCACGCTACCTATTCTCCAGGTAGCTCATGTTAAAGTTTGCTACCAGTTTGAAGAAACCAATTCACACATAATGTCATGTCTATAATTTCCTCATGGCAATTTTCATGAGGAAACGAATTCAGAAAAAATCGAGAAACGCTGAAAGGGAAAAATTATGAACATGTCTATTGGCGTTTTGACATATTTTGTAAATTGTGTAAAAATTCCGTGATTTGAACAAGCAATCGTTTAGTTACGAAGTATTTTGTTGTTTTTTTAAAGTAGGAACAGGAGAGCGAGAAGGAGTCATTTGAACCAGACCTCGTTTGACAAGAAACGTCAGCTTTTTCCAAGGATTGTATGAAAAGAGAGAGGAAAGGGATATTCAACGTATGGAATATAAAATATGTGTGAAATTAAAACAATGGAAACCTTGAAAGATAAAACTAACGAACTTCAAACTATGAAAAACATATTTTCGTGGTGAAAAACTCCAAGCCATTTTTGAAATGTGAACTTGTTTTTTCTTATGTATTATAAAGTGGAGATATGGGACGATGTTCAATGGTCATAATTAGTAATTAGCATCCGGAAGTTGAGAAAAAATCAACATTTTTCTGACCCTTAAAAACAATGCCAAACCTGATATCATGACACCCAGAAAACACTTTCTATTTTACATTTTTCTTTCATTTTTCGGCCTTCTTTGGCTTTTAGTTTATTTGTCAGTATTTTTGACAATTTTTGTTGCATTTTTACTTATTTTTGAGGTATATTTTTTTCCTCCCCTGTTGTTTCGTGCATTTTAAATGCATTTACTAGTAAAACTTACATATTTAGATTTCTTGACATGGTCCTTTTAGCAAATTCACCATGAATCGAAAATACGGTCAATGGAAAAGCATAATATTATTCTTAACTGAAATGTGTGGCAATGGATTAAAATACTTTGTGTGAAGATCTACTTTGAGGTTCTTTTTCTGAACACTATTATCGATTTAGTCTGTAGTTTTATAGTAAAATTAGTCACAATATTAAATGCAATTATACTCTGGTGTACGCGAAGCAGATTTGTATTTTCGGATGCTGTATCATAGAAGGTCTACTCTGAAGGTGATGAATTCGTTGATTTGGTGTTTTAAGTCAACTTTATGCATAGTAAGGCTAATCGGGACTGGACCTATAGTTTAAAGTCGGATCCGAACCGAGTGCATAAAATAACGTGAAACGTGTGGTGTAGGGGGATCGTATTTGCTTGCGGAATGGAAGGTCATGGGTTCAATCCTACTTCTTTGCAAAATCTTTTCGGGAAGTAAAGGCTTTCGACAAGAATGTTTATCTACGTTTCTTGGACATTTCCGTTGATATTTATGCGATTTATGTCCAGCATTTCCGGATGCAGAAAGATGCGATGTAAAGTCTGAGGTGGGTAGTTTCAAACGTTGAATATAGCATAATATTTGTGGTTGTATCATTTTAAAATCCGACGTATATTTTAGGTCCGCAGTGAAGAGCAAGAAGAAAGAACATCGTATTTGTGTGTATGTGTGTATAATGGTATGTGTATGTGTGTGGTGTTGTCGTTGTTTTAAGTCTACCTTATGCACAGATAGGCTACTCGGGACTGGACCTACAGTTTAAACAGGAATCCGAACCACTGTGCAATGAGCGTCCACCTGATATTAAAACGGGGTCACCTTGATTACAACATTATGTTTAAGAACATGTATTTATGATATATTAATTCTTAATGTATGTTAACATAGCTTTTGGCAGCTGAATGAAAAGAAAGATCTTGCCAAAAATCCTGCCAATCACTGAAAAATCAAGAAGATGAGCAGCAACATTCCCGAGGTATGAATCGCATAAATATTTACAGTGATTTAATATAATCTTATATTACATTATTACAACACTTCGTACTCGGTAAATAACAATAAAAAAAGAATCAGGAGTGGGTGAGATTTGAACCTATGATGTTTTGTTCTTGACGAAAAAGTTAAACGAGACGACCGTCTAAGCACTACTAACGTGAAACTCTGTAAAACAAGCTGATCTCAGTTGAAATAACATTTTGCTGGAGTTCCGAACCATTTTTCGCCACAGATCAGGGAAAAGACGCACTTTGAAAAATCGTCCGGTATTGTGCAATTTATCTTTAGTGTAATTTTGCCTAAAATCGAGAGAAATTTGCTTCATTGCATTGAAATGTGATTTCAATTCTCTCCAGGTGGTGGAGAACGAGTTCAGTGTTTCCAACTGCACATAAATTCCCCTACTTTATATTTCAGAACGAATACTCTTAAAGAAAAATCAACATTTGTATCTCCAATTTACTATTTGTGTTTAATTGTGTATTATATTACTGGTTTAGGGTTTTTAACTTCATGGAATGTGAAAGAATGAAAGAAATTCAGAAGAGCTTTTCCGTTTAGAAAGAAAAGCTGTTGCTAAGTTGGATACTATTTGTTGACTCTGAAGCGCTATGTTGCCAAATTTACGAATTCAAAACTGATTTTTTTTTCAGGGCGGTCAAATAAGATGTTGCGAAGAGTACATACAAACTAAAGATAAAACATGAATACAAGTCTGATATAAGTATCAAATCTTATTGATAACACAGGGGAACAATTTTGCTTGGATGTTATGTTGTATACGATTTTTCAACTGTTTCTGAATACTTTTTCAATGCTGATTTCAAATCTGAAATTAGTTTTCTGCTACATGCTCTAGTTTTCATGCAGTTTGGAATTTTTGAATTTTCGCCAAAATGGGACACCTATTATAATATACAGTATGGGTAGCTGGAGAAGTAGGCTTACATCTGCCCTAACGTACACTAATGAAGCCAATTTATATTTATTGTCGAATTTATAATACCTATTTTACTTTGTTTCAGATCTGATCATGGCTTTGTCAAGTAGGCATCCATGCGTAAATAAACCTGATTCATTCTGTTATGTATGTGGCTGCTACACACTTCTTCGTCAAAGGCGCAATATAACTTCATTTGTTCGACGTGCCTATAAAGCCTATTTTAAAGTTCCCCTGGGTGACCAAGACAAGAAATGGGTCATAATTGTGAGAAAATGCTTCGTGACTGGACAAAAGGAAAACGACGGGGTCTGCCTTTTGGAGTTCCCATGGTGTGGCGAGAACCCAAAGACCACATAACTGACTGTTATTTTTGCCTGGTAAACACAAAGGGTGTCGGTAAGAAAAACAGGCATGAGATCCCCTATCCAAATATTCCCTCAGCAATTCGACCTTCTCCGCACTCTTCAGAACTCCCAGTTCCACTTTTTAATGGTTTTGACTCATCTGAAGATGAAGGCAGTCAATATGATCAGCAAGAGCATGAGGGAAGTGATAACGAGATACAAAATATGGTTGAAGACTCTGACGACTCTGATACCAAACAGCCAACATCTCCTCAGCTGTTTAACCAATCGGAATTGAATGATTTAGTGCGTGGCTTAGGGCTTTCCAAGAAAGCGGCTGAGGTATTAGCCTCCAGACTGCAAGAAAAAAAAACCTTGGCCGCTCTGTAAAAGTTTCTTATTTCGAAAGCGGGACCAGATTTTTGTGCAATTTTTTTCAGAACAAAAGCAGTTTGTTTATTGCAACGATATTCCAGGTCTTCTCAAACAATTAGGTATAACTTCGTGTTAAGTGATTTTGTAAAACTGTAATGCATATTTTCGTATACTTACATGTTTTTGTGAATACATCTTTGCAAATACAATTGTATATGCTTAATTTTACAACAGTGTGGCCATAAGTTCCAGAGACATACCATGTCATCATGCGTGAGGCGTCAAAATTTCGCAAGAAATGAAAATGTTGAATTACAAAAAATCTGGAGCTTACAGAGAAAAACCAACTTCAGATTTGAATTCAGCACACTCAAATTAGATAAGAACAAGTGCTGGTAGCAATGCAACAAAAATTTTGTTCCCCAGTGTAATTATTAACAGATAGCAAAAAATAAATAAAATGTAACATTTAAGAAAAATATTTAACATTCAAACTATTTTATAATCAAACACTCTCTCTCCTTTTGGGCCTCTCCCATGGCGCAGTGCTAGCGTCATTGCCTTGTAATCAAGGAGTCCCGGGTTCGATACCCGGTGGAGGCACAAGTGGTTCGGATCCCACTTTAAACTGTAGGTCCAGTCCCGATTAGCCTTACTGTGCATAAAGTGGACTTAGAACAGCAACTCAAACCAAACTCTATCTCTTTCTCTCTACCTCTCCACGCACACACACACGCACACACACACACGCACCCCCCACAGAAACATACACACACACACACACACACACATATATATATATATATTCCTCCTCCGTAGCTGTGCTGTCCAAGGCGCTTTGATTTGTACTACGACTGCCGGAAGGCATGGATTCGAGTCCGCCTGTGTTCAGTCTCTGGGTTCTTGGCTTGCGTATCGGGCCGGTGGAAACCCACCATCTTGAGGAAATTGGGGAGCTACGAGTGAGTAGCGTAACCGGTCTGGAAAATCTTCTACAACGGCTGGGGGTTCGACCTGCTGACCCCATGTCACCCCATTACTAGTTGAAGTTCTCCACACCTCTAGGTAGGATTGTGGGAGGAGACAGGTAGTCGGGAGATAGGCCAAGGAACTTCCAGGGCTGTCGAGCAACGGTTATCATTCAAGGTTATCATTTTATTATATACATATATATACACATTTTCGGATCTGGCCTCTTCCTAAAAGAAAACGTTGGTACGGACCTGTCCACATGATACCACTCTACGTCAAGTAATTGTCAACCAGACGAGACCTCTCCAGGTCAGAAAGCGCCAGTAGTGCCCAGGAAAAAATGCATTATTATGAAACATTAAGCAGCTCCAGATGAAGGTTGAGTGATGACGTGTTCCGATGACTTGGATCTTCATAATGAAAAAGAGCAGTTGCCACCATCTATCCACGACATTTTTCTCTACCAAAATATCAGGGAAGATATCAATCAGAACGAAGGTGAATTTTAAATTGCATTACTCAGGTAGTTACAAATACAGTTATTAGTGGCACATGAATACGTGGTGTTTCGTATTCTTCATAATGAATACATGGGGTTCTGAAGGTTCTTATTCATCACATTTTTCAAACATCGTTTCTAACTTAATAATGAACTTTGAAGAACGCTTCCACTTGCAACATGGAGAGAAATTACACTCTCTTGATAACCGTTTTTTTAGTAGCAGTGGAAATGTTGAAATAAATGCACACCAGGTGCGAAACTGTCACTTTTCGTCTTAATGAAAAAGCTTTCAGAATTACCGAATTTTCTTATATCTTGTGGATGCAGAATGGTTTTCATGAAAATATATCACCTCAAAAAATTGGTTTAAAGGGGAATGCGAACACTGTGCTAAGACATTATCATAGTAGCACATAATATGAATGTAAAAAACATTTTACCATCATTATGACAGAATCCAAATGAAAATGCTAAATATATTAAACACAGTTAATGATAAACAATATGTACGAATATATGCTTAGAACGTACAATTGAATTGAGATACATTTTGTGGGGTTTGAAACACTCGAGTAGCTTATGGGTTCACCTGGAGCCAAAACACAGTTACATCTGAAGACAGAGAGACATATTTACGAATAGTTACGCGAACTTGATTTTATAATGGATTCTCGTAGAATGGCCTGTCATAAGGTTGGTTACTCTCTGCTTAGCTACCTTGATTTCCAGATTTGGAAATATTTCGGGCCGGTCAGATAACATTTATACTCTTATTGACGACATTCATAAAAATCTTGGCTGAACCACAATGTTTAACTTTATTTGGAACACTCCGGTATAATTATAGCAGTTTTCCATTTAGCAATTAACTGTACCAAAGCTTTATTTGTAACCAAGTTCAAAGAATACGAAAATTTTGATCTTAATCATGAATGGCATTCCATATTTTGTGTACAAAAACATATTCCTTTACATTTTGTCGCCACTTTGAATGAATGTATCCTATATGAGAATAAATATTTCATATAAATCAAATAAAATATTGCCTTTTATCATAATTTAAAGTGTAAATTTACTCTGTGGTAAAAATAGCATAAAATTATGTCAATTTGAACATTGCTGGTATGCGAATGATCTTACACTCACTGCATATAAAGACCTTACCAATTTCAATGATAGACAGATGTCATTAGGGAGCGGATGGATTAAGAGAAAATATATCAGCGAAACTCTCGTTTCTCTGTCTTAGACAAATAGATCACCATTGTCGTCTATTTATGAATACCTCACCTGTGTATTCGAGTTTTGCAATTAATTCACAGAGGACTCAGAAAAGTATTATCCTGGAATTTCAACTGTTCCCTGTTCCCAAGTTCTTGGAAAGGATCTAATCAATATTTACCTCCTATCATAGAATGGTGTGGTAAGGGCGGTGTTTTTCATATGTAATTGGATATTTAGTATAATCCAAAATACGGTGTATTTGTTATCCACTGATATTTAATTTTAAAAAATAAATTAAAACTGAAGATCAGGGATCGACGAAGGTAACTTCTGTTAACAGAAGGTTTTACCGTAACTGATTCTAGGAACGTATTAAGCCCTTATCCAGTTTTCTTTTTTTTTTTTTTGTCCGCACTGAGATATTACACAGTGTAGACTGCAGAGTGATGGATCACATAGATTTGATAAAACAGCTTGCCTTGTCCATCAAAGGGGGTGAGAATCCTTTCTGGAAAGAGACCCATGAAACAAGACAAACACTTACGGTGGCTTATTAACGAGTTATATCCAAGAAGGCTGCATCTAAGAAGACGAGAGAATGCTACATACCTGATGAATGCCAACTCTTGGAAATGCAACTTACGTTAAGAGATTTCTGGAATACACAGAATGATCAAACTGCTTCTAGAAGTAGTAGGTACACCCAAGTATTCACAATGGAATAGCATATCTGTTGTAACTTCTTACACCATCGTGGAACTTTCCTCCGATGACCAATCAACTAATGGCAAGTAGTAATATTACGCCATACGTTTATAGCACATTTTGCAAATTTATTCTTTCCATTTATGTAAATTGTACATTGTGAAAATTTCAGTTTTAGGAACTAGTTGCTTGCGTAAGATAACCATGCTCCTACATATATTTTTGCGTTATTCTTCTTCTTCTGATTGAGTCGCTACTCGGCGGAAATTATACAGTATATTGCTTAAGTGAGGTTACTCACATAATGAGAGCGAAATATGAAGCAACATACAAGATTACTTATTTGAAGTCCCCCATATTTGGCTACAATACATTAAAGCAATAAGATTTGTTTCCAATGCCCGATTATATCTTGCAAGTCTCAGTTACACAAACGCATAAATGGAGTCTAATTAAGATTCCTTAAGGGCATTTCATTCATTAGCGCTTTTGAATTTGGCTGTCGTCAACAAACCCATACATATGATTAGCAAGATAAAACACAGTCAGTTGAAATAGTATATTAATATATTGGGGAAGTTCAGAGCATGCTCATCATGATAGGATACGACAACTTAAAAGGTTTTTGGATTCTGATACATAAAGGTAAAGGTAAAAAAGGTAAAGTGTTCCCCTGTGCTAAGCACCACGCCATGAAAGCGTATAGGGGGTGTGGGGGTAACGCCCCACACTTTCTTGATCCGGTCGTGAGTGGGGGTGATGTGATCAGTACCACGCCCTGACCACCTTTACCCCCCCCCCCCCCAGGGTTTCCCCCAGGTACCCATGTTATTCGACGCTGGGTGGTCTCCGGGGCCGCTTCCAACGTTAGAAAAGTTCCCGGATTTGAACCGGCCGGAGATCCAAAACGGGACTTTTGGCATGGTAATCAGACGCGTTACCGACTGAGCCACCGCGGTCACCTTATTCTGATACATAACTTTTCTTTCCAACATTGCGTGTGAAGGAATCATGATTAATGCAGATCAACTGTTTTTCTATTATAAATACATCGTCGCCATGTAATCAGAGGGTCTCGGTTTCGATACCCGGTGGAGGTGCCTGGTTTGATTGGTATCAAAATATTTCTATTAGATAGGATATTCGGATCCCACTTTAAACTGTAGGTACAGTCCCAATTAGCCTTACTGTGCATAAAGTAGACTTTAAACGCCGACTCGACAACAACAACTCAACTCTTTTTAAAATAGAAATATAATAGGGTATTGGTCTTATGAAGACTACATTAACAATATGACACAAATATTAATATCAAGGGAGAGTCACAAATTTGACCTAATTGTCACTTTTTGGTAACAAAATCCACATAGTTGGAGACTATATTGTCTTAATTATTTGAGTAGGTTTAGGTTGCATTTACTGGACTGTCAAAAACATATCGAACACGCTGTTCGAAAACGAACAATATTGGTATTTGAGTTCTTTGTCAACGTCTCTTTTATGATATACTTCAGTCCACTGGCAAGAAAATTCCATTCCATGTGAGTCTAAATGTTTCTAAGCATACTATATTTTAAAACATTGGATAGTTGGATAAGTAGATAGGGCAGTCATTTTTCCACCGAAAATTTTGACTACCTTCATATTTAACAGGGAAATCATACGGCAGTCATTGCAGTCATTTTTCTACTGTGAATTTTGACCCCAACCCATTTAACTGGAGATTGATAGGGCAGCCATTTTTCTACCGTGACATTTGACTTCTTTTTTATTAAAGTAGTAACTAATATGGAAGTCATTTCGCAATGGTGAATTATTACTCTCTTATAATTTAACATGAAATCGATAGGGAATTCATTTTTTTACAGAGAATTTTGACTCCCTGTCATTTAACAGGAAATGGACAAGGCATTTATTTATCTACGTGAAATTTTGACTCCCTCAAATTCATCAGGGAATTGATAGAGCAGTAATTCTTCTACACTGAATGTTGACCCTATTCTCATTTCTAGCTCTAAATTGATGTGGCATGCATTTCTCTAGGTAAATTTTGATTCCCTTCTTCTTTAAATAGATATTAATAGCGCAGTCAATTCTCTATGTTGAATGTTGCCTCCCTAATCAATTAACAGGATATTTATAGAGCAGTCTGTTTTCTACGGGGAATTTTGAGAGCGTCTGAATTTAACATGAAATTGATAAAGCAGTAATTTTTCTACGGCAATTTTGATTCCCTCATTATTTAACAGGAATTTGATTTGGCAGTAATTTTTCTACGGGGAATTTTTCATCCATTCTCATTAAACAGGAAATTATTACGGTATTCATTTTTATACGGGGAATATTGACTACCTCTTAATTTAAAAGGGAATGATAGGGCAGAAATGTTTCAACGAGGAATTTTCACTGCTTCCTAATTTAACAGGGAATTTGTATACCAGCCATTTTTATTATTGAAATTTCACCCTCTTCTCATTTAACACTAAAATAAAAGGGCAGTCATTTTCTACTGTAAATTTTAACTCCCCTGTTATTTCAGTGGGTATTAATAACGCACACATTTTTGTACGGTGAATTTTGAACCTCTTCTAGTGTAACAGGAAATTGATATGACAGTCTTTTTCTATAGTGAATAGGGCCTCCCTGAAGGCGTAGTGGTATTGTCGTCGTCTTGTAATCAAGGTGTCCGGGTTCCATACCCAGTGGAAGCACATAGTTGTTCGGATCCTACATTAAACTGTAGGTCCAGTGCCGATTATCCTTTCTGTTTATAAAGTGGACGGACTTAAAACACCAAATCAATCAATCAACCAATTCTACAGTGAATATGGACCTCCTCGTCATAGGACAGGAAATTGATAGGGCAGTAATTTTTGTACAATAAATTATAGGGCAGTAATTTTTGTACAATAAATTATAGTGTTCCTTCTCGTTTAACAGGATATTGATAAGAGAGTCATTTCTCTACTGTGAATTGTGACTCTCTTCTCATTTAACCAGAAATTGATGGGGCAATAATTTTTATACGGGGAAATTTGAGTTACTCCTAATATAAAGAGAATTCATAGGACAACCATTTTTCTACACTTGAATTTTGACCCCTTCTTAGTTAACAGGAAATTCATACGGCAGTCATTTTTCTACGCAAAATTTTGATTGCGTTTTTATTTAACAGGATATTGATATTTCAGTCATTTATCTACGTTGAGTTTTGACCCTCATCTCATTTCACTGGAAATTAATAAGTCAGTAGTTGTTTTTACATTGAACTCAATTTTCTTTTCAATTAGTCGATATTCGTGGGGACAGTTTTTTTTTCCTCTGTTGAAATGGACTGTAGAGTCATTTTTCTACGTAGAAAATTGAGAACATTTAATTTTGTACGGAGTGAGAATTCCTCGTTACAAGGCAGAAGTATCTACTGTACCACCACTTTTCTCTTTTGCGACGATTCGAATTTGACTTATTAGAGGTCACATGCTGAATAGGTGTGCCAAAACACTACACGCGAACAGTACGTCCACGGGATCTTGCGTAACAATATTTCTAACTAGGAAGCCTTAAAAAAATAAAGCATTATTGTTCCCTTATAGATTAATTAGGCATATGAATGAATCTGGCAGATCTTATGTTCAATGACGAACTGGGGTTTCCTTAGCTGTAGTTTCTGACACGCTTAGATTGTTACAAGGTAATTTAGATATGTGTAATTAAATTATTGTTGTCACTTAAAAATGTTTAAATAATAATTTCTGTGAATTTCAACTTAGCGCAAATTGCCTTTTTGATTGACATTCGGGTGTTAACTTGTTCATAATTTGTATCACTTACGTAATTATGCGGTGTATAAGTATGGTCAGGCTAAGAGGTGCTAAATTCTTCTTCTATCTGCAAAAAAGCATTCCTATGGTGATTGAACAGAACACATTTACCGATACTTCGCATTTAAAACAGATTAATAAATTCCTCTAGTTTTATTTTTCTGTCATACCACAATATGCTCATACCTGTGTCAAGTGCGTCGTACTGCAGGAATACAAAACTGGCCTCTCCCAATTTTATTTGAATGTTTAGATTATACCAAAAAACGTATTTTACAGTACTCATTAACGGAGACTTTGTGGTTCTACAGGGTATCGTCTCGACAGTTTGCTCAAAGCAGAACAAATGACGAACGGGATGCGGAATAAGCTGACCATAGTCCGATGCCCGGCCGTTTCTGCACGCCCCTCATAAAATAACTGTAACATTGGTTAAGGAGGGTTGAACATGAACTTTCTGTAGAAAAAGGCTAATATAATTCATTTGTTCTTTACTTTTATTGTCCTCTTCACCCCTCTTGTTGGCTATGACGATTTGTTTGAACTTCTTTATTTAAAGAAATAAATATGTAGAAATCGTCCACAATCTTCCGCGTTGCGACTTTTGCTCCTCGTTTATTCAGTGCAGCAAACGAAATGATATAGTTCCTTAATCGCCCATGAGTTGGCAGTACGAACTATGGTATGAACCTGATACGCCACCTAGCGATGATTTTCTCTCTTACTACTTTCCAGACTTGACACACGAAGAACGACTCGCAATGGAATAGCACGAGTACGCTGAGAGAGATGCAGTACGAGTTGCAATCTTGTGGAACCTCGATCGAATTGCAGCCGCATGCGAAATGTGTTTGACTACCGAGAAGGAAGATGATTTCTAGAATTCTGTGCACACATGTTTCTTGGGAATACGTACAGAATTAGACAAAGGACTGAGTATGCAGAGAATCTACACGAACGTCGTCGAAAAATCCCGCAACAGATTTACCATGACGAAATCTTGACAATTTGTGACGTACTTTAAGCTGCTTGTAAAAGGAAGAAGCCAGACTAGCAAAGCAGCAAGGACACTTTGGGATTGCCGTGCATTACGAAAGGATTGGACCATGCAAACTGATACCCAGGCACGAGTGGTGCTTTTTCTGTTATAAGTAAAAAATTGGCAAGTGTGATTTTTCGGCAAGTTACTCGATCACCAATTACTTCCCTCCCCCTCCATGAATTTGATAATGCGTGAAGTAGAATTAAAGAGCTACTAAGATTTTACGTTAGACGCATTATTGACCCGATTAATTACTCTATACGTGTTCGTGCAACGTATTTGAAATAACGACGCATTTGGATACTTATGGAAAATCGCGACGTGTCAATTTTCTAAAATGTACTGAATGTGCCAAGCTACAAAATGTGTAATTTGATAATTTAATGTTCGTATTTGTGGCGGTCCACAATAGTTAAATTGTTAAATAACACGTAAGTAAATCCTTTATTGAACAGTGAAGAACATTGAATGAAAATTACTACCCAGGCGAGATTTTTGTTGAAGTTGGAAAAGTCTAATGTAAATTTCTTGCAATCTTAATTCTCGTAGTGAAATTTTCCCTCAGGAGCATCTAAGTCAAATATTGCGTACACATACATGTTTTTCTTCCGATTTAATCATGGAATATTCCATTGTTGGTTCATTACTCACCTAAACACGCCATAGGGTATACTGAGATAATAATTATTGTTCAAACTGACAAACTTTAAAATGACCCACTGTTTATATATATATATATATATATATATATATATATATATATATATATATATATATATATATATATTGATAGATTTTTGCTGGACAAAAATACGAATGGGTCACGTGAATTGTATTTTAATGTTGTAAATGAATTCAATCGACCACGTATAAATAAGCTCGTTACTATTATTGTTACTATTCGTCGATAATTTATTTTTGGATCTATTTGCCAAAGCATGTTTGTAAATGTTAGAATCAAAGTATACGTAGTGGTTATTAAGGATGCACTACATGATTGTGCTTGAGTATTTTTGTTGAGACTCTCGCAAATGACTTGTTATCTGTAAAGAAAAAAAAGAAAACAAAAGGATCTACGTTATTGTTAATAAACCAGTCCCACTTAAAATTGTCAATGTAATCTTATAATATCATTGCAAAATACCCTCCAATGAGCGTAACCAATGACTACATACAACACGAATAATGAAAAAGGGTAGGTGAAGGCATTTTTTTATATACTTGTATATTTGGTGAAGGTGTTGTAGTTAGACAGTTGTGTTTGTCAATGTCTAAAAATGCATCTTAGAAATGTGAATGACAATTGAACGCTCTGAGAATAAATATTTTATGGGATTCAGAGCTTTCTCGCAAGTTGTACTGTAATAATTTCTCTTGCAGGTTTCTGTGAATCTTGTTCTATTGATTTGCGAAATTTGCGCCAAAAGTATTGAAGTTCATTTCAACTTTGAGGTGTCGCACAACAGCACGACGTTAGCCTCCGACGAAACAATTTGTGCGTTCTGCTAATTTTTGATACTTTATTCTCCCTGCCTCTTATTTGTAAAATTGTAGCTTCCAGTTATTGTTATTATTATTATTACTATCATAGAGCAGAACGTCACAAAATTCCTGGTACCAGAGCAAGGTTCCTTTCCTTGTGGTGCCAACATCTCGCAAATTTATAATAGTAAATCAAAGTTTACAATTGTCAGAAATACTAAATATTCTTAACATTAAAGCGTGTTTTGTAATTGCTAGTAATTTACAATTACTATAATCAAATTAGTTTTCATTTTTTTTGGTCAAGTTCATTATTATTTTTTATTTTTACCTCAGTAATTTTGAGAAAAAAATTATCCTCCCTTTTTATATTACACCCTTTTAATAGTTTTTTCTCCCATTCTCTTGATTCACTTTTATGGCTATAATTTCCTATGTCTCGTCATTATTTTTGTTTTCAATTTGAAAAACAGAATTACGCCTCCTGTGTTGAATTATGCGTTCACCACTCCCTTATGTCCTGTATTTTTTTAAATTTCTTTTTATCTTGATTTTTTTCAGAACGTAGTGCATTCTTGTATTTTTTTAAAAAATAACATTTTTTTCCATTCATTCACTTTATCCTTTTGATACATTATATATATCCACACATTTTTCTTCTTTGAATTTCATTGTTGAAACAAAAATATTTTTGCGTATGCATTTTTCAACCCCCTCCCTAACTTATGAAGATTTAAAAGATGCTCTTTGGGTTTCTTTTTGCCTTTATTTCATTCATTTTATTATTAATGATGGTTTTATAGGAGCATTTGATATTCCTTTTGTTGCCTTCAAATACGGCGACTTTAACGTGTCATCGCGAAGACATTCCCAACCTCTTTTTGCATCTTATATTCCTTCCACACAACATGTCCTTATCCTCCCTTCACCATTTCTTAATCCACCCCTATTTATTATGTAAATGTACTAGTATTACCACCAGATCAAACTTTAAGTAACAAATCATGTGCGATATACTACTGCAATGGATTTGTTACGACATATATCCTTTGTTGATGGTTCGGATCCTAATTTGTTGTATCAATTTCTACTTATCGTGCTTCGAACCCTTAATTTAAATGTTTTGGACTTTTAGTACTGGCTTTTGATGGCCTCATCTCGAACACTAGGATCCCTTCGGAAAATTTGGTACGTTGCGTTATTAGAAAAATTTCCTTGGCCAATTTTCACTCGTGTCTTATGGCACAGATTAGTTCCACCATCTGTTATAAGAGCATTAATCAGTCAACATTTATTACGTGGTCAATATGCATATGAGTTTGTTTCAGCATACCTATAGCATATGTATGAAGCTTTTCATATTTTGCCGATTGATTGAACGGAAGAAGGTCTAATGTATTCCATAATGACTGGATTGCAATCCTCGACACGCTTACATCTAGTGGGATACCAACGTCCTACATCAATTCAAGACTTTATGCACATGGCACGAGAAATTTGGACGATGGAATTGCGCTCTATGGAAAACATGAACCTGAATCCATCAATGACAATTGTTTCACAGGATCAACAATCCTCAGGGTCTTTTGATCCTTCTAAATCTACTTTATCTTCTATGGCTAAGTTTGATGAGAATGTTTTCAAAAAACAAAAGATATCATCTCACCCTAATTCAGCTAATAACGGTATTCAATTATTTCCATCTTCTTCTCATCCATTGCCTTTTGAGGAAACATCTCAAGGCGTATCTTCAGTAGAGGTGATACATATAGATCATCCCTTTTATATTAATGAAAAATCGGTGCCAGTAGTACAGGCTCTTATAAATTTCACTCCATCTAATATCCTTCTGGACTCTGGTAGTTCGGTTTCGTTAATTCCGATGGTTTCTTGTCTACTCTTTATGTGACTTCCCCTGTGTTAAAGGATGTTACAAAAAAAATTGCATACTGTGGATAGTAAACCTTTATGTTTAACTTTTGGGCTTTATCTTTCCATCAAAATAAATGCGTTGTCCTTGAAATGGGATTATTGGATCTCAGATGCTCTTCCTTTCCCAGTTATCATGGGATCTAATTTTTGTCTCATTTATCCTTTGAAAACTTCACTATTACTTTTACCTTTTGTATAGTATCTATTCCTTTTGTTTCAAAACACCATCCTCAAGAGGACAAATTTAATTCTTCTTCTTGTCCTTCTCCAGTTTTACATGCTTCATTGGCTGAGGATATTCAAACTTTATTAAGTAATGTTGATGATGTGGTTACAGAACGCGTGGGTGAATGTACATTAGACCCAGTTACCATTCCCATTTTTACTGATCTACCGTTTCGTCCGAATCCTTTTCAATTGAATCCCATACAAACAGCAATATTACGTGATCAGGTTAAGGATCTTATGTCTTAAAACATTATTGAAGAGTGTTCATCCGCGTATTCATCACCGTGTTTTTTGGTGGATAAGAAGGATGGTGGTCACCGATTGGTGTGCAGTTACAAACAGCTTAATCGCATAATCGCCTATGATAATTTTACACAACCGAAGGTTGACCTTATTTTCCGACATTTGCAACCGCGGTCGGGGTTTTTGTTGTTTAGATCTATACAAGAGCTTTCATCAGATTCGCCAGAACCCAGTAAAAACCTAACAGCTATTTTCACTTCAAGTGGACAATATTGCTATACTAGGGTTCTTTTCGGAATCAATCTTGGTACACAATTTTAACGTGTGCCTTAGATAAACTTTTAGGCACATTCAAATATAAATTTCTAATTATTTATGCAGATGACGTGTTAATTTACAGGCCTGATGAAACAACTGCAAACTAAAAGTGGTAAACGTTGTAAGTGCCAAAAGCGAAAGTCTTGTGAAATCGCATTCTTCAGCACATCAGCCCGTATGAACGTTCACACTGTGCCTTTTTACACGCCCTTTGAACTACTTAGAGGGCTACCAGCTACTTTTCACTTTTACCACATTATCAAGCATGGCACGTTTCACAGTTTAACTTGGAAAACGGTGTTTGAATTATTGTGGCACTTACAGTGTTTACCAATTTTAGTCTTCAACTCACTTACAGCATCTTCAGTTAGTGTTGCATACCTTGTTGCTGGCCTAATGGTAAATCCGTCAAAATCTAAATGGATGCAGCGGGAAGTCAAATATTTAGGGTACATCTTACGTGAGGGACAACTCATTTTGGATCCCGACCGTATTTCTGCAATTCAGGAGTTACCCTCTCCTAAGAACCTTAAAGCCCTTCAGCGTATTGTTGGTGTTTTAGTGCATTACGCGAATTTCATTCCATCTTATGTGGACCTTACCAGTTTCCTCACAGATAAAAAGAAAGAAAGGCGCACATTTTCTTGGTCACAATATGATCAAAGACAATTCGAAAAGCTAAAACAAGTATTTTTGCCAAAATACGGTATTGGCATTCTAGGGATTTCTTATTACAATGTGATGCTTCTGGTTTGGCTCTGGGAGCTTCACTTAATCAACGCAAACTAGATGGCTCATTTCGTCCTATTGCATTCGCTTCACGTAAACGTACTGACCCGGAACGCAGCCAATCAATATACGAGGGAGAATGTTGTGCTATAGTTTTCGGGTAGAAGATATTTGAGACTTACCTTACAGCGAAGTCCATTACTCTTCAGAGGGATAATCAGGCCTTATCTTGGCTTCTTCGACATCCCGAGCAATATGGTAGCTCAAAGGGCGTGTAAAGAAGTCACTAGTGTGCATGTTCTGACGGGCTGATGTGCGGAACAATGCGATTTCCCAACAATCTCTGTTTTGGCACTTAAAACGTTTACCACTTTTAGTCCTCAATTATACAAATATTTGACTAAAGAAACATTTTAACTTGATACACCCTTGCAATACTAATATTATTATGTCTAAGACACACACAACTAAAAATATACAAAATACAGATTCCTCAAAACTAACTAACTAACTAACTCTCTAGCCTTCTTAAACCAGAAGGTTCATGACTGCAGCAACACAGGCCTTCCATCTTTCCCTATCTTGAGTAAGATCTATATACTCTTTTCCATCCGTACCGATTTCCCTTAGGTCCATCTCAACGTTATCCCTCCATCTTCGTCTTGGCCTTCCTACAGGTCTCTTACCATCAGGTTTCCCAACAAGAATCCTGTAAACTCCTCTTTCCTCTCCCATTCGTGCCACTTGGCCTGCCCACCTAAGTCTTCTTGATTTAATAATTCTAATAATATCTGGACATGAATACAAATTATGTAGTTCTAAATTATGTAACCTTCTCCACTCACCTGTCTCCTCGTCCCTTTTAGGTCCAAAGATTTTCCTAAAGATCTTATTTTCAAATACTCTCAATTTATGTTCCTCATTCAATGTAAGGGACCAAGTTTCACATCCATATAATACTACAGGCAAAATTACTGTTTTGTATATTTTAACTTTAGTTTCTTAGATATTAAACAAGAAGACAAAAGTTTATGAAGAGAGAAGTAACATGCATTTCCTGAATTAAGTCTACTTTTTAATTCCTTTTTAATATCAGTTTAATTTGTTAATATTACTCATAAGTATTTGAATTTGGAAACTGGTTCAAACGAGTTGTTATCAATAATTAGATTTTGATTATTACCTAACACTTGGTTTCGGCCTGTAAGCATATATTTAGTTTTCTCTTTGTTAACTTCCAAACCTATCTCTTTAGCAGTTTTGAAAAATATATTAGCATTATTCTTAACTGTATTCAAATCATCCCCCAGTAAGTCTACATCATCTGCATATGCTAACAACTGAGTCACATCATTTAATTTTAGTCCTTCTTTAGTTTCTTTTACCTTCCTAACAGCATATTCTAAGGCAAAATTAAAGAGCAAAGGAGATAATGCATCTCCTTGTTTTAACCCATCATGAACTGTAAATTTGTCAGACATATTAATACCCACACGAATTTTACTTTCTGTTTCACTGGTGCATATTTTTATCATACTAACAAGCTTCTTAGGTATTCCAAACTCTATTAATATATTATATAATTTCACTCTTTGACCAAATCATATGCTCTTTTGAAATCAATGAATAGCTGATGGACATTTTTATTATATTCCCACTTTTTTTCAAGTGTCTGTCTGATGTGAAAACTTTGATCTGTAGTTGATCTGTTACGTTTACATCCACATTGATAATCACCTATAATTTCATTAGCATATGGGGTTAGTCTTGTTAAAAGAATGTTAGATAATATTTTATATGTGTTGAGAGTAGAGAAATTCCACGGTAATTATTGCAGTTCATTTTATCTCTTTTTTTAAAAACAGGAACAATTATGGATTCTTTCCCCTGTTGAGGGATTTCTTCTATATTCCATATTAAACAAAGTAATTTATGAATTTGACATATTAATGAATTTCCACAATATTTAATTAACTCAGCTTAATTCATGAAGACTTTCTTTACCAATCGTGGGTTTAAATGTGTCTTCTTTGCCAATGTGTGCATTACAGTCACCTAACAGAATTTTCATATCATACTGAGAAAATTTATCAAAGACCTGTTCTAACTCTGTATAAAAATCTTCTTTAGTATTATCATCTTTATCTTCCGTTGGTGCATGTATGTTTATTAAAATAATTTTAGACCACCTACCCTGTAAAACTGCATATGATATCCTATCATTAATAAATTCTACTGTTTTAAGAGCCGAGATAATTCTATTATTTATGAAAAAGCCTGTTCCAAAATTATGATTTTCAGTACCCCCATAGAAAAAAGTATAATTTTTAGTTTTACAATTCCCTTCTCCTGGCCACCTAACTTCCTGGACGGCTACTATATCTATACTTAACTATCTCATTAATTGTACACTGAAATTCCCCAGGGCGGTAAAGGCTCAGAACATTCCAGGTGCCTAATTTAATATCCTTTTTCCTAATGCAGATCTTATCCTTAGTCCTGTAACCTCCCAAAGTAGTCCCCACCCGGAGATTCGAACCGGGGACTATTTTACCTGCAGAATATTTCACCTTGGGAACATCCATGGCCGTATATTGCTGTTTCTTGACATGTCTTTTTACAGTGCAGAGTTGTCAGCTCTACGCCTAACCCCCAATATAAATGAAGGAACTACTACACAAGACAAACACAAACACATTAGAGAGCACAATTACTACACAAGACGAATATAAACATATTATACAGCACAACTACTACACAAGACACACACAAACACATCACAACTATAACACAATATAAACACAAACAAACTACACACCACAACTACTACACAAGACAAACACAAACAAATTTGACAGCACAACCACTACATAAGACAAAGCAAACATACTAGACAGCACAACTAGAATACAAGACACATACATACACACCACCGATACTACACAAGACAAACAGAAACACATTAGACAGC
The DNA here is from genome assembly GCF_977018435.1 of Lepisma saccharinum. Lineage (NCBI taxonomy): Eukaryota > Metazoa > Arthropoda > Insecta > Zygentoma > Lepismatidae > Lepisma > Lepisma saccharinum. The sequence goes on from NC_139239.1 coordinate 89,641,403, forward strand.
ATAACTACTACACAAGATAAACACAAACACACTAGACAGCACAACTACTAGACAAGACAATCCCAACCACACTAGACAGCACAACTACTACACAAGACAATCCCAACCACACTAGACAGCACAAATACTACACAAGACAAACCCACATACAAGCACACCACAACTACTACACATTGGCATTCCTAAACCTGAAGCCTTCCAAACTTCATTATTTCTGCCAATCTCAACACTGCCCTTCCATCTTTATCTTTGAATTTGAACAGTTTAAAAGGATACAATTTTGACACTCCTTTTGGTTGCACATCTTTGTTTTCATGAACCAAGAAGCGTGCAATGTTAAACAAAGCTTCAAGCATGTACGATGTGAAAGCTTCATGAATATAGCGTTGGATAGTGTAATAGGCGTAATAAATTGATGCATATTTTTGGTGTTCCGAATTACAGTTTGCAGAATATTAACACCAAATGTTAATAAAAAATGAAATTAGGCATACCATATTTAATGCAAAATATGAATTTTTCACGAGTTTTGTATCTCTTAAAAAAATTGAATTTCAAACTCGAAATTTTTACTGATGTTACTTATCATGGAGTACTGTATTGTGTACAAATTTCAGATTTTTAAACAACTGCCCACCAGAGATATTTAACCTTAACTTGGAATGTTTAACAAAAAGTACATATTTGTGACCCTGTAGATAAAAGAATATGAAAATCTCAAGCTTCAAATAATTTTCACATACTCTATTGATACACAGGTACTTGCACAAAAAAATTTAAGTGTCAAACAAACTGCCTTCCCCCCCCCCCAAAACAAATGTCCAGAAATGTAATTTTGGGCGATTAAAATACACAATTTTGACCTTAAAATTTATTATGAAGGAATAATATTTAGAAACTTACACACAAATATAATTGTAGCCTATAATGTCCCTATCAGGACCAAGGTGTGGCATAAAGTACCACTTTTGAAGTTTTTGTGCTGGTAATCGAAACTGCCTTGAGCAATTGAATTAAAAATCCTGTTTATTGTCAATTCAGATGTGTATTTTAATATTTGCTAAAGTTCAAGAGAAAATTTTATCTATTTTAATTTTTAAATTGAAGTTGATTGAGCCACATGTAGCAGATAGAGCAAAGAACATTGAGGGATTGAATACAAATACAGTTACGGCAATGGAAAACGTGCTTCAAAGGAAAATTAGGTCAACGGTTGACAATCCCATAGATATATCTACTTATGCAACTCCTTCGCGAAAAGGAAATAGGTGTTACATTTGCATTTCCAATAAGGAAAGAAGAAACAAACTCTCATGAACAACAATTTCATGCAATGACTGTGGTAAATGTGTCTGTGGAAGACACTGCATGAAAGTTCAGATCTGTGACAACTGTGTTATTTCTAATAATAGTGAGTAATACTGAGGAACTGTAATTTACTGACAATGTAGAAATGAATTGTGTTATAATGTTATAATGTTTTATTCTATTATTGTTAATAATAAATATGCAGATGTACATTTCCGAATAAAAAAATACTTAACATACATTAAAACTATACAAAATATGACATACTTACCTTTCAAAATAAAAAAAATACTTAACAAACATTAAAAATATACAAACTATGACTTATATTAAACAAAACATACTAGTAGTGCAAAATAACTAACAAATGTAGCGGAATAGTAAAGTGGCACAAAATGCCACCCTTAGTCCAGCACGTAACAGATCAAACCTTGGTCCCGCCATCTTCAAATCGGTGATAGTAAAAATAAAATGACAGTGGTTCTGAACTGTCAACATATTAGGCTCACACCACACAAAAAATAAATCTTTTTAAAAATGGTCAAGCAACCATGTTGTATGACTTCATATGGATTGACTCTATAACAGAAGCAATCTCCATTTCTAATATTAACTGCGTTTCGTGCTATACGTTATTTCAGAACTAAAGGCTTCACCTACTAATGCTTAATTCAAACCTATGTTATTGAACACTCGAAAGAAATATCATAGGGAGTAGAAAAGTTTAATGGCGCACACACACAGGGCAACATCACTGGTGAGACTTCAATATGCTATTCCATATTTTATTGGCTGAAATTCAACCGCGTCGGATGTACGTAGTTTCCTGTTTCTCCAGAATTATTTTTCAAGAAATCCCAAAGTCAATATCGACGTGTGTTTACTTACTCTTCTACAGTAAATGTAAATGTGATAAATGAAGGAAATAGGATGTTTCTTCTTTCATGTTGACTCTTCTTTATAAGATATTTAATTACCCTTTCTCTGCCAGGGGTAATGAAATATTACATTCGTAGGAATAATTTGAAGGCAAATATTATCCCCTATATGTGAAGTATTTCTGCCAGTTAATTGAGACCTGAAAATAGAATTATTTTGGTTTCTCAATACAACATTGGTCATTATAAAATTAGATCAAACAAGAAAATATATATGTTTTAGAATGGCGTCCGAAGCGTATAACTGATGACGTCACCCACACAACTACACTGCATACAAAAGTTCAACGTGCATTCATAGTACACAATACAATGCACAGGGACATACGTAATGTACTCATTATATCCAACCACAAAGATATACATCGATTCCACACATGTATTCAATGTAAGATTCTACATACACTACATAGACAATGGCTTAAGATTGAGGTGGTCATTCAATAGCAATTTGTATGTACCCAGAACTTCGGTGGCATGTAACGATACATAGGGGAAAGGCGGGAAAGGAAGAAGACTTTAAATCTTTCGGTGTAATTTCCGAAAATAAGCTCTCTCTTTAAGGTGTCCGGTAAAAATGGCAAAAGAAAAAAATGGCAACGGAAAAAATGGCCAAGTAAAAATGGCAAACGGAAAAAATGGCAAAAGAAAATGGAACAGAAAAATTGGCCAAAGGAAAATTGCAAATAGAGAAATGGCGAAAGTAAACATCACAAACAGAAAGCAAAAGGAAATGATAAATATTTGATATAAATAATTCATATGTAAATTTTAAAGAAGAAAAATATTGATGCTCTGTTTAAAGAAATCAATATTTATTCAACTCTGATTTCGTCACTTTACATACATTGCAACTTTAGGTTATGTTCTACACTTCGAAATAAATCCTGCATTTATCTTTTTTTTTATCACCGTCGGCTCTCCTAGTTTTCTTCTTTGGCAGCTGTCTTCTCTCAGCCTGCAGAATGATCGCTTTCACTGCTGCATTTTCTTGCTGAATGCACCTGATTAGCTTCCACAATATAGCGTACAGTCTGTAGGATGTTTACAGACCAACAAATAGAAAAAAAATGTTTTATAGGTTCTAGCTTCAAGCATAATGTATGAAATGTTCTCTTATAACGTCCAAAATCAAATCATCTAGTATTGTGGGTTTACTTGGATTGCACGGATGTTAATTTCTGTTCTTCATATCATTACGACACACGACACTGGGCTATCTTTACAGCATTGTAATCAGGTGGATGATTATGATCATAGGAACACATAGAAGTTTTGTTTCAATAAATTTATTTTTAGAATTCCTCGACACTTGAATTTGTTCCTTCACCTTGTAATAGGGCTACCATATTCTGAAATGCTAAAAAGAGGACATTTTCTTCGAAAGCCACACACACCATCAATTTATTCACAAACACGAAAACATTACATAAATCACACAATTTATCATCATTAAATAAAATATTATTCTCAATGATATTATACTGCCACTAACCTAACCTGACTTTATAACTGTTGTGATGCTTAACAGTATGAAACGCGAAAGAACCTTCTGCAGCACTTACTTTAACTTCATGTTCACTGAAAGGTTTCGTGAAAAACTGAGTTAGTTTTGTAGATGTACCTCTGACGGCTCTTTTGTGCTTTTCGCACTCCACGTGTGCTTGCAAGTCTAGCCCTCCTTTGCTTGCCACAGACACATATGTACCGGGTTTACAAACCATACACTCGCCTTCAAAATCGTCTCTACCACGTCTAAAACATGAATACTTTTCTTATAACTCATTAGTTATAACTTGCACTTTCTTCTAGGCATATTAGTAGGTTACACCGTGTTCGCAAACTCTAACTTCCACTTCGAAACAAGAACAAACGAATGACGCGGAAATCACATCGACCGGAAGTTGAAACTGTAACAACAAACGACTAACGTTTAGCGCATCGTCCAGTACTGCCAACATCAGACGTTTAATGATTCGAAAAGTTGTAACTTCTTGATCTCTGACCTATGATGATTGGATAAAAGTAAAAACCCGGACATTTTAACAGAAAGTAACCCGCCCGGACGCAAATTTCAGGGTCCGAAAAGAGGACATGTCCGGGAAAACCAGGACGTATGGTAGCCCTACCTTATAACATTCTTCAGATCAGACTGTTTTGAACACGCGTAGAAGGAAGAGCTTTTCATTTTGAAAAAGTAAGCAAGTTCGTATCTCTGAGAGAAATCAGTGACACAAATTTGTGCGGTTTTTTTTTTCTCGACATTTCTACCCTTGCCATTGTTTCCTTTGCCATTTTTTCCCCTTTCCCACTTTTTCCACCTGCCATTTTTTCCTTTGCCATTTTTACCTAAATTCATCTTTAAGGACTCCTCTCTGTGAAAAAGATCATCGGCCATTAGAATAGGTGTACGTGCCTCAGACATAGTACATGGTATGTTCTTCCCCCTCCATTCCCAAATATAGAATTAGTCAGACGCCGCAGTTATTGTAGGAGTAGAATAGCTGCAGGCAGTGGCGGCGATTTGGTTGCAAAACTGGGGGGGGGGGGGAAGGACAGTATACTTTCCTTTCGGTAGATAAGGTTTAGCATAGTGCTGGAGCAAAGCGGCAAACGTTTAGGGCGAAACGCCCCCCTCGCCCTCTCTAATCGCCGTCACTGGCTGCAGAAAAGTATTTCGGCATTTCCTTTCTGGAGAGTGTAGTGATGAGTTTGGATTTCCTGCCGCACCAAGAGATAACTGTTCATATGTAAATCATTTGCTGAAAGTACACCAAACGCAAAGTCAAATCGAAAAATCACTGCACTGTATTTAATCGCGTGATATAGAATCAAAAACACTGGTAACTTTTACTTCTCTTCTTACGTTTCACTTACTAATTTTATTTGTTATAGAACAGAAAAAGGGGAGTAGGACAGACAGCCAAAAGTATTTTCAATCAAACTGAGGTCGAAATGAAATACCACCCATACAGCACACCAAGTTTCAGAGATATTTCAGAAATATTGCAATCTTTCATTTACTTTTCTAACATTCTGGTTTCGCGTTGACGTTACAGAAAGCATCACACGAAGTCACAGTTTTGGTTCTGAAACATTGCAATGTCATCGATGCATTGACTAGTTTCTGGAACGTCTCATTTTACTTATATCTGAAACATTTTGAAACGCCCCCTCGTTAGATTCAGTCACCATGCATTTTGTGTTTACCTTCGACGCTGACCTGATGAGTCGTGCAAACCTTATGAAGAATAATGTTGTTTATTGAGCGGTAATTTGATTAATATTAATACCAAAGAGAAATTGGTAATACGGTAATAAGTATGTTTAATTGTGTATTATACTTGTGCACGCTATATATTTAATCAGTGTTGTGTAACGTGTGTGAAAATATGGAAGTGGAAACAGCGCAGTTCCAAGCCAGTGTTTAAAATAACAGGGAATAAGGTGCCTACCTATGAGCACTTTACATTTAAATTATAACTAACTAACTAACTAACTCCCTAGCCTTCTTAAACCCGAAGGTTCATGGCTGCAGCAACACAGGCCTTCCATCTTTCCCTATCTTGAGCAAGTTATATATACTCTTTTCCATCCCTACCGATTTCCCTTAGGTCCATCTCAACGTTGTCCCTCCATCTTATTCTTGGCCTTCCTACAGGTCTCTTACCATCAGGTTTCCCAACAAGAATCCTGTAAACTCCTCTTTCCTCTCCCATTCGTGCCACATGGCCTGCCCACCTAAGTCTTCTTGATTTAATTATTCTAATAATATCTGGACATGAATACAAATTATGCAGTTCTAAATTATGTAACCTTCTCCACTCACCTGTTTCCTCATCCCTTTTAGGTCCAATGATTTTCCTAAGGATCTTATTTTCAAATACTCTCAATTTATGTTCCTCTTTCAATGTAAGGGACCAAGTTTCACATCCATATAATACTACAGGCAAAATTACGGTTTTGTATATTTTAACTTTTAGTTTCTTAGATATTAAATGAGAAGACAAAAGTTTATGAAGAGAGAAGTAACATGCATTTCCTGAATTAAGCCTACTTTTTATTTCCTCTTTGATATACTTTTCATTTGTTAATATTACTCCTAAGTATTTGAATTTGGAAACTGGTTCAAACGAGTTGTTATCAATAATTAGATTTTGATTATTACCTAACACTTGGTTTCGGTCTGTAAGCATATATTTAGTTTTCTCTTTGTTAACTTCCAAACCTATCTCTTTAGCAGTTTTGAAAAATATTTTAGCATTATTCTTAATTGTAATCACATCATCCCCTAGTAAGTCTACATCATCTGCGTATGCTAGCAACTGAGTCACACCATTTAATTTTAGTCCTTCTTTAGTTTATTTTACCTTCCTAACAGCATATTCTAAGGCAAAATTAAAGAGCAAAGGAGATAATGCATCTCCTTGTTTTAACCCATCATGAATTGTAAATTTGTCAGACATATTAATACCTACACGAATTTTACTTTCTGTTTCACTGGTGCATATTTTTATCATACTAACAAGCTTCTTAGGTATTCCAAACTCTACTAATATATTATATAATTTATCTATTTTGACCGAATCATATGCTTTTTTTAAATCAATGAATAGTTGAAGGACATTTTGATTATATTCCCACTTTTTTTCAAGTGTCTGTCTGATGTGAAAAATTTGATCTGTAGTTGATCTGTTACGTTTAAATCCACATTGATAATCACCTATAATTTCATTAGCATATGGGGTTAGTCTTGTTAAAAGAATGTTAGACAATATTTTGTATGTTGTTGAGAGTAGAGAAATTCCACGGTAATTATTGCAGTTCATTGTATCATCTTTTTTAAACACTGGAACAATTATGGATTCTTTCACTGTTGAGGGATTTCTTCTTTATTCCATATTAAACAAATTAATTTATGAATTTGACATATTAATGAATTTCCACCATATTTAATTAACTCAGCTGGTATTAAATCAATGCCAGGTGCTTTGTTATTCTTTAGCCTTTTAATAGCATCTTTAACTTCAGTCAAGTTAGGTTCTGGAACTAAAGGTTCCGCTGTGTGGACTTCATTCACTTCTGATTTATCTCCTACATTTACATTTAAAAGGTCATTAAAGTAGTTCTTCCATCTATTTAGAATATCGCTTGGGTCAGCTAGAAAATCACCGTCTTTATCTTTTATCAAGTTTACTTTAGGTTGCCACCCCTTTCTAAACTCATTTACACCTTTATATAGATCTCTGATATTTTTATTTTTGCTGTTTGTTTCAAAATTTCGTTACATTTAAATTATAACGAAAAGAAATGAATGGAAGAGACGGAAAGTACTTGTTGCTGAAAATATATCATTTGTCGGTTACATTACCTCCCTAATTTTATACAAAATTGCCCTCTTAAAAAAGTTTCTCATATCCCTGTGCATAGTGAAGAAACGTAGAATACTTTCAACTACGCATTTTTTTTACGTTAGTAGCTTTTATGTAATTAAAAATACGTTTCAACTAATTAATTCCGTGATTTCGTTACGATACGTAAATCGAAGGCTGCAGCATTGTCACGTGATTTTCTTTAGCCGTTTAGATAGTAGCTTGATTCTTAGCGACAAGCTACTACTGAAGATCACAGCATGATGTTACATGGTTCTCCTATAATTCAGATTCTAATTTTATATTACACAATGAAATGTTGCAGCATGACAATTACCACAGCTTGAAGTGAGTGATAGAACAAGTAACTGACACAGTATTTTTTTTAAAAAAATGTATTTGCTAACTGTTGTATTTGTGATTGCGTTAATTTACCTTAAATCAGCAATGCACATAAGAAATGCTTCTCCCAACTCTCTGCTTCAAAAAATAGTTGGTTACATTCCTGCAAACTAATGCAAACAGAATTTGATCTAAATATGGAATATACAGCATCCACCAGAGTAAAATTTTGACAGAGTGACTAGCTTCACCTGAAGTGAAGCTGTGCATGCGAAAAATCTGTGACCTGACCTGGCCTGGTACACTGGCACACACAATCCTTAGTTATTGGTGGGTATAAAAATTACACTGGTGTGTGTTTACATGCGGGCAATCCTTCCTTTTTTACCTAAACTCCATGTAGTTGGAAAAATGTGTTCACGTACGGACTAGTGTATCACGTGATGAAGGTAATATTACATTCATAAATGCTCTGGCCCTAGTTCCAATTTAGTCGAAGCAATCTAAAGCAATTTTCCATCAAACCTGGGCAAGATTGCTTCAGAAGGTTTTTAAACAGTTTCTAGCTCAGAAATCACTGCTGAATAACACATCCAAAATCAGACGAAATCGGTATACGGGAAAACTCCCAAAAACGGATTTCAAAATGGCGGACTTGCTATTGTGAATTTCCTTACATTGTATGTTAATTTGTGAATTATTTTTAATACTTTGTATATTATTACTTAACATTTGTGTTTTCTTGTTGTGCCAAATTATATTTTACATTCTAAGAATGAAAATATCTGAATTGTGCGCTATTTGTGAGATACAATTGGGCAATGGACAATGATGTATTTAAAATATGATCAACACGAATTGTATGTAACTTGATAAATGCTAATAGAGTCAGCTATACTGATGATTCTCTCAGAATTACCTCAAGCTCCTATAGCTGTACTTGCAGAAAACGTTGTTTGTAGTCTGAAAATCAAACCGTTCAGAAAATGTTTCTGGGAGATAAATTTGTGACAACATGAAGTGACAGATTATGGACCGGATTCGGATTGAATTCTTGTTTGAAGTCCACTTTATGCATAGAAAGTGTTGTCGGAACCATTATGTGCCTGCACCGGGTATCGAATCCGGGACCATGTGTGCGAATCGAATCAGACCTCTTGGCATTCCCTGCAAAGCAGCGGAGGACTGACAGGAGGAAACGGATTTACAGAAATCCAGAAGGCAACATGGATGTTTTCTACAGACTTGTGTTCTACTTACAACTTAGTAATGCATGAATATACCAGAGTTTTTGATGAAGGGTAGTGATCAACACAATGAAATGCTAGAAAGTAGACACAAGGAAGACCGTAATGTTATTAAAAAGGAATATAACTACTGGAAACCATACCCCCATTTGTAACGTGGATGGTGGGTGACGTAAATATAGCAAGAGAGGAAGGTGACCCAGAGGGGAGGAATCGCATTCACCAACCAAATTACTAAAGTAGTAAAGGATTTGAAGCTCACGAGACGTTGTGACGAATCACTTCAGTCTCTTTTAAGAGATCGGATGACCAAGCAATTATATGCAGTCGAAACAATACGCTTGTACCTTCTACGGGACTTACGCGTTTCACAATAGGTCAAAATTTTAAGTTATTTATCGTTGATTTCCAAGGATGCGCCGCACACACATGTATATATGCTAACTAGATATATGTTTTTATTATATTTCTTTCTGGCATCTTCTTTTAAGAACAAGCAATAGATAGTCAAGAAACACCCTTTCCCCCAATGAATTGAAGACTTAAATTGGTAAACGCTGTAAGTGCCACAATAATTCAAACACAGTTTTCCACTTTAAACTGTGAAATGTGGCATGCTTTATAATGTGTAAACGTGAATTGTGGCTGGTAGCCCTCTAAGTAGTTCAAAGGGAGTGTAAAGGGGTCACTAGCGTGCACGTTCTTACGGGCTGATGTACGGAACCATGCGATTTCCCAGAAAACTTTCGCTTTTGGCACTTACAACGTTTACCACTTTTAGTCGTCAATTATTCCTAACACAAAATGATTGTTCGGGTTAAAAAAGGTACAACAATTTAACATTTTGTGTTGATTTATTTGAACAGCCGACGCAACGAAGATAGACTGTTGACAAGAAACATCTATACATCGTTTAAATAAGCACGCATCTAACGTTAAGCGTTATTAAGCACACAATTCAACATTTTGCTTTCATAAATTACAATGTAATCAATTGAGATCGTCATCTATTGAAACATTAACAAGTACCTGTCGACAAAGACTCGCGTCCAATTGACATTTACAGTAACAGTCAAAACAAAAATTTGCAACATACATTTGAGAACCTAGTACTACTTGGATCGTTTGACAATCACAATATTAATAATTCAATTGTTAATCTATTATTTTTTTATGCTCTCAAATATATTTCCCCTGTACGAGTCGTGGTACTTCCGCAAGGCTACTCTGAGACGTCAGTCAGGAAAGAGAATTTAATCGCGTCTGCAAGCATTACAAAGTCAAACGCTTTGTAGCGACAATCAACTGCCACGCAATGCAAGTCATTTACTTCTTCACGCCGAAAACGCTAACGAAAACCGTAATAACGTTTGCCTAATCGTATTTATCTTCCGAATGCTCAATTTTAAATAATTGGCCCGTGAACACTTTTATATTCCACTTTCACTTTCAAGTGTTCACCAAAAACCTCGTCGATTGATCAAAGTACATTCCTAGTTTTCATTAATTATCCAGGTCCTTTCGTCTAGCCTCACATGTGGTTTCTAACTTCTTTTCTTGAAACTGGTCTAATCACAAAATGTCCAATTAGACGCGTATCCCCTTACTAATTCACAAGCGTTTTTTTATTCTTACCACATAGCTGGTCGTTCGATCCAAACTGAGTTCTTCTTCCATTCGTACACTACTTTCCATTTTGAAGAATGCTAACGTTCAATCTGACTTGCATGACTGAAAACCCAATATTCCCCCCCTTTAGCGAATTCTATCGCTGCGACGCTACTCGCAAGTACATTCAACGTTGCACGCGCCGGTTGAACTATTTCCTGCCTTCGCAGAGTAGAGGAAAATTGGCGACTTGAGCCCACGAGGACCTCTACCGGAAGCTTCCTGTATATTACGTCACTAACAACAGAACGACGCTCAGGTACCAGATCGTCAGACGTGGGGCGAAGCTGTGAGGTGTTTTGTGCGTGCAAAAACATATCGTAAATCTTTTGAATTTGCGATCGCGGAGAAAGCACGTCACACATTCTATTTTGACTCAAGTTTCTGCAACACTATTACATCAGTTAATTTTGATGAATTACATTAGTACGGATATCATCTTCAAAATAATTGAGAAAGATTGTTCTCAAATATTCTGCCAAAAGATTGACAAAAATGAAAATCATAGGATTTTCTGCTGCTGCGTTGTGGGATCTGTCGGATACGATATACAAGTAGATGCAGCACTCATTGCGAGCCTCGTGCATATCGTCGTTATTATTTTAAAGATAAATTATGTTGAGAGCAGCCCAGAATTCTCAGATAGGTCATGCAATAACTTTCGAATGGAAGTTGAAGGAATCCATTGCCAAAGCCAGTGCATTTCGGATGATGGATCTCTAAAACACTCAGTTCCATGGCGTAACAATGAAGCACACAAGAGCATTGCAATCACTTGTGCAGATTTCACTCTGAAAGCAGATGGAAGGGTTATCGTTTTTTATGATGGCTACAGAGGCTTTCCTACGGACAAGGGCTTAATTCTCAGGATGTTCTGCATCAAGCCTAGTAGGAATGATAATTTCAGCGCCTGCAAGGAAGAACACGCACTAACTAATGAAGAAAACAACCAAGCAATTATTTACCTTACAGGTGAGATGATGTAGAAGCACCGGTGTGCTGCGTACAACGAAGATGAGGATGCTTGTGTGGGCATCGTTCGTGCTGCAGTCTCATTACAAAATGCAAGTATTTGTACAAAAGTAATACCACACCCAGAAATTATCTGGCCTCCCAAATGGCGTAGTGATAACATCCGTCGCCTTGTATTTAGTGGGCTCAGAGTTCGATGCCTGGTGGAGGCATATAGTGACTAGGATCCCACTTTAAACTGCATGTCCAGTACTGATTAGGGTATGTGTGAATAAAGCGGACCCGAAACAAAATCTCGAGACAACATCCGGAATGTGCTCAATTGGGAAATCCTCAGCATTAGACAAACTGATGAACGTAACTGAACTCTGTTCACCTGCAAATTCATTTTGTTTCCATTCCTTCCAACATTCAGATATTGAAGCCGTTGGAAGAAAAGCAATGCTTCTGTTGTATGACTGCGAGTAGTCGGAATCCACAAACAAACTATGTCGTCGTATGTTAATTGAAGACATTAGCTGCAGGTATATCGTTTGTTACACCTGACTCTTTATCACCTACCGATTCGTCCACAAAGTATCTTAAATTTCGTACACACTTTCAAATATGAATCTGGAAGTATAGAGAAGAGACGATCGGTGTAGAAGGAAGCGGTTGGTATGTAAAGAATAATTCCTACTATGCTGTACACCCACTAAATCTAGATTTCCTCCTTAAGATGGTTTGCTGTTCCTGCACGTCGAACCTTGATGATACTTCACGATGCGGATGCAAGCGTAATCGATTGTCCTCTCCAACAGCTCGTGGCGAGTCGTTGCAATAATAATGTGATGACAGTTACTTGCGTACGCAGGAGGGTAGACTGGAATTGTAAAAATGGGAATTACCTACGTTCTACTTATTTCGTATATTTGGAACTTTCACTGAACATTGAAATCTAAGGATTAATTAAAGAGTGATTTCCATTTAGCACTTTCGATATTCCCAAGTTCCTTGCTGCTTCCATTTAAAAATTTTGATTTTCCTCAAAATGTCGAGAAGGACTGTGATTCCCCCCCTCCATTTGTAAGCCAATGTTTACGGTGATTAAGACGATTAATTAAACTTTGTCCATCCTTAGAAGTTGACTTTATAATTAAGTGAACTTAAAATAATTTTATTTGAAGTAATTGCTATTTTCTCAGTGTCTAACTTCTATAAATAACTTTTAATATCAAAATTGCATAAGAAATGGTATATTGTTGAAAGATAGTTTTAGTTTAAGTATTATTAAATGTAAATAAAAGCATTAACTCTCTCTAAAATTCGTAAATCCTTTATTTTTTGCCTTTAGTAGAAAACAGCCAGTCCGCCATTTTGAAATTCGTTTTTGGGGTTTTCCCATGGTCCAATTTTGTCTGGTTTGGGATATGTTATTCAGCAATGATTTGTAAGCTAGAAACTGTTTAAAAACTTTCTGAAGCAATTTTACCCAGGTCAAAGTGTAAATTGCCTGGACTAATTGTTTAATTCCAATGTCATCATGGGACACATGGTTCAATGTCTATTCATGTCTGTTTACACATGTACTTCAGAGTTTTAGCAATCACTTTCTATGTTTTTGATTTGAGATTGGTGTTTCACTTACATGTACTTTTTCATGATTCTTCTCTTGCAACTAACCAGCTATTCGTTTACTTCCGTCTTGATTACGAAGTACTACTGCCATGTGTGTGTGTGTGATTCAAGTTTCTTAATTAAGTTAGGCAAGTAAGGTTTAGGGCTCTTCAGTTTTCAAATAACGACTGTGGTTAGGTTAGGTGTGCCAGGTTTAGGGCTCTAAGTGTTCCAAATAATTTCCCTGAATGCTTTCAACATCTCTTCATTACTTTCACAAAATCGTCAAACTTACTTTCACAAATTTTTCCAATATTCTGCGATACTTTCTCTTTCTTTGAACAAAGAATGCCTTGTCGACAAATGCTTGCATAAGGTACTTATCTCGACTTTTTTATGATTAATTGCACTTTGGAATTCCAAACACTGGTAATTACTTTACCACGGTTCAAATTTATTGTAACAATAATTTCTACAAATTTGCAATACTTAATCTTTACCCTATGAAACTGAAAATTCATCTCACATTCGGAACCGTTGCCAAAGCTTTCATTGTTAGATTAGACAGGTCAAGTTTAGTTCTGTTAGCATTAAGATTATTTCTGTAAATACTTCTAACACCATATAATGTGATTTGTGGTCTTCAGCACTTCCTGCTATTCTCACCACCTGGTTAAAATAGTCTCATAAGTATTCTTACCACTTGGTGAAAGTAGTCACAGCCAAATTTTAAATTACTTCTGCAACTCAGTATTTATTATTTCAGCTCTCATTTAGTGGTCAAACCCATTAATAAATAAAATGAGCCCATGAACATTAAAGTGCAATTGTAAACAAAGTAGATATGATACTGGTTTAAAGACTGCAATCCTCTGAAAGTGACACAATACCATGACTGGACACAGTGTATATTATAATAATGTGACTAGCTATACCAGGTGATGGAGCTAGAGCCTATTATATTAATTTTTATTAGTTATGCGGGATGCATGTTAATTCAGTAATAAATGAGCAACATGTTTCAATAATTTCAAATTTTGTGTATGCATGGCAGTATGGTATCTTATGCAGGCACTGGAAGTATAGTCAGATTTTTAGATTTTTCAATTTTACTATTCCGTAATTTTGTAAATAGTTTATGAGCAATGCAATATTTTCTTCTAGAAAATATTCTTGCTTAGTCTATTGGTTCAAATTATGGAAAATTTTGCATTCCAGTTTACATACAAATGAATTATTCCTGATATAATTCATGAATCTTTACTTCTAGGAACTGTTTGTCAAGACAAACTCGGGTAGACAGAGATAACAAGTAAGTGATAACGTTCTGTAATGGGCTAATTTGTTTTCTTAGCTCAAGGAGTCATAAAAAAAAACATTATGTGATCCAAGTTAATGTAGAAATGATACATGTTCTGGATTCATTACTGTGATAGTTTCAAAGTGTAATCTCCCATTAGATACTCCATAACGTACCGTGATGGCATCAACACCTTTTTGATATCTGCCACTAGCCACAATATGCATCTAAAGTCAAGGGTGGCAAAAAACTTAGTATAACTCCCCCCCCCCATATTTTAACAAGTGTAAACACTCAGTAGTCTAGTATTTTTCATTTCATCCAGTGACAATGAAATGCAAACTTCTTTTCCAAATAGTAATAACCTGTGGCGCAACAGGCCGTGAGGACCAAGGTCTACCTACCGACTGCTGGGGATGATTGATTGATCTGGTTTATATTACTTCACTTTTCTGCAACATTCTGGCTAATCGTGAAGACGATTATTATTATTTGTATTATTAGAAATTATTTATTCATGGACGAAATTCAGCCTGTGGCTTCTGTGCCACTTAATGAGCAATGGTATGATGAATTTGATGAAGGGACACACGCCCAGGCCAGGATTAGAACTTGGAACCCCTATCATTGCAGTGCACTGTGCTAACCACTCCATGGAAATTTGGCAATGTTCTGTTTATAACTGTGATGGACAATGGTATTTTTGGTTAATGGAAAGTGGGTTTGGTTGGAAGATTCAGAGGCATAGGAATTATTTTGCACATATTTTTATCATCTCCTCCATCAGTTGGCTGCAACAAACACACAATTTATTTTATAAAATAAAACTGAAGTGTAAAATTATTTGTAGCCCTGTAGAACACATATGGGTTGCATAAATTCAAATACATGGATTCCTTTTATTTTACTTATGGTTCGGTTCATGTCATTTCTGTGTCATTTCATGTCAAATCAATCAATTAATTGGTTGCATGACCATTTGAGAATTTAATTTTTTTAGTACAAATGTTTGTACATGTTTTTAAATATAAAAAAAAATATCCCCCCCAAAAATATTGTATTTAGTTCTCCTGGGGCAGCAATTTTTCCAACATTGCGCATGTTTAATATTATTATTATTATTTGCTCATGAAGGAGTTTACGGAATCCTTAATATCTAGAGCTAAAAACCTGAATCAAAATTCATTTTGTAGCAAATGAAGCTTACTTTCTATGATATTCAAGTATGTTTCGCTCAAAATTGCATCCTAAGAACAAGAATGGTGATGTAAATTTGGGTAACAATAGTCAAAAAATTGAATTTTGAAGCTAAATTTTTTAAATCAAGGGGGTTAGTCTAGGGCTTGACATTTTTTCATGTGGACACCCACCTGCAGGGTGTCTGCAAATAAAATATCAATGCTTGCAAATGGAACCCTTTTTACAGCATGGACTCAAAGATGGCTGCTTATAGAATTTTGACAGTTTTCGGGGTTAAATATCTCAGATGGGTCCTCTTGAAAAATTCTGAAATTTGGCATGGAGGAAGCCCTGCATGAACCTAAACCACAGTAAAAAATCTCAAGTTTTAGACTCAACTCGTTTTGTCAATATGACGTAGCACATGCGAACTCATTTTTGACATTGCTCTGTAAGGTTAAGCTACAGGTATACCTAGAATAATTAATGAAGCCTTTCCTTTTCTTTTTTAGAGTTGGGTTAAGACGACCTCAGAAAGTACTGTAACAGGATTTTAATGCTTGACTTACCAGTAACTAAAATTACAAGGTATGACAATTGGTGATCTGCGAAATCTCAATGCAAATTGTTTCATTTATTTTAATATTTTTGAAAAATAAATATTTTTAAACATTGTTTGATATCTAGAAACATGTACCAATATATGTACTATTTTTTTTTCTAAAATGGTTATACAACCACTATTGGATGGTTTGGTATGGAGTGGCCCTTTTACCAACAAAAGGAGTGTGAGAAATCATTATCCTCGATTTTATTTAAACTCAGCACATATAATCTTTCATTGTAATGAGAAAAAAAAAGATTTTTTTAGTCTCTATCTTCAATTATAATCCCTTCAACTTTTAGTTTTCCTTTTTTGTTTCCATTCCCAAAGCTTCCAGTGTGAGCTTTACTGTCCTAGAAGAAAAATGCTGTATCTCTTCAAATTATGCAATGTGTCTTGAGATTTCACAACGTTAACTGAACAATATGGATTTCAGAGAAACATATGACTACATATCACATTCATATACCAGTACACCAGTATATTAGTAAAATATTACCTGGTTGTGGGCCAAAAACAAGGTTTACTAGAATTTTGATTTTTCAAAAGGGTAAGTTGCAACACCAATTCAAATGTTCTTAAAAAGAAGTTTGATATACACTATCTACCAAAACGTAATTGGGCACCTGTACAAAATGGTTGTCTGGTGGTGCGAACCCTGTTAGAAAGTCGTGGAGCCACCTCTTGCTGCTATAACTTCAGTCAGCCTGACAGGCATGCTCTCGACTAGTTTGTAGAGGATGTCCATTGGAACGCGTCGCCCTTGCTCTTGGAAGATCTCACTCAGTTGGACAATGGAATTTGGCCGCATCCCCCGAGACCTCAACCGCCGGTCCAATGCATCCCAAAGGTGTTCTATGGGATTGAGATCAGGACTCTGTGCAGGCCAGACCAATCGGTGAACATTGTTGTGGCCATACCACTGCATAGTAGCCTCCGAAACATGGCACCTAACATTGTCATTCTGGAAGTAACAGGTGTCCATTCCGTAAAAATGCCACAAGGTTGGGAGCATTTCATTGTCTAGTATTGTAAAGTATGCCTGTGAGTTCATTGTGCCACGAACAACCACCAGTGGTCCCACACCGTAGTACGAGAAACAACCCCACACCAATACTCCACCACTACCAAATTTCCTGGTAGGTACTATACCCTCTGATGGAAGCCGTTCCCCGGGTAGCCGCCAACCCATACACGTCCATCAGACCGAAACAATGTGAATCTCGACTCATCACTCCACAGAACCGCTTTCCACTGCTCTAATGTCCAGTTGCGATGGTCCAAACACCACTTGAGACGCTGAGCTTTATTCACCTTGGTGATATACGGCTTATGTGGCACTGCTCTTCCGGAATATCCAAGTTGGTGGGCCTCTGTTCGCAATGTTCCAATGGAAACTGAGGCCCCTGTTCCTGCAGTAAACTCCTGTTTGATGGCAGCCATCGGCTGTGACCTGTTTTTGACAATTTCACGTTTTAGCGTTCTCCGATCTCTGATAGTCAGTTTTTTCGGTCGCCTGGAACATTCACCATTGTCACAATGTCCATGCATCTTCCACTTACGAAGCACAAATGCTATTGTTGATTTCGGCCTGTTTAACCTTGCAGCTATGGCTCTGTTAGACAGCCCACTAAGGTGGCAGCTCACAATTATGCCCTTATCAAAGTCTGATAGCTCTGCAATTTGCACCATCTCTTTCACAAGTGGTTCTCTTGCTCACAGAGCAACATGAAGGCCACACAAATCAAATTAGATACTAAATGATTCAAATTAGATACTAAATTAACCACCATCATAGGTGGCCAATTACCTTTCGGTAGATAGTGTATATAGTCTAACTTACACAGAAATAAAATTGATGGTGTTTTTATTCCTCCTCTGATTTTTGTTTAAAATATGTAACCCTAAAGGTACATACTTCGCCCATATAATTTTATTTCAGTCACAGTCATTTGAGTTAATTATTAAAAGGATATTGCAGAAACATGATAACTTTAAATTGACAGTGTTTCTTTAAGGGAGTGACGCCATTATGGAGAGGATATGCCCTTTCCCCCTCCTCTTTGAAAAAATGCCATGCGTGGCTCTTCCTGAGAAAGAGGAAAACATCCTGTGGTCATCCATGAATGTTTTGTTCTTATCTTTATAATTACTAATATTAGTTTATTGACATCTTAAAAAGTAGTTGAATACTACTCTAACTTTTTTAATACATGGAATAAAATTAATGAGGAAAATAACTTGTATTATAAATTGTAGATTTTATCGCTCGGATTGGGAAATTTGGTTTGGGATGAGACTTTGTGTAGTGTTTGAGCACGTTAGGTACTAGCATGCACTAGCCAGCCATTTTCAAGAAAAATAATTCTTCAGTAAGTCTTCCAAACGCTTCTCAAGTAGGGAAGATATTGTCAAATTGCCGACTGGCTCTGCTGGTCTAGTAGCAAAGCATCATTTTGATTTTAAAATGATTTTTCTTCCAAGCAGGGCATCTATGAAAACACTATTTACAATTTTATACTCCAAAAATGTATTTCAGTGATATCTAGATTCTTTGATTTATTGTGAAAATGATAAAATCCGGTAGCCATTAACAAAAAAGCAGAGAACCCTGCTGGAAATTTTTACTGTTTTCAGTAGACAAATTCTACTGTTTTCAAATGTCTTCTACTGTGCATAGTGAAATGTACTGATTTCCTATTGTAGATGTACTGTACTTTACAGTAGGACTACTGTACTGTGCAGTAAGGCTACTGTACTGAAAAACAATGTGAATAATAATGCCTAATACTTGCTACAATATATTATAAAATCATTTATTGACTCCAAGAATAGACGAATTAATTCTACAAGTGCGTTAACCACAATGAAGCTACACACTTAAAAAAGTGTTCACTTTATTTGATTTATTTGTTGTTTGAACACATTCTTAAGTAGCAAGTTCCACATTCTTTACCACACAATTATTTTAGTTCTTTATATAATTTTTCTATTGCATTTTCAGTTGTATAGATAAAAAAAATTTCATTACTGACAAAGTTAAGAGTACAGTTCAACTACTTAAGATAGAGGAAACAGTTGGACTACCATAAACAGTAGAAAACATTAGCAGTACAGTTCATCTAATGAAAACAGTAGAAACAGTTGGGCTACTAAAAACACTAGAAAACATTAGCAGTACAGTTCAGCTACTGAAACAGTAGCCAAGTAGAAACAGTAGCAGACAGTAGAGTTACAGTGCATCTACTGAAAACAGTAGAAAACAGTAACATTACAGTTCATCTACTGAAAACAGTAGGTGTTTCAAAACACCCATTGATCTACTGAAAACTCTAGACAGGAGTTTCAGTAGGGAAGGAATGAATCACCATCGAGTTTATTTCTGGGCTAGTTAAATCATGTATCAAGCTTAAGAAAAATTGAAATACTAGTAAACCTAGTTTTTGGCCAAAAATCTGCTAATATTTTACTAATTTATTGGTGTACTAAAATATGAATGTGATATGTTGTCATATTTTTCTCTCAAATCGTTATTGTTTAGTTAATGTAAAATTTCAAGAACGTTTGAATAATTTATAAAGGAGCTAGAATTGTTCTTCCAGGACAGTGCAGCTCACACTTGGAGGCTTTGGTAATGGAAGAAAAGAGGAATTACTGAACAAGTTAGGGACAGAGAAAAAATGTGGTTTCTCACCACCACGAAAGTATTAATTGTGCTGAGTTTCATCAAAATTTGAGATGATAGGTACTGTGGTCTGGTTAAACTGATATGGAATGACCTTATGCAAAATTTTGTTTCTTTAAATGAATTTTTTACCACACAATGCTAATTTATAATTGATGTTACATAACATTATTTCCTTTACAGGTAAAAATGAATGATTTTCCACTGAGGCTGTCGAAGAACCTGTGGTCTGCATGAAATTTCAATTGAACAAAAATAATGTATTAAGTCAAAAAAAGACTGTATTGTGAAAAACATGTTCTTTTCATAATACGTATCCTTTGATATCCTTCTTTATATTTGTTTCGTGTTTGAATTGTTTATTAAAGTCCACTTAATGTGCAGATGAGCTATTCGGGACAGAACCTACAATTTAAAGCGGGATTCCAACCACTGTGCCATGTGCCTTCACTATCATTAAAAAAATCATGTCTTGCACGTCCTCATTATGAATTGTTGTAGTATAACTTAGGAAATTTATGTACACTTGTTTTCATAAAGAAATGGTAATGTACAAAATGGGCAGAACATCTTTGAAGCAACAAGACGATGGAAATTTCTCCCAAGAAACAATAATAGCATTAATACCTCTGACTGGCAAGCACAACCTCTAATACTGCACATTTTCATGTCAAAACACATTTTATCAATTTTTAAACTTTGATTTTCTGTTATTGTTCAATTCTTGTTTATTGCCCAAGTTTAGCTTGTCTCCATCTTGCTCTTGTTTCTTGTGAACTGAAGGTTTTTCCACTGAGCCTGTCGGAGAACCTGTGGTCTGCACTACCATTTCATCACATAATGAATAACCAAACATAATGTAAAGAACCGTACCACACATATATGTTTCATTAAGGAAAAAGTTTCAGGTCCTAAGCAGTTTCAGGTGTTGACGTTTCGTGCATAGACATTGTAAGAGTGTACATATTTGTTTGTAAAACACACTACCATCCATTCGGAAATTATTCCATGTACATACATACAAGTGGCAATGGTACTATCTAACAATTCACTTGTTTTCTTTACTAGTTATGATAAATGAAATGCAAAATATCATATTAATCAACCGTTCCATGTACAAGGTACATTTTCTGAATGACCATCATTTTATCACATAATGAATAACCAAACATAATGTAAAGTACCGTAGTACACATGTATGTTTCATTAAGAAAAAAGCTTAATTCTAAGCAGTTTCAGGTATTGTAGTTTCTGCATGGACATTGTAAAAGTATGGACATTTGTTTGTATAAACACACTACCACCCATTCAGAAATTATTGCTTCTACTGTACGTTCGTACAAGTGGTAAGGATACTGTCTAACAGTGTATTTGTCCTTCTTTTTACCATTTATGATTAATCAAATTAAAATATCGTATTGTGTATATATATTTATTTCTTTAAAACATATTTGTACAAAACAAATCACACTACCATTTAGAAACGTCCCTTGTACATATGCATGAACTGTATGCATACTGGTAAATAGTATACGTGCCTTCCTTTTTTGTCAGTGACTATTTGGAAACAATAGATTTATTGTTTGCAGTGTCACATTTACATCAATGCCAAAAGAAGTGACTTTGCAATATTTACATATTATTTAGTTGCCATGGCACAGCAAGTTAAGATATGCATGGTGTACATTTCGTGAAATGTTCTCTTTTGTTGAGGAAAATTGTTATAGCAAACACACGTTCATTTCCGCCTTTAGACCTCTTTTAAAATGCCATTTTGATATAATTAAATTTATGAAGCTTCAAACAGATTACCTTAACTTAGAACAGTAGGTTATATTTATATACTCGTATTTATGATCTTGTATTGGCAGTCAGTAGGCACTCATTTAAATCTAACTTACGAAATTACAATGTAACTGTTGATCTAAATACATAAAATTTTCGGTGTGCGGACGTAAATACCTAACTAACATTCATTTCTTAAACATATTTTATGTGTTACACATTACTTTATTTATTGTTGTTCCTGGGATTTCATGCAAAAAAGCCCAAAACAAATGTTTCTGAAAAACGCGCTTACGCATAGTTCCACGGTTCAACCAATCAAAACTTTGCATTTCTCGTATCAAAGAATGAGAATAACAAGGAATCAAATCAAACGCCTCTAACATGTCATTAGTTAACATGCCTATCAAATCGCTTGAGCGAACATTAAAAGTTTAACAGGCTGCTAAGATTTTAGTGATGCATTAACTATCAGCTCGTTAAGAACGTTTTAACGATGGTTGAGCGAATCGGCCATTAGGGTTTTGAAATAAAATTTTGGATTCTATTCATTATTTTAACACCAAAAATTAACTAACTAACTCTCTAGCCTTCTTACACCCGAAGGTTTATGGCTGCAGCAACACAGGCCTTCCACCTTTCCCTATCTAGAGCAAGATCTATATACTCTTTTCCATCCCTACCGATTTCCCTTAGGTCCATCTCAACGTTGTCCTTCCATCTTCGTCTTGGCCTTCCAACAGGTCTCTTACCATCAGGTTTCCCAACAAGAATCCTGTAAACTACTCTTTCCTCTCCCATTCGTGACACATGGCCTGCCCACCTAAGTCTTCTTGATGTAATTATTCTAATAATATCTGGACATGAATACAAATTATGCAGTTCTAAATTATGTAACCTTCTCCACTCACCTGTCTCCTCATCCCTTTTAGGTCCAAAGATTTTCCTAAGGATCTTATTTTCAAATACTCTTAATTTATGTTCCTCTTTCAATGTAAGGGACCAAGTTTCACATCCATATAATACAGGCAAAATTACGGTTTTGTATATTTTAACTTTTAGTTTCTTAGATACTAAACGAGAAGACAAAAGTTTATGAAGAGAGAAGTAACATGCATTTCCTGAATTAAGCCTACTTTTTATTTCCTCTTTAATATCATTTTCATTTGTTAATATTACTCCTAAGTATTTGAATTTGGAAACTGGTTCAAACGAGTTGTTATAAATAATTAGATTTTGATTAGTACCTAACACTTGGTTTCGGCCAGTAAGCATGTATTTAGTTTTCTCTTTGTTAACTTCCAAACCTATCTCTTTAGCAGTTTTGAAAAATATTTTATCATTATTCTTAATTGTATTCACATCATCCCCCAGTAAGTCTACATCATCTGCATATGCTAACAACTGAGTCATACCATTTAATTTTAGTCCTCCTTTAGTTTCTTTTACCTTCCTAACAGCATATTCTAGGGCAAAATTAAAGGGCAATGGAGATAATGCATCTCCTTGTTTTAACCCATCATGAATTGTAAATTTGTCAGACATATTAATACCTACACGAATTTTACTTTCTGTTTCACTGGTGCATATTTTTATCATACTAACAAGTTTCTTAGGTATTCCAAACTCTACTAATATATTATATAATTTATCTCCTTTGACCGAATCATATGCTTTTTTTAAATCAATGAATAGTTGATGGACATTTTGATTATATTCCCACTTTTTTTCAAGTGTCTGTCTGATGTGAAAAATTTGATCTGTAGTTGATCTGTTACGTTTAAATCCACTTTGATAATCACCTATAATTTCATTAGCATATGGGGTTAGTCTTGTTAAAAGAATGTTAGATAATATTTTATATGTTGTTGAGAGTAGAGAAATTCACGGTAATTATTGCAGTTTATTTTATCACCTTTTTTAAACACAGGAATAATTATGGATTCTTTCCACTGTTGAGGGATTTCTTCTTTATTCCATATTAAACAAATTAATTGATGAATTTGACATGTTAATGAATTTCCACCATATTTAATTAACTCAGCTGGTATTAAATCAATGCCAGGTGCTTTGTTATTCTTTAGTCTTTTAATAGCATCTTTAACTTTAGTCAAGTTAGGTTCTGGAACTAAAGGTTCCGCTGTGTGGACTTCATTCACTTCTAATTTATCTCCTACATGGACATTTAAAAGGTCATTAAAGTAGTTCTTCCATCTATTTAGAATATCGCTTGGGTCAGCTAGAAAATCACCGTCTTTATCTTTTATCAAGTTTACTTTAGGTTGCCACCCCTTTCTAAACTCATTTACACCTTTATATAAATCTCTGATATTTTTATTTTTGCTGTTTGTTTCAATTTCGTTAATTTTACTTTTCAAGTAATCTCTTTTTTTACTTCTAAACTTGCGGTTAACTTTTCGCTTTATTCTATTATAATTGTTTAGATTTGTATCATCAGAGTTATTTAACCACCTAAGTCTAGTCTGATTTCTTATTTCTATTAGATTATGACATTCATTATCAAACCATGGCTTACTTTTTCTCGGTTTATGGTATCCTATACTTTCTTTAGCTGCTGATTCTATTGCATTACGTATGTGCTCTTAATTCTTATTTACATCTGTTTCATTTATATTTTCATCATCATTTAAATCCTGCAAAACATCGAATCTATTTGACAGTTTAATTAGGTAATCTTTCTTAATTCTTTCATCAGTAAACTTTCCTGTATCAAATTTTAGAACTTTTAGATTTTGTTGCTTATAATTTATCACTGAGAGTCTTTCTCTTAATTTAGCAATTACTAAATAATGGTCACTGGCACAGTCCGCACCTCTATGTGTACGAACGTCAATTATACTAATATGTCTTCTCTTATCAATAAGAATATGATCTATCTGATTATGAGTTTTACCATCTGGAGAAGACCAGGTATATTTATGGATATCTTTATGTTTAAAAGTGGTACTTTTCACAATTAAATTCTTTGAGGTTGCAAAAGTAATCAATCTTATACCATTATCATTACTTAATTCATGAAGACTTTCTTTACCAATCGTGGGTTTAAATATCTCTTCTTTGCCAATCTGTACATTACAGTCACCTAACAGAATTTTCATATCATACTGAGAAAATTTATCAAAGACCTGTTCTAACTCTGTATAAAAATCATCTTTAGTATTATCATCTTTATCTCCCGTTGGTGCATGTATGTTTATTAAAATAATTTTACACCACCTACCCGTGTAAAACTGCATATGATATCCTATCATTAATAAATTCTATTGTTTTAAGAGCCGAGATAATTCTATTATTTATAAAAAAGCCTGTTCCAAAATTATGATTTTCAGTACCACCATAGAAAAAAGTATAATTTTTAGTTTTACAATTCCCTTCTCCTGGCCACCTAACTTCCTGGACAGCTACTACATCTAATTTATACTTAACTATCTCATTAACTGTACACTGAAATGCTCCAGGCCGGTACATTCCAGGTGCCTAATTTAATATCCTTATTCCTAATGTAGATCTTATCCTTAGTCCAGTGACCTCTCAAATTAGTCCCCACCCGGACTTATTTAACACCAAAAATACATTTTATATTTGATTTTGATAAAAACTAAGTTTATTTTTTTTTAAAAAAAATGTGATATTTATTTACTATTAACCCACAAGTACTTTGGACGTCAATAATTACACAACTAGTATGGAGGGGTCTGTCAGACTGCTGTTTTGATTTGGATCAGAAAATTACCTGTTTTACTATTCTCAATTTCTGACGTGTTTCACATTATTTGATATGGTTACAGAAGACTATTTTAAAGCAGCTTTCATATATTATTTTATATTTAAAGAAACATAAGTTAATTTATGCAATGAGGAAGAAAATGGGCTAAAATTGCAACAATGTATTCTTTATTTTGAGGAACGGGAGGGGGGAAATTCTAAATTTTTAAAATATATATATTTTATCTTGTCAGAAGAGTAGGCGTTCAAAGTTATATGCAGTGAGTAGTAATGCACCCGCGTTCGGGTCGATAAATCAATTGATTGGAAAAGATCGATCAAAGATCAATTGATGACGCAGCAGTTTTTTTGTGACGTCACAAAATGGGCGTGGCTTATTTTGTAAGGATGATTTTGATTGGTTGTGACGTCATAAATGGGCGGGGCTTAATTTTGTGAGGAGCATTTTGATTGGTTGGAAGAGGGAATTCGGGTTTTTCCCGCGGTAGTTTCCGGTGTCTGAAAACAGATGGCGTTGATGAGTCAGAAAGTCTGGGGTGGGGAGGAGGAAAAGTAGGCGACGCGGTTGGTTTTCTCGGAATGGGAGTACGTGTTTCCGGTGTGTGAAAACAGATGGCGTTGATGAGTCAGAAAGTCTGGGTTGGGAGGAGGAAAAGTAGGCGACGCGGTGACGGTTGGTTTTCTCGTAATTGGAGTAGGTGTTTCCGGTGTCTGAAAACAGATGGCGTTGATGACTCAGAAATTCTGGGAATTTGTGTGTTTCCGGCGTCTGAAAACAGATGGCGTTGATGAGTCAGAAAGTCTGGGTTGGGGAGGAGGAAAAGTATGCGACGCGGTGACGGTTGGTTTTCTCGGAATTGGAGTACGTGTTTCCGGTGTGTGAAAACAGATGGCGTTGATGAGTCAGAAAGTCTGGGTTGGGAGGAGGAAAGCGTTCATGAGTCATTGTTGGGAGGAGGTGTTTTTCTCGGGCGGCCGTTGATGAGTTTGAAATTCCAGGAATTGGGTGTGGTCTGAAACATGCCCGAACATGTTTTAGATTGATGAGTCATTCTGGGGAGGAGATGTTTTTCTCGGGCGGCCGTTGATGAATTTGAGTGATGGAGAAACGGCAAAAAGAGAAAAAGGAGAGAGAGCGTCTAGATGTAAAGAAAATAAATAGAGTAAAAAAAGTAGGTTTCACGGAGGGGGTGACTGTGCATAGTGTACCAGGGCAGGAAGAAGATAGGAGAGGCACGTGGGCGTTGGATGCTCTGCGCAAAACGATGCGTGCCGAATATAATTCGAAAATACGTCACGGACACAGTACTATATAAAAAAGAAAAACTGTGTACGTACCACAGAACTGTTGATCGAAGTCTACCGACCGGAGATCATAACCGAGACTGGCACATCTGTGTGAAGAAAATTGAAAAGGTAAGAGACAAATATTTAGTTTTAATGTTCTACCTAGAACAATGCAAATCGCTGGTCAAAGACTATCATCACCTTCACACAGTGAGAATCGTAAACATAAATACATCTTTCTTTTGAAGCAGACAGATTGAAAGGTGTGAAAATAAAAACGGTACATGTGTCATCAACAGTTTAATCCAGAAGAGGATGACGTTTAACAGTGATCGATGGTGGGGGTCGCTCCCGGTCCTCTTCTGCTGGGGGTGGGATATATATATCCAACAAAATCAATAAGCATTGCAATCTACTAGAGATACACATAAAAACACAAGATGGAACCAGAAAACCGCTACAACATTGATAACAACATGGATGTCGTTATTCGAGGTACTTTCACCAACACTGAATTGATTTTGAGACATGAAAAAAATTACATTGTCCTAAATAGCAATGAGTACCCATCATGCGTGTACAAATCAGATGCGATCTTCGACACTTACAAGAACAGATTCCCCACACGAGAAGACAGATTCAGATCTATAAACATTATAGGAGAACTTTACTTCACCTTCGAGGGCAGTGGAGAAAACATAAAAGTGGAAATCAGCAACGCCTCCGGAGAAGTCACACTAAATTTTGAACAATGGCGAAAATTTCTCTCTTACCATGAAACCCTCATGGAGGAATTCCAGCGACGACTAAATCGTAATGACTATGTGATTTTCGCTTATTGGTAGTCTACTTTTCGTCTATATAAATCTGATATATTCTTGAAATAGAAGGAGAAACAGGAGGCACTAGTTGGCGCTGCCGATTGGCTCTAGTGGCATTTCGGTTACGCATTCTGAAAAACAAAATATAAGAATTAAAATAGATTCCGTTCCATGTAGATATCGGCTAGAAAGAAAAGTTATCAGATATGTAGCACATGCTAGAATAAACAATGTTATCAGAAATAAACTGAAAAATAATTTCCTGGCTCTATACCGACGGAGATTGGCGTGGAGCCTTTAACATAATTAACATATTTTCTGTCTAATTTCAGATGTCGACACTCCCTCTCGGATTCAATTTGGTGTATGGCGATATTAAGGAGACATCAGCAGGTCCGACAGAACGAAGAAACTTATGGAGTAAAACACATGGAAGACAGGTTGAAAAACACATCGGCAATTATGTGAATTTCGGAAGAGTTATTGGCAAAATTAGAAGAGACATGTAAAGATATCGAGGTATCGGTGGACTGTTTGGTCAAAATATTTACTTACATTGTTGACAAGAAACGAGATGCGCCAGTGTTTGGCGATTTTGTAGAGAATATACAAAGAGCGCAATATGTACCTTCCCATCTATCTTTAAGAATATGTTTCGAATTGTTGGAGGTGTTTAAAGGTGTGAGAAATGAGAAGGGTGAAAATAAGAAGACAGGGGAAACAGGGGAAAATATACATGAACGAATGATGGAAATGTTGAAGAAAAGGAAACTTAACGAGTAACTAACACATACTAATACACTAACATCTACCAGTAGTGTAACAAAATATGTAAAAATATCTAATAACCTGTAGTACGAGTTGAAATAAAAAAGTTTGTATATGTAGAAAACTTGTAATTTTTCTGTAGAAGTTCAATGTGTTAATAAAAGATCTTGTACAGAACAATTTTGTTTTTGTATATAAATAGTATTATATTAGAATGCCTAAGACAGGATACAAACCCTAAAAGTTTAATGAAAAAAGTACCACGAATCCTGACATTAACTATGTTTTGATAAAAGAGGTACCGGATTCGAAACCCTCCAGACATGGTTCGAATCCTGGAATTGCCTATGTTTGCATAAAGAAAACCCGGATTCGAATCCCGCTCAGGTATGGTTGCGAATGTTGACGGAGACCCTGGATTCGAATCCTGCAATTAACTAAGGTTCCCTAAAAACATGTTTGATTCTGCTCAGGTATGGTTGTGAAATGTAAAAGGGTACTTACAACATGTAATAAATCTTGGCCATCCATGTTGCTGCCCAGATGAAAAGGAGATGAACTGGAGGGAAGGATGTCTGCAGAAGGAATTCTATCCACTTCCGTATAGACACACATCTGCATTTATTTTTTGCAACGTACGTTAGAAGTCTGCATATGAGATCACGACGTTTTTGTGAGGCACAACATTTCCTTGATGAATTTCACAGAAGTTCCTTGTTCCGTGTCAGCACATGTTCTACGAACAAGACTTCCTTATAGAGACGGACATCTGGTATAATTTTTTGTAATTGATGAATTTCACTGAAGTTCCTTGTCCCGTGTCAGCACATGTTCTACGAACAAGACTTCCTTATAGAGACGGACATCTGGTATAATTTTTTGCAACGCGGTTTCCTAATTTCTTTATTTGCAATCGTAGACCCACCTTCCGAACACTCTAACGAAAGGTCTCGACGTGCAGATTACGAATATGTAATCAGATCCGCTCTACGTCAATTAGGGGAGGAGCTAGAGCGATTTGAAAATTTCGATTTTTGCAACTCATATGAGTCAGGAAGACATCTGCGTTGAATAACAGAATGTGTCACTGCTAAAAACCATCTTGTAAAGACGGTTAATTGATTCCGAGAATTTACATGAGCCTTCGTATCAGTCAGAAAAATATCTGCTGAAGACGTTTGACGATTTCTGAGAATTTTACATGAGTTGTCATATCTCCCAGGAAACCATCTGGTGAAGACGGTTAACTAGCCGCAGTAGAACCGTTAGGAACGGAAATAACTGCTTTGTCATGCTTGCGTATATAAAGAAAGGCGTTCTCTCCACAACACAGTGTTCGTGAAACAGTCATCGTACGATCATGGATGTACAGTTATCCGCTGACGATCTGTTAGCACGTTATCGTGATGGATATTACACAACACATGGACAGTTGCGGGAAGTGTTGACGATCATCGCGCAAAAAATCATCGCGGGAGAAAGTATCTCCCTAGTAGAGGAGTATGACCGTCTACTACAGACCGTGACATCATTCGTACCCGATCTTACCAGAGAAGGATGGAGAGATATTTCCGAAGAGTCGCCAGCGCCGTCATCGACACCTGATCCTGTATCCAGAGTTGCCGAGGAGAAGCAGATAGCCGTCACATCACCAGGAACTTCCAGAAACACCGCATCCGGATCAGACCCGGAACCTTTACCAGGACCGTCATGGAGACCGGACGCTTTACCCTCAGCAGAACCGTTATCCCAAAATGCTTCTGTATCAGATAGAAGAGGTAAGAAAAGAAAACGTGATGCAGTGCCTCGTGAACAAATAGGGAACATAATATTACATAACATTCAAGAACGTGAATATCCCAAATTCCGTTCCAAAGGACGTCGTGTGGAATTCAGTTTCTCGCACCCTCCAGAAAATGTCGATCCTCACACATGGATCCGTGAAGGTGTTGAAAATCTTCTCACCTACGTTAAGAAAGACACCAAGGATGAAGACAAGATAGGTTTAACTCTCTCTAACATATCTGACCCAACCGTGAAAGATATTTATATCGGGTGGCACAGAAGCGACCAGTTACACAGTGATATGGTGTGGAACATTATGTATAAAATATTGCAGAGTGCGAAAACATTCACGGCTACAGATCGGTTAATTTTGCGAGCCGACCATGTCGATATACCTGTCGGAGGTGGTGGAGGAAAACGAACATATTGTTTACCTAATTACATGTTAAGCACGCAAAAAAAGAGCATCGTCGGTGTGCCGAATAGGAAAAAACCACTCTGTTTAGCTGAAGCTTTGGTAATAGGAAAAGCCCATGCTGATAATGATCCGTCCTATTCACAGTATCGAAGAAATAGAAATCTTCTTAAACCTGTTTTCGAACTTATGCGGAAAGCAGATGTAGATCTGACAGACAATGCGTGTGCCGGAAGCGGAATTCCTGAACTGAGAAAATTTCAGCAAGTTCTCACAGATCATAAAATTATTGTATACAACAATCTTCATGATGCTAAAGATGTTCTGTTTGAAGGACAGGTTGAACATGTTTCAAAATTTATATACCTTCTGTATGATAATACCAGACAACATTATGATGTGATAGTGAACCGTGTTGGAGCATTTGCAGCAAAACAAGAATGTCATGGGTGTAACCAGCTCATATTTGGTAAACCTCATAGTCACATGTGTAAGCAATTATGTTGTATGTGCCGTGCAACTCCACCGTGTGTACCTGAACCAGGTGTCCGTAGAACATGTCAGACATGTCACCGAAATTTCAGAAATGAACAGTGTTTCACAAATCATGTTTCTACACCATTCCGAAACGGTACTGTCTGTAGCGAAATCCAACAGTGTCCCCGATGTTTCAGAATTATTCTCACAAACAATAGATATGAGAAAGTACATAGATGCAACATGAAATATTGTACTGTGTGTAATTGTGTGAAACCTGTAAATCATTTCTGCTACATGCCTATACCGAAACCTAAACAGAACTCAAAATTTCTATTTGTGTTTTACGACTTCGAATGCTACACCGATATTCCTTATTCTGACAAAGAAAAAACTTTTCTTCATGTTCCGAATCTTATCGTGGTGCAGACAGCCTGTCACGCATGTCACAAAAAAGAGGATTTAACAGCTCCATGTTCTGTTTGTGGAACAAGGCAGTTTATATTCTGGGATGACCCTGTAGATACATTAGTAGTACACTATACCCGGTTCTGCGTCCTCATTTGGGGCTCGAATCATCATGTGGGGCTCAGTGTTGCCAACTCACCCCACGAAAATTTCACCAACTGATATTTTGAAGCCTTTCACGGTGTATGTTAACCTCACAAGCAGTGTTGCCAACTCGGGCGAGGCGTAGCCTTTTATGGTGTATGTTAACCTCACCAGCAGTGTTTCCAACTCGGCGTAGCCTTTCACGGTGTATAATTTTTTAGCTTTTTTTTGTGTGTGAGTGTACATGTGTTCGGGCGAGGCGTAGCCTTTTACGGTGTATGTTAACCCCACTAGCCTTAGCGTACATGAGAGTTCTGAATTTTTTTTTGAGGCTCGAATCATCATTTGAGGCTCGTCGTAGCTTTTTATGATGTATATTTTGAGGGCACAGAGTTGGCAACACTGTGGCCTATTACTGTAGCTTTTTATGAGGGGCCTATGTGCGCCCAGTGTTGCAAACTCTGTGGGCTCTTGTCGTAGTTTTTTATGATGTATATTTTGAGGACAGAGTTGGCAACTCTGTGGGGCCCTTACTGTAGCCTTTTATGAGGGGGGTCCATTGCCCTCTGTTTACATCTGGCAACACTGCCGTAGATTTTCTAACAGTGTTGTCAACCTACTGGGTTTTTCACTGTAAATTTTTATTAAAGGGCCTGAGGGGCCCATGTACCCTTTATGTTTGGCAACACTGTTGGGGGCCTAGTGTTGGCGACCTGTGGGCCCTTACTGTAGCCTTTTATGAGGGGGGTTTATTGTTTTTTTATATTTGGCAACTCTATTGGATGTTTTTTTTTGAGGCTTCGGTTTTGCCAACCCATCCGAAGAAAATTCTACTATATGATCTTTCACTGGCTAAGATAACCTACAAATAGGAATTGGCAGCACTGACGAGGCTCGAATTATTATTTGAGGCTCGAATCATTATTTGACGCTCGAATCAACATTTGAGGCTCGAAATCGAATCGCTAAATATAAAATAAAATAACAATGCCTATGAACCTGTTTGGCTTCAGGAAGCAGGCTATGGAGGCATTCGCCCAAAGTGCACCGTCGCCACATGCGAGCTTGGACCTGTTGCCCTCCCTATTATCTAAACTCAACGGTTTGTTGATTATACACTTGAATAGCATTCTGACCCAGTACGACGAGGATGTGGGCAAGACTTTCTACATATTCAACAACAACTTGAATTATTACCAGTTCCCCATCTCCGGCAAACTGCAGTTTGACATGAATCCCGAGAATAAAGGAGAGGCCAAAATTTCTTCTGGCAGGAACATCTATCGCATCAAACACGATAGGATGAACAGTGCCACCACGTACGATGTATCTGCTGGCGATCGTCTGTATATAGAGCTCTTGGACGACTACGACAAACTCATCCCTCTTTTCATAGAAATGAAAATTAGCTATCCTATAATAAATAACAATAATGCCTAACGATATTTTTGGCCACACGAAACGCGACGACCATGGCGACGAGCTTCTCATGCTTGACGTCAGGGTTAAAAAGCTGCGAAGCGACCTGCAGGCCCTACAGTCCACGCTCAACTCCAGCCTCCAGACCGAGATAGCCAGCTTGCAGTCTCAGTGCCTGGACCCTGTACTCAAGATTGATGCAGAGCTAAAATCGCTGCTGCAAAAATACACTGACCTTGCGTCGATAGACAATCTCGACAAGCTGGCACTGAGTGTGGGCAATCTGCAGAACGAACTTCTGAAGCTGCAACAAACGCAAACCTCAGACGTTGAACAGCTGAAACAACGCTTGCAGGACCAAACAAGCAACATCCAGACCGAACTGCAAACTATCATCCAGAGCATTAAAACACAAGACGACTACGATCGCGTGAACGCTAGTATTGCTAAATTGCGCGAACAGTTTCAATCTTTCAAAATCCCTACGTTGGAAAGCATCAAGGCTGAGCTACAAACGGACGCTTTGCATGCGGCCATCAACGAAGTAAAAACTAAACTCCAAACACTGGAGGATTTTATCGACAATTTACCGTCGTCTAGCGAACTGAACGCTATTGCCCGTAGCGTGGCCAACATCAAACTCCAACTTGAAACCTACGAGGATTTCGGGAAGCTGCAAGGCACCATAACCCATATTGAGGATGCACTTGCTGTTATTAGAAATGATCTGGCGAACGTTCACGATGAGCTGGAAACCAAACTGCCGGGCATCAGGGATACACTGGCCAACGTTCAACAGCAAATCGCCAAACTGGAAAATCTGAATGCAGAATCCGAGTTGTCTCATTTCCATCACTTGATCGACGACATACAGACTAAGTTGGAAACCCTGCAACAATCTACCCCCACCCAGGATGACATAACGCAACTGCAAGAAGGCATACAT
Organism: Lepisma saccharinum; assembly: GCF_977018435.1. NCBI lineage: Eukaryota > Metazoa > Arthropoda > Insecta > Zygentoma > Lepismatidae > Lepisma > Lepisma saccharinum. The sequence goes on from NC_139239.1 coordinate 89,675,616, forward strand.
GCTGCTGCCGATGCCTCCGAATTGGACGCGGTGAAAAAAGCTTTGGAATCGCTCCAAAACACGGTGGCCACCCTGCCTACCTCTCAGGAACTGAAAAGCGTGAAGAGAACTCTCAACCGAATACTCAAATCCGACGACATCAAAAACATCCAATCCGAAATTGAATCGATACGGGGTTCTGTCGCGACTTTACCTACCAACCAGAACATCACCGAGCTGCATGAATTGTTTGCGGAAATTAGAACCCAGGTCCACGGCCTTGTAATACAGAGCTCCAAGTTGACGCTTGTAGAAAGCCTGCAGCAGATTATTGCCAGCGTGAAAGAGCAAATTGGGAGTATCGAGGCAAGTCAGGAATCGACTATAGCTAATTTCAGCACCCAACTACATGACTTAAATTAAAAATTCAAGAGCCTTATTGTCGATGTAAAGATCAAACCAAACTACGACACTGTTGTTCATGCTATCGAGGAACACCTGGAATCGGTGAATGGCAGATTGGAGGATTTGGAGACTGAGGTTCGAACCAACGTAAACACTCTAAATGCCAGCATCGACAATCTCAAGTCTACGATTGTCATCGAACTGTACAGCATACCAAACAGAGAGTTCTCCTCCCCTTTCAATCCAGGTTACAAACTCTACATGTTGACTCCTGCAAAAGCCTATCACCAATTTTTCCTCGCTGGCACACTTCAGTTCGTCAAGGTTTCCTACTGGTCTTTGCCTCATGCAACCCACTACCCAACCATGACCATAACGAATATTAGCGACGAGCCTAAAATAAGAGGAGTTGAGCTGGTCGATTTCACACACCCCGAAAGTCGCGAGACTGCCTATGCCGAAGATGCCACTCAAATTATCGACATAGAAATAGGTAACAAGCTGTATATAGAAAACCCAGCATTGTCTGCAGCCAGAAATCCCATCCAGGCTATATTCTTATTTTCGCGCCATGTCTAGGCAGGGTATCGTGAACGAGCTGCATAAACCTGCACGACGAAACAACAAACGACTGGCGGTGGTGACCAAAGGCGTGGATGACCTTTGGCAGGCTGACCTTGTGGAAATGAGTAGCGGCAACCTAAAAAATTTACATAAAATCAACAAAGGATACAAGTATCTTCTTACTGTTATAGATACATTTTCAAAATTTGCGTGGGCTTTGCCCCTCAAGGCTAAAACAGGTGTGTGCGTAATGGAAGCATTCAAAACTATTTTCAATGAAAGTGGCAGGCGACTTCGATTTCTTCAAACGGATAACGGAAAGGAATTTTACAACTCGATATTTCAACAGTTTGTTCAGAAGCAAAATATTCAACATTACTCGACTTTCAGTCACATCAAAGCCAGCATAGTGGAACGTTTTAACCGTACTCTCAAAACACGCATGTGGAAACGATTCACGCTTCAAGGTAACCACAAGTGGGTCAATGTGCTTCCGGAACTCGTAAACGACTATAATCACAGTTTGCATAGCACGATACGCATGAAGCCTGCCGATGTCAGCAAGTCTGATGAGGCACAATTGATCTCTACTGTTTATTTCCCCAAGTACCGGCCCACTAACAAAAAACCGAAATTCAAAATTGGAGACCAAGTAAGAATTAGTAAATTTAAGCCCATGTTTGAAAAAGGTTTTACCAAAAACTGGAGTACGGAACTTTTCACTGTTGCTCGATTGTTACCCGGTAACCGTCACACGTATATAATAAAAGATAATCGCGACGAAATTTTGAAAGGGCGATTCTACGAGGAGGAACTCTCTAAAACAAAATACCCCAATACGTATCTTATCCAAAAAGTATTACGTAGAAAAGGTGACAAACTGTTGGTGAAATGGTTGGGACTCGAGGAAAAAAGTTGGATCGACGCAAACGAGGTGATTGTGTAACGGGTGCTTGGGATGTGGTGAGGCGACTGCCAGATTTTCCCCCGGAGCGTCAGGCTAGGAAAAACGGCGAACTGTTGCCGGACAACATTCGCTGCCTTATTGTCGGACCTTCAGGGTGTGGGAAAACAACTTTACTTATTGATAATTTTCTTCTTGCTCCCGACTGGTTAGATTGGAAGAACAGGCACTTGTATGTTTTTTCCAAAAGTTTGGAGCAAGCAAAATATCAACAGCTGACAAAACTGTACGAAGGGCTGAGCATAGCTACTTTTGCCTCCGAAGTAATGCCACTAGACTGCTGCCATGAAAATTCGGTGGTGGTCTTCGACGATGTCATCCTGGAGAACCATAACGAAATTCGCAATTTTTTTACACAGGGGCGGCACAGAGGCATGGACTGCTTCTACCTTGCTCAGACTTTTTCTAAAATTCCCAAGCAGCTTCTCCGAGACAACGCTAATTTTATTTGCTTGTTTCGTCAAGACCACACCAATTTAAAACATGCTTACGATGATTATGTAGGCGGGGACATGAACTACAATCAGTTTTCCAAATTTTGCTCTTCATGCTGGAATCAAGATGATTTCGGATTCGCCACGATAGACATGACGAGGAAACCCAATGACGGAAAATACAGAAACAAAATAAACAACTTTCTAAACGTTGCGACGTTACAAGAAACGTCTTGACGTATTATAAATAACAAATAATGAAACGCAAACTCGCAGACGACAACTTGAAGCTGCGCGACTACCTGGCCAAACGCTTCAGGGGTTGGAAATCAGAGAATCGCGGAATTTACGAAGAGAAAAAGCGACAGGACCAACCTATTATTGATGCTATAAGTGGACTAGGTAAAGACATCAAAGATGTTACCGAGCAAAATAAAGATTTAATCAACGAGCTCGTGCCACTTGCTGCTCGAAATTATGCTGTGCCTACACCGATATCCAGTATTCACACTACCCCGTTCGAACTTGGAGCTGCACCTCTGAGACGTCAGGTTCTAGGCAGTACCTCTTCGGACAAGGTAGTTGAATTAGGTCCGTTGGCGAGAGATTACCTGAGCACCGGGAAATTTGAAAAGGACGAGGTGTTTGGATTGTACCCCTCTGTGGAACCTAACGAGGGTGTGGTTTGGAAAATTGGAAAGTCAAAAGTCACGTTCGAAGGTGACGACGTGAAAATTAATTTGGGCGAGAAGAACAGCTGGACTAGGTATCCTGGCACTGTGGGCCTGTGGGAACTTATCACCAAAAAGCAACCTAAAGATTACACAGACGAGGATTACCAAAGTTACACAGAAATTTTAATCATGACGGATGCCCTGTACCAAAACAACGATGCAACACAGAATCGCGTAAAATCAAGCAGGGGAGAAAAATACAGGAACCTCATCAAGCCAATATGGAACCAAATTAAAACTGGCAGCGGTGTCAAACTCTACAATACCCTACCTAAAGAGTTTGTTTGGGTAGACGACGTAAGGAAGCTTGTAGATCGATTGCTGGTTATCGCAGGCGAAGAAAATGCAGGCAATCGCAACTTCCACAACGAGAAGGTGGGCATCATGGACATGATTAGCACCAAGCTTAGCAACTTTATTGTCAACGACAACAAAGGTATAGGTTACCTTATCAAAATCATCAACACCCTGCCTCCCAAATTCTGGAATGTGGCCGAGGGTCGAGGTCTCGTGAACGACATCATCAACAAGCTACCCTTCGAGATGCACCTACCAGGTTACCAATACTGCGGACCGGGTACTAAACTGGAACGGCGACTGGAGAGAGGAGACAAGGGGGTAAATCTGCTGGATGCTGCATGCAAGGATCACGACATTGCTTACAACACATATACGAATTTAGATGCGCGTCACGATGCTGATAGAAAATTGGAGCATGCCGCGTTCGGGAGACTCGTCAGCAGAGACGCCTCGCTGGGTGAACGGGTTGCAGCATTGGGCACGACCATTGCCATGAATACAAAACGAAAATTGGGGTGGGGGCTGTAATTAAATAACATACAGTAAAAAAATGTCTACGCATATAACAGACTTACCAACAGAAGTGTTATACAAAATATTTACATTTACTTTCGACGATAGTCACGACGATGTTTAAAAGCTTATTGATTTAGTTAAAATAACACCACAATTTCGCTTGCCCTGTGAAATGCTACTTCTGGATCATCTGAGAAAAATAAGCGGTGTGAAATCTTCTTCTTCTCCCTATGCTTTTTTTCGGGCTGCTGATGAAAAATTGGCTGATAAGATGGACGAACTTCACGAGTGGAGACAGGGGAGGAGACGATATACAGACGACTGGTATGCTTCAAATGCTGAAACCAGCAGGATCATCGATCACTTGATCGCATTAGGCAATGCCGAAATTTTTTTCTATAAATAACACACTGTAAAAAATCTACGAGACCAAAAAAAAATATTTCTTCGATATGAGTGAAAAAATTAGTGACGTCCAGGCATTAAAACAAATGCTAAATTTGTCAGTCGAATATATAAAAATTCAGGAATTGGAAGTGGACAAACCTTACGCAATAACTTCCGGTTCAATTGTTGCAACCCAGTTTGGTCCTAAAGTACGTCTGTTGCTCAACGGACAATACAGTCTATTTTTACCAGATCGATACGCTAGCATGTTATCCGACGAGAAGCTATCTATTTTAATCGAGAGTAAAACTCGAATCGTGTACAAGGGGACAAAAGAACTTCTTGGTAAGAAAACAAAGCACATAATAGAATTTGTTTAATAGCTGCAAAGTATATATAAATAACATACCGTAAAAAAATTACACGGGAGGGAAACAAAAAAATCTCGGAACATATATAAAATAACATACCGTAAAAAAAATTACATCATGAAGGCCAAGGGCGTCGTGTACCAGATACCATATTCGATTCTGAAAATGCTGGGTGCCCTCGATGGGTTACTCACCAAGAAACAACTCAAGAAGAAACGTTCATGCTTGTCTAAAGGACACGGAATGAAATTGCTGCTCAGCACTCCACAATTGAAAAAGTTGCAGCATTCGCGGAAGCAGCAGAAGATTGGAGGTTTTATATTCAGCATTCCGGCCATCTTGGCAGCTTTGGGTGCAGTGGGCAGCTTGGCAGGAGGCAGTGCTGCCATTACCAAAACCGTCATCGATGCAAAAAAGAACAAGGCCGAGCTGGAAGAACAGAAACGTCACAACCTGGCTATGGAAAAGAAGGGGAAAGGTGTGACCAAAAAGCGAAAAAACAACCTCGATGCTTTGAAGAAATATAAAAAAAAGAAAAAGCCCTGTCCAACTTCGATATTGAATCTCTGATAGAACTGTTGGGAATAAGGAACTTTAGGGGTGTTTTCATGTCCGATTCTCTACCCTCTGCTGTGAAGAAAAAGCAGTATGGCGTGGTCAACCTGGACAGTTACAAAAATCCTGGTACACATTGGATATGCTACCTCAAAATTGACGATAACAATGCATTTGTTTTCGATTCGTTCGGTGGCACACCGCCTGCCAGGTTGGTGAAGTATCTAAGTGTTGCCAACCTCTACTACAATGACATACGCATCCAGGGTTTCACCGATGTTAACTGCGGCCACCTATGCCTTTCCGTTCTCGCATACATGTCTAAAATAAATAACCCGTCGGTGGAACATTTTCAGAAAGCATTGTGGTACCTATAACACCATGGGAGTGTTCCATCTCACCAGCGAGACTTCGGTCTTGAAACTCGCGTTGCATGACGACATCATCTATCCTAAATCTATTGCTCTTCGTGCATTCTACAGCATGTACCTAATACCCAATGTCACGGAGCACAATAACAAAATTACTGTTGGAAATGAAAAAATAGTTATCATGCCAGGACAGTACAATCTGTCTACCTTGCAAGCCCAATTGCCAAGAAATGTACTGCTATCTCAAAATTCTGTAACTCACAGAGTTGAAATTGTGTCTGCTACGGAAACAGTAGACCTAGGCACTGTTGGAGAGCTTCTGGGATTCGAGAACAACACAAAGCTCGAACCTGGCATCAAGCACATCGGTGCCAACATTCCTAAATTTCTAGACATCGAGACTCTGAACATACATTGCAATGTGGCAGAAGGCATGATCACCAAATCCTCGGATGGTATCCCAGGCAGCCACAAGCAAACAGGTATCATCGCTACGTTCAAACCAAACTCTGAATTCATGGAACCGATTATCTACACACCCTCACCACCGATATACTTCCCTATATCTCGTAATCGCATAGACAACATAGAATTGGCAGTGACAAACGAAAACAATGAGGTGGTGAATTTTGCCGGAGCTACTACCACCGCCGTCGTGGAGATTAACGTATAATAAATAACAATCATGGAGCAAATCGAAAGTTACGAGTTGCAATCTTTCCCACCCAATCGCCGCACGTTCGCCAATTTGAACGAGCCGAACAGGGAGATCGAATACGATGTGGACGTTGGGGATGGGTTCATTCACCCTCACAGAGCTGATTTGTATATCAAGTTTGATGTGGTGAAGAGAGACAACGGGGAAGCATTTAACGCCAATGCAAATTTAAAACTTGTGGACAATTTTGTACCGCATCTGTTCTCGCAAGTGGGAGTTAGAATGCATGGCACCGTCATCGATAGGGTTGACTACCCCGGGATTACTTCTACAGCTGTGGGAACACTGAAGCTCTCCAAGACCGATGCAGCATACTACCAGGCAGGGGGATTCGAAGCAGGTACAAAAATCAAAACTCGAAGCCACACAGTACTGTTTCCCATGCGCTTGCTTCCAGGCTTTTTCTCCGACTACACGGAGATTATGTGGAAGGGTGGTTTACGCGTCACTTTTCGCAGAAGCGCCAACGACAACGATGTGCTGATGCGTTACAGCACCTTGGGTGCAGACGGTACAGCAGTTGCCAACACACTACCCGACGCTGCCAAGTGCGTCATCCAGTCCATGGAGCTGCGCATGCCTGTGGTAGAATACGAATCTAATTACGGTCTCAAGTACAAAGCCGACATCTTGAAGAACCCCCAAGTACCCATCCAATTTTACGGCTACCAGTGTGTGCAGAAACCTGCTTCCGGCAGCCATTTTGAATTTGATGTTACTACGCAGTTCAACAGCATCCGGTACGATATGCCTGAGTTTGCGGTCGTGCTCTTCCAGGCGGGGAAAGATAATAACCAAGAGAAAGATTCTAGCCAGTTTGATAATTGCAAAATTAAGAATGTTTACCTCAAAAATGGAAGGAATGAAGTTTTTCCACGCGAGAATTATAACTTAAACATTACGAACAACGATTACCTGAAACTTTACGAGGCGTACACAGCTTACAAGAGAGTGACCTCCGGCAATATGGACGTGTACTACAACCCCGACGAGTTCATAGCTCGCAGACCCATGTTTGTCATCAACACATCTAAAAGAAAACAGGTGGTTGTTAACGATCGTACCAACATCAAGATTGTATGCGAGTTCCACGACGCCTTGCCTGCAGATACTCTGTGCAGTGTCATTCTTATTGCAGAGAAAACATTTGTGTATGACGTCAAGAATGAAAGAGTGACTGAACAGTTTTAAATAAATAAAAAAAAATAGCACACAATAAGAAATGTGGAATTTTATATATATAAGTTCAAATTGCAATTAGCAGTTTCCAGAAGTTTAATTTTGCTGTGCCATGCATGCATGTAATCGAGGAAGTGGAAGTAAATTAAAATTGATTTTTTTTCTTTTCGCATTGCCTATTACTTTTTGTTACACTCTGGGCAGGCCTTACTAGTTTGGAGGCGATAGTGGCCCCACGGAAGTGTATGGACCCCACATTCAAGAATACACCTCTTGTCGTCGTGTGCATCCAGAGCAACTTTCCTGACAATATTAGTTGTAAGCACATGATCGACGCTTTGGATACGATGCTCCTTTTGTAGAATGGGCGATTTTGTTCTGAGGCACTCGAGGTAATCCTCAAACTTGAGGTGCTCCCGAACCACTTGCCTGCTTACACCCTTTGCCTTTTTTGTTACAGAACCCTCAGCCCGGATCGCATAGGCTTTGGGACGAAGTCCAGCAAACTCCACAATCACATCCCCGTCTTTCTCGTCCTTGAGTTTGCCGGGCTCTTTTTTGTTTCGGGGCAGGATGCCGTACCGGTTCGGCTGGGGATAGCCCGATGTGTCGAAGAGCTTGACAAGAGCTGGAACTTTGGCTATATCACCATACGCATCGGCCATGCGAACATGGTACACCAAGCTGTCTGTGTCTGTGTAGAGGAGCGAGATATTGTGGTTGTAGTGTGCACGTAGTATGTCGTAATATGTCTCGAACATGCACAACTTGCTCAGATCCAAAACTGCAGCTCCCACATAGATGGGCTTGTTGAGTAGCACCTCGCCCCGGTTCATGTGAATCAGAGACATCTGTTCGTTGTAAATTGTTCGAGAGCTGAACAGCGGGCTTGCAACAAGTCGACGACACTGTGTTTTCTTCGTCACCAACCTCACATCAACGTGTTTCGCACATTCTCCATGGTTTTCCCAAATACCGCATTGTTCATTAATTTGAAAAAATCGCGATCAAGTTCCGAAGTGGCAGCAGTGCGATGTTTGGTGTTCAGTTTGATGTACGGCTTCAACCATGGAGACTGACTGAACAAGAGCACGTGGTAAACTGCTTTGACCGAGACCCCTTGCTGCATTAACCACTGGAGGTTCCGGTAGTGTAGCACATAATGTTTTTTGGGCTCCAAGTCCATGACGAGCTTCGGTTGATCCGAGCCAGGTGGACACTTGAATTCCGGAGCAGGCGAAAGGTCACAGAATGTATCCTGCAGCTTCTCGGGGAAGTCAAGGTCGACCTCGGCAAAAAACCCAAACTCGTCGCACTCTTTTTTGATGTCGTGGTATAAAGGATCAACCCACTCAAACTGTCCTGTTGGGAGTGGCTGCATCATGGAGTGCCCATAAAGATTATTCACATCAGTGTACATGATGTAGCTTGATGGTTGGGAGGGGTCGTAACCAGTGGCCATGTGGTGATTGTTGGCGTGTGCGAAGCGTTGCGACACTTGGACCATGCCGCCCCGGATAGCTCTCTCGATGAAAAGCATGATATCCATATCGGAGATAAGTGAAAGTTTAATTTTAGTCAGCAGGAGCATGGCCGACCATGCCAGTCCAGAAAGGCTGTAAAAATATACAGGGTCCAGGTTGTAAATGTTTATCGCAGTCGCCCGAAACGCCTGGAACACATCGGCAAGAAGCGTCACATCAAGCTTCAGGTATGCATCGTGGTAATCACCAAAAGTTCGGCAACCCAACTTGACCCACATAGACTGAGCATGCTTGTACTCCTCGTCGGTAATACCTGAACCTCTCAGCTGGCTGTAGAACTTATCCTGGGGAGGCAGCAACTCTTCTTCGAACTTGGAAGGGTCGGTGACGTATTCGTAGGGGTAGACCCCTTTACGTCTGATGAGTGTGACATCTAAGTTCGGGAAACTTGATGTGGTAATGGCTAGTTGGTCGTCTCTGAGCTTCCCAGCAAGAACATCCAGGCTTGCCTGGAGGAACCTCAGAGAGTCGAGGAACCGAAGCTCGATGCTCCTGCTTTTTGAGTCGGCGGGGATCGGCACCCACTTGCTGACGCTAATATAACGCTCCTCGTTTTGTGCCAGAACATTGATTCTTGCATTGTCGTACCCTAGATGTGTGACCAAGTGATGGAAATCATATCCCAAGCCATTGTAAAAAAAGACCGGTATGAAGCGCGGGTCCTTGGCTCTCGAGTTACATCTGTTGCACCACGGGCCAATGTAGCTTCCGATCCCATAATGGTCATGGTGGTGGACCTTTTTGTTATCGTCAGTGAAGACCGAGTTGCAAACAGGACAATTTAGAGCTATTTCGTGCTGATGCTTGTCTTTGGGAGACAGAGGCAGCATGGGCTTGGGGGCCAACAGCACCTTCCCTATCTTAATGGCTTCCTGTTGCATTCTCTCCAGGAAGTGTTTGACCGGGTCGGGACCGCGATACACATAGGGCTCGGAGGCAATATGTTGGTCTCACCACACCACAACATAGGAGTAACTCGAGGCCTCGTGGATTTGGAAAGGAATAGTAGAGGATGTTTCGGGGTTGGGATGGCAGTTAGACAGAGGTTGAAGAAAGGCCTCGAAGTCTGCTACAATATAGGCAGGATGCTTCACCATAGCACTGTGCATGCGAAAACACTCTACTTCACCAGGTTCGGGCAGGATAGTTCGTGCAGGCTTGTTGGTACCACAGTAGAGCATGTGGCGAGCTAGCTTCTCAGCAGCAATGTTGGGTCCTCGAGAGTGTTTGAATTTATATTGTTTTTGGTTGTCGAAAGTGGACAGGCACCTGCGACACACCTCGACATGGTGACTATCACTGCTCCGTTGGCTCGAAACAAGCCGAGAGAGGGAACGGATAAGGGTGTAATGGTGATGGGTTTCGTTCTTGATGAGCAGGAGGTTAATTTGCTGTGCACTATCATCATCTACATCACTTACCCGAATAGGGTAGACGATGTTTGCCTCGGTAAGACCGTAAACATTGATGGCTAATTGCAGGCCCAACAAGTCACGAGCACGAACCTCAAACTTGCGAATATGCGAGACTTCTACAGGGTAGGCAATCCCAGCCATTGCATCCTCCAGTTCCGACTCATACTGTTTGTAGTGTGCAACACGGTGTGGACTGTTTTCCCGAGGTATAGGGTGCAATGCTGCCAGCACCGACCAGAGGAAGCATTTGGTGTCTTTGTTCTGAATATTGAGAACAGCTTTCCTTGCTTCAACCTTGGGTGGCAGGGCAATATAGCTAGACCCTGCCAGTGGCAGGAATTTGTTAAGTTTCAGACGAAGTTTGTAGGGGTCGCCACACAGCGAACCGCCCGAGCCTTCAGCCTGATGCTCCTCGTGCTTTGCCACAAACTCCTCGACAAACTTGTCGTAGATGCTGTCGAGGTCAGTGACATCTGCCTGATGCAGTGTTTTTGCTTTTGTGGCATGGAAGAATTTATATATTTCATCAGACGGTTTCTTATACTTGCAGCATAGCACAGTATAGAATTTAGTGGAGTGTGTAGCCAATGCATCGTTGAGGATGGATATTATCTTAGCTCGCTCGCTCTCCAGAAAACTACGCACATCGCAGAAGCTGTCTGATGTTATGTTAAAGTCTTCTAATAAATGCTCAAACGCAAATCGGTCTGCTTTCTTCGCCAGCTTGACGCGTTTGGCAGGTGGCGATGCATCGAGGGAGGTTACTTCTACCTTTCGCTTGGAAGGTTGCGGTAGAGATGTTCCAGTGCTCTTGCAAGTAAGCTGGTGTCGCTTGAAGTTGGCAATAGAAATATTTTTTCCACACTTAGAGCACAGTTTGGTCGCACATATTTATTTTCCCGGCACACAAGTACGACAGTGCCTTTGAAAATGTTTACTTGACACAGCAGTTTGGCACGTAGGGCAATTTTTTACAGAACGCATAATGCAGAGATTTTTTGGGGGTATGTTATTTAATATCCAATGCTGTGCAATGCAAAATATAATTGTTCACTTTTTTTAACTATTCTCTATGATCTTACTTGGGGTTTTTTTTCGCCAAATTATATGCTTCTAGTCTCCTATACAATACAATATACGTACAATATTGTCAACAGTATCATATTTGAGCAGGTCGCTTGTCACCTAAACACTACAGCTCACAGGTTGGTAAAATCTGACATGAAAGCAGATAATACGCTTAAGTCTTATTATATATATAATTTTCACGGGCGTACAATATTGTCAACAGTATCATATTTGAGCAGGTCGCTTGTCACCTAAACACTACAGCTCACAGGTTGGTAAAATCTGACATGAAAGCAGATAATACGCTTAAGTCTTATTTATATGTAATTTTCACGGGCGTACAATATTGTCAACAGTATCATATTTGAGCAGGTCGCTTGTCACCTAAACACTACAGCTCACAGGTTGGTAAAATCTGACATGAAAGCAGATAATACGCTTAAGTCTTATTATATATATAATTTTCACGGGCGTACAATATTGTCAACAGTATCATATTTGAGCAGGTCGCTTGTCACCTAAACACTACAGCTCACAGGTTGGCAAAATCTGACATGAAAGCAGATAATACGCTTAAGTCTTATTTATATGTAATTTTCACGGGCGTACAATATTGTCAACAGTATCATATTTGAGCAGGTCGCTTGTCACCTAAACACTACAGCTCACAGGTTGGTAAAATCTGACATGAAAGCAGATAATACGCTTAAGTCTTATTTATATGTAATTTTTACGGGCGTACAATATTGTCAACAGTATCATATTTGAGTAGGTTGTTTGTCACCTAAACACTACAGCTCATAGGTTGGTAAAATCTGACATGAAAGCAGATAATACGCTTAAGTCTTATTTATATGTAATTTTCACGGGTGTACAATATGGTCAACAGTATCATATTTGAGCAGGTCGCTTGTCACCTAAACACTACAGCTCACAGGTTGGCAAAATCTGACATGAAAGCAGATAATACGCTTAAGTCTAATTTATATGTAATTTTCACGGGCGTACAATATTGTTAAGAGCGTCAGTTTCCGTAGAGCTCTCTTTTTCCATCTTCCCTCTATACAGTGAAGCTGTAGAAGACACAATTAGCTAACCTAGCATACAACATACTTTCCTAATTAACCCATCCGCTTACCTAGTCGTCGAATCGACGGCCTGACTGGACGTTTCCTTCCTGTATCTAGTTGTCGAATCGACGGGTTCCTCATTTTCATCACGTAGTTCCTTTTTCATTCAATAGATGGCAGAGGTTGTATGATCTTTCAAATCTATGACGTATATGTTTGTGCTGCTAAGTTTTTCATACCATTTCAAGCGTGTTTTGTTCAGTAATTTCTCATGTAAACAAACCTTCAATTGTTACGTCTTGCAAACATGTTGCTTAAGAATGTTGTAGATGATTCTACAATTGAAAAGTTGCTTTTCGATAGCGATGAAAAGGAAAATGTGGATTTTGGAACGGGAGATGAACACGGGGGTTCATTTCATGTTATTGAAATTGAAGAATATAGTGAAAGTGAGGAAAAGGTGGCTGTGGCAGGAAAAATATAAAAGGTTGAGGAATGGAAATGGAATGCAAAGATGTGTGTGATCAAATTTATTAGGTGAGTTTCTAATTATCTTTCAAGTAAACTGCATATGTGCATACTTATTACTATACTTCCACTTCAATATATAAAATTTTCACTTAAATTGCTTGGATAGTTTAAACAATATTTGACATCTTGTCTTGCTGTGCAACCTTCACGGGAGATAGCCAAATTTAAATGGTATTTCATGGCAAAAAAATTGGCATTTAAATAGTAAGCGGATAGGTTAATATGGATATTGTCACACATTCCTTTTATTTTATACTGTTGTAAATGGAAAAGATTATGTACGGTAAATGTTTTGTACATTATAGGGAAAAAATGCAAAATATCCCCCAATTTTAATTCGATCCACCTCTGAATCGAATTTTTACATATTCTCACGCCGGCACATATGTTGTTCTATTTTGCTTTTTTTACTTGCCTTGCTTAATTAACTCTCGCTAATTAGCATTTTTTTGGAAGAAGTCAACTAGAACAACATATGGCGGTATGAAAAATATGCAAATTAAAGAATATTTTAGTAATATAAGGGCCCTAGCAATTAGCTTCGTCGACTAAGAGTACTCTTTTAAACGTCTTCAGCTAGATCGTATTACTACGCGAGGACGTTTAAAATGTTTGGGTGTTGAAAAAGTTTGACCTACTTTTTATTTCTATTGTTTGTTAATAGATGGCGCTGATAGTACCTCCTCTCTCTCTCTCCCCTCTTCTCCTCCTCTGCTGTATGACAAATAGCACAAACATAAAATCAAGATTTTGGAGAGCAAAACATAAAATTTGCATGCATCTGATGTCGAACTAGGAACTTTATCTTTCGGGGAGTCAACATTATTTTTTTACTCAGTCGTCATATAACATGAACACACGCAAACATTCACATGTGCTTTTATTATTTTGTGTTCGGTAAGTACAAGTATATTCTTACATAAATTATTGTTTAATTTAATAAATTGTAAACTCGGAGCCTGCTATACTAACACTCCTTCTGTGTTTCATTATACTATTGAAAGCGAATGTTGCGTGCATACGGAAATAACACAGAAAAAAAAGCGGATGGAAGCAATTTAAAATGAGTGGAGCAAGGTTAGTATTACGAGAACGTAAAAACATGTGCTTTCATTCAACTTCGAAAAATAAGAATAAATGTGTGCATACAGAACACATATGCTTTCTTTTCACAGTTGTAAAATCATATAAATTGTACATGAAGTAAGTTACGGGAAGGCTCTCTCTTTTATGTCTGTGTATATGTATGTTGTACAATTAGGTACAAGTATTGTACAATTCCCCAGTTGCCCAGTTGGAGTTGGGGGCACAACACTGGTACTATTTGTCCGTTTCTTCTTTTAAAAAAAAATACCCATAGTGTTTACTCATGTATTTTGTTTAATATTTTATTTCAAATTCACTGTCAGAAACTAGTGTTGCCAGTTCCTGGATGTAGGTTTACCTACTCTGTTCGTTGTCACTGTCAAGCTTCCAGTATTCGTACAGCATAAAAAACTAAAAATTATACACCGTGAAAGGCTACGACGAGTTGGAAACACTGCTGGTGGGGTTAACATACACCATAAAAGGCTACGCCTCGCCCAAGTTGGCAACACTGCTTGTGAAGTTAACATACACCGTGAAAAGCTTCAAAATATCATATAGTAGAATTTTTGTAGAGTAGGTTGGCAACACCGACAAGCATCAAATAATAATTTCAAGCCTCAAATAATGATTCGAGCGTCAAATGATGATTCGAGCCTCAAATAATAATTCGAGCCTCGTCAGTGCTGCCAATTCCTATTTGTAGGTTAGCTTAGCCAGTGAAAGATCATATAGTGGAATTTTCTTCGAATAGGTTGGCAAAACCCAAGCCTCAAAAAGAACATCCAATAGAGTTGCCAAATATAAAAAAACAATAAACCCCCCTCATAAAAGGCTACAGTAAGGGCCCACAGGTCGCCAACACTAGGCCCCCAACAGTGTTGCCAAACATAAAGGGTACATGGGCCCCTCAGGCCCTTTAATAAAAATTTACAGTGAAAAACCCAGTAGGTTGACAACACTGTTAGAAAATCTACGGCAGTGTTGCCAGATGTAAACAGAGGGCAATGGACCCCCCTCATAAAAGGCTACAGTAAGGGCCCCACAGTGTTGCCAACTCTGTCCTCAAAATATACATCATAAAAAACTACGACAAGAGCCCACAGAGTTTGCAACACTGGGCGCACATAGGCCCCTCATAAAAACCGACAGTAATAGGCCACAGTGTTGCCAACTCTGTGCCCTCAAAATATACATCATAAAAAGCTACGACGAGCCTCAAATGATGATTCGAGCCTCAAAAAAAAATTCAGAACTCTCATGTACGCTAAGGCTAGTGGGGTTAACATACACCGTAAAAGGCTACGCCTCGCCCGAACACATGTACACTCACACACAAAAAAAAGCTAAAAAATTATACACCGTGAAAGGCTACGCCGAGTTGGAAACACTGCTGGTGAGGTTAACATACACCATAAAAGGCTACGCCTCGCCCGAGTTGGCAACACTGCTTGTGAGGTTAACATACACCGTGAAAGGCTTCAAAATATCAGTTGGTGAAATTTTCGTGGGGTGAGTTGGCAACACTGAGCCCCACATGATGATTCGAGCCCCAAATGAGGACGCAGAACCGGGTATAGTGTCCTACTTACATTCCTGTCCTACCTGGAATTGCAACATAAGTTTTCCAACATAACCATCTGTGCACACAATGCACGAGGTTACGATTGTACATTTCTATTACGGAGAATGTTGGAAAGAGAAATGAAACCTCGTGTTATCTTAGATGGTACCAAAATTGTCTGCATGACATACCAAAATCTCCATTTTGTAGACAGTCTCAACTATGTTCAGTCAAATCTTGCAGGATTTTCAAAACTGTTTGGTTTACCTGTGCAGAAAGGACATTATCCGCATTTGTGGAACACTTACAAGAATAGAAATTACATAGGGCCACCACCTCCTCCTTCTGCATACGGATATGAATATATGAAAACGGTTGAAGATCAACACAGTTTCATGTCCTGGTACAACAATGAATGTGAAAAAAATATACCTTTTAACAACAAAAACGAACTTCTCCAATATTGCATCAAGGATGTGACCCTGTTGAGACAAGGATGTCTAAAGTTGAGGCAGAATTTTCTAGACATATGCAAAATAGACATTTTCAGGGACTGCATCACGATAGCATCTGCCTGTTCATTAATTTACAGACAGAAATTTCTGCCGTCTAACACTATTGGAATAATCCCTAAAGGAGGTTACCATCATGCAGATCAGATGTCCAAGTTCGCATTGAAATGGTTAACCTATGTTGAAGAACAGAATCATGTAATACTTCTTCACGGTGGACGTACTCGTGAAAAATATGTCATAGGAGGACGTTACAAAGTGGACGGCTATCACGAGGAGACGCAGACAGTGTACGAGGCGCTTGGATGCTACTGGCATGGTTGTCAACGCTGCATATCAATTAACAGAGATATGTATCCGAAAAACGACGACGAAGAAGAAACAGATCAGGATAGTAACAGTCAGAAATATAACGACATGTTGAACACAGCAGCATTCAGATACGAGACAACATGCCGTAAACTTGAGGCTCTACGTTCTGAAGGATACCGTGTCGTTACAATGTGGGAATGTGATTTTAACAAAACATTGAAAGCCGATCCTGAACTCGATAGACATCTATCGACACATCCTATCGTCTGCTGCATTCCTTTAAATCCACGAGACGCCTTATATGGAGGAAGAGTTGAAACAGTCAGGACGTATTACAAAATCAAGGAAAATGAGAAATTACTGTGCCTATCCTGTCGGTCATCCTACCATATTTCTAGGAACTTCTATTCCTTCGGTGAATGAGGTTTTGAACATGGAGGGGCTCATAAAATGTACTATTCTGCCACCAAAAGCCCTTTTACATCCTGTTTTACCTACAAAAATGCACGGAAAACTGATGTTTGTCTTGTGTAACGAATGTGCTATCAGATTAAAATGTGAAGGTACGTGCAGCCATTCCGATGAACAACGCACACTTTCGGGGACTTGGGTCATCGCCGAGGTGCGTAAAGCTTACAGTTTAGGCTACAGAGTACTGTCAGTGTCGGAAGTGTGGAAGTATGAAACATCGATGTACGACCCTGTCACAAAAACTGGAGGACTTTTTTCTGGTTATGTCAACACCTTCTTGAAAATAAAACAGGAAGCGAGCGGCTGGCCTTCATGGTGTCAGAACGACGAGGATAAAAAGAAGTACATACAGAAATATTTCGATAAGGAGGGTATTCTATTGGAAGAAAACAGTATCGAAGTCAATCCTGGTAAACGTACTCTGGCTAAACTTTGCCTTAATTCTTTATGGGGCAAGTTCTGCCAACGGGACAACCTTTCCCAGACGACCATCATCAAGGAATCGAAAGATTTTCTCGATAAAATGACTGATCCAAATATAATGATCGGAGGAGTCGTATTCATCAATCAGGACACCGTTTTAGTGAACTGGAAATATGTCAGTCTGAACAGGAAAGTAAATGTTCCTATCGGAGCCTTCACAACATGCCATGCTCGTCTGAAACTGTACGAACTTCTCGAAAAGTTGGGTGATATGATATGTTATTGTGATACAGACTCTGTAATTTACGTAGATAGTCCTGAAATGGAGTATCACCCACAGACAGGTGACGCACTAGGAGAACTCACCGATGAATTGGAAGATTTCGGACCCGATGCAGTTTGTGAACAGTTTGTCTCAACGGGACCGAAAAGTTACAGCATGAAAATAACAAAACCGTTCTCCGAACCGCAGTATATCTGTAAAGTGAAAGGAATCACATTGAATACCTCCACATCGGAATTGGTCAATTTCGATACCATGTGCGATATGATAAACGATGAAAAACCTGAAGTTATGGTCGAAAATATTTTCAGGATCAGAAGAACGAAACAGTTCCAAGTAATCAGTACATATGAAAAAAAGCTGTTTCAGCCTGTACTGTTGAAACGACGTTTCGACGATGAACATTTATCGTATCCCTTCGGATACTGTGCTGACTAAAATATGGCTTTAGTGGTCCAGAGTTTGAACCCTTCTTCGGACCGTCAGTGTATAAAATGTGTTTACAATGTGCCAGATCTTCATTTTTCTTCAAATCTCCAGTATAAAACATGTTTCCTAAACTTTCCCATCCTTTCACCATGATGGTCTGCGGAGCATCAGGAAGTGGAAAAACTACTTTTGTGACAAATATGGTCGACTCCATCGTTCATCTCGTCGATGGAACCGTGAAGAAAATCATATGGTGTTACGATCAGGAGAACAGTATTCCGCAAAATCTTCGAGATGTGCAATATCATAAAGGTATCGTCGATTGGCAGTCGTGGAACGGAAAAACCCCTACTCTCATAATCCTGGATGATCTTATGATGGTTGCTCAAGGAGAAAAAGTCGCTGACCTTTTCACAAAAGGCAGTCATCACAAAAACATTTCGGTGGTGTTCATAACACAGAATCTTTTTCATCAAGGGAAAAATTGCAGAGACATATCGCTGAACGTAAAACATTTCGTTATTTTTAAGAATCCGCGAGATATGAACCAATTCACTGTGTTTGCACGACAACTTCATCCTCACCGCATGAAGGAACTCGAAAAAGTATATATAGATGCTACCACTCAACCTTTCAGTTATTTGTATATTGATCTTTCACAGTCAACACCGGATCCTTTACGTTATCAGACAGACATTTTTAACCAGAATTACTCAACTGCATATCTTCCTCAGGAATGTTTAAAACATCGAGATGAGGAGAACGAGGAAGACACGTACCAAATCACGTTCTAACAGGAATTCGACTTCTTTCAAGAAAAATTCCCCTTTTTTGCACGTGTTGAAAAATTCACCGACCAAACTCCGTAAATCGTTGCTGAAAAGTGCCCCGAAGAAGACAATCCGTTTCATCAGCGAATGCTGCCTGAACGTTTTAAAAGGAAACGTGAAGATTAAACCGTCCACAAAACGTCGTCTGGCCCCTTACAAGACGGTCTTACGCAATCTCGTGAAACCGAAAGTGAACATCGAAAAAAGAAGAAAACTTCTTGTGCAGAAAGGAGGATTTCTACCCTTACTTCTAGGGTCTTTGTTATCGGGTCTTCTCGGTACTCTCATTCCTCATTGAAAAATGGCATCTTCTTACAAAAAGATGATCGTCCTTTCACCGGAACAACTAGCACGTATTCGCGGTTCCGACTTGTCTGTAACTCAAAAATTATCCGTTCTGGATAAGAAAATGAATGATATTCTGAAAATGAAAAATATAACAGACGATCAAAAATGGCGGCTTTATAGAAAAAAACTGGACGAGTATTTATGGCTGAGTCGAAAATCCCAAGAACCATTACAAATTCCTATTGTTCAAGATAACGACGGTTCTTCTACTATTTCGCCAGGATCGACGTATTTTCCTCCGAACCTAGCAGAGACGTTACCCCGTAATACACGTCATCAGTTACAAAATATCATCGACGAGTACCAATCTACGGCTCAACATTTGATAGACGAACGTCAGGAAAAAACACTTCCTGATCCGAAGTCGTTGAACTTCTCAGCGTCGTCAACGGAAAGCCCTGGACCGTCTCATCGACAGAAACAGAAAAAGAAGAAGAAAGTGGCCGTCCGTGTTTCCAGAAAAACTACACCTTTTCTGAGAACACCTGACGCATACAAGCTGGTTCCTTTGAGAAAAAGCCGTAGACAGAGAGATCAGTCATGGGAGTCCCTAAGTTAAAACACGATAAAATCCTCACCAAAATATATTACGATCCCCGACACCGTGCTTCATTCTCATCTGTAGATCGTTTATGGAACGCGGTACGGGATAAAAATATATCCCGCAATACGGTGAAAAAATGGCTGATGCACCAGGAAACGTACACTCTCCACAAACCTGCGAGAAAAAGGTTCCTCCGGAATCATTACAATGTGTGGAACATAGACCTGCTTTGGGAAGCTGATCTCAACGACATGACTTCGATACAAAAACATAACGATGGATACAGATATCTTCTGACAGTGATCGATGTATTCTCAAAATATGCCTTTGCATTACCGCTAAAAAATAAAACAAGCAATTCGGTAACCGAAGCTTTCAAAACTATTTTCGGACGAAGCAGACGAAAACCCGTCACACTACAGACCGACCAAGGAACAGAATTCACGAATTCTACATTCCAGAAGTTCTTAAAAAATGAAAATGTAAATTTTTCGATCGCTTCAAATTATCCTGTGAAAGCAAGTGTAGTGGAACGTTTAAACAGAACATTGAAAGAACGAATGTGGAAATATTTCACATCGAAACAAACAAGACGTTACGTAGACATTTTACCGCAACTTCTCGAAGGTTACAATACAACTATCCACAGTTCCATAGGAATGCCACCTCGAGATGTGAACGAGTCTAATGTTTACATTGTGTGGAAACGTCTCAACAAACCTGACAAACATATTTCACAACCGTCTTCAGATCTGAATGTTGGTGATTTCGTACGAATCTCTGTCGTCAAAGGACATTTCGAGAAGGGATACGAACAATCGTGGTCACGAGAACTTTTCAAAATCCACTCCCTTGTTCAGCGATCACCTGTATTTGTATACATATTAGACGATTTAAATGAAGAACCTGTAAAAGGTACATTTTACAAACATGAACTGCAAAAAGTTTATTCGGATCCTGACGAAGAGTATAAAATTGATAAGATTTTGAACAGTCGGGGAAAAGGTAAAAATTTGGAATACCTGGTTCGCTGGCTCGGATATCCACCTAGTTTCGATTCGTGGATCAAGGCATCTTCCGTAAAACAGTTATCAGAAAAATAATTTCCAAAACATATTTATATCAAAATATATCGTCACCACGATCCAGTGAATTCTTTGTGTTCGACGAGAATGGACGATAATTTCTATGTTTACCTTCCGTCATCTGCATCGGAGAATTATTTTCCGAACAACACGCTGACCCATTTCAACGTAAAACTTGCAAAACGGATCGATCTGTCTCCAGAATTGTGGGAAGTCGGATTAGCAGAACTGCATTATTCAACTCTATACGACAATGTTTTGGAAACAGATTACGGAACGGTGACCTTTCCTGTTCGGACGTATGCAAGTGCTGAGGACCTGATCTCTACCATCGAAGAATCCCTCCCCAACGACCTGGAAATACGGAGAAACGTTCTTAAGCAATTCTGGCATTTTCTGTTGGAAGCGCAATGGGACGCATCGGGATCTTCTGTTTCTACGGATAATACACTCTATATTAACGAGCAGCCATTTTATTTTCCTGCAGCAACATATACAATAGAGGAGTTCATTCAGTTCCTGAAAACAAACCCTGCTAACGCCGTTGTTCCTACTCATCTCAGATTTTTCTTTAAAGAGGCTGTGAACAAACATCTCTCCGTGATAGGGGTTCCCGATCCTGAATCGGAAGGTGTTCCAACAAATACTGTTACACCCATAGACGAAACTGATGACTACGCTAAATTTCGATATGACGTATTGAAATCTATTTATTCTACGCACGTAGTGTCCAATAACGTCGTGGATAAAAACCCCTACATATTCATTTATTCCGATCTCGTGAAACAGCAATTGGTCGGAGGAGAAATGCTACGTCTTTTACGTCTTGCCCGAAAACAGTATTCGGAAACAGAATCATCTTGCACAGTACCCGTAGCCCATCATACGTTTAATCCGATTCATTACGTTTCTCTGGATAAAGGTTCTTTCGAAACAATAGAAATTGCGATGTATGATAGAAAAGGATATTTTCTGCCTTTGAGAAACGGCTCCGTACCTACAATAGCTGTTTTACATTTTCGTAGGAAAGCAAAGTCCTTTTAAAAAACAGTAAGGAATCATTTTGCTCAATCTATGTCGAAAAGCTGATGAATCACCATGAATTCGCAGACCGAATATTACAGTAATCAGATCCGTGGGGGAATTGGACCCATCTATCGTTCAACTAGAATTCAAAAAGGGAGAGGATTGGGGTCTCTCTTCGCAGGACTCTTTAGAATGGTGAAACCTCTACTCTGGAGTGGTGCAAAAGCGATCGGAAAAGAAGCTTTGAAAACAGGCGCTAACATTGTCACCGACATTGCAACAAGCCAGCAAACTCCAAGAACTATCGTTCGTCAACGTGTACGTGAAGCGGGTCAAAATCTTCAAAGTAAAGCACAACGGAAAATCGACTCTCTGGCAGGTTCCGGTATAAGAACAAAACCTGCAACAAAAATTGCTCAGTCGATGTTAAAACGTTCAGCCACCCGTATTAGAATATCTGCGATCCGTAAAAAAAGCGCATCCAAAAAGCGGAGAAAAACATCCACAAAATCTAGGACAACACGCAAAAGGAAAATTAAACAGAAGGCGGCAGGAAAAGATATTTTTGGATAATGATGGAGAATAACACTTGCATGATCTCACAGTTCGATCTTTTCAGCAAAATGTCGAAAAAACTTACACGGTCGCCTACAAGCCTGTCACTTCCATCGATAATCAGAACATATTTCAATTTGCCGTTCCGCCGGCAGGAACAGATTTTCTAGATCTTTCATCTGCCTATCTCCGTCTGCTAACGCAGATGGTCAATCAAGATGGGTCTCCCATGAGTGCTTCCGAACCTTCCAACGCTCTCACAAAAAACTGCGGGGTCGTAAATTATCCTCTCCATTCACTTTTTTCACAAGTTACAGTGGCTCTCAACGGTATCGCTGTAACAGTTGCCGATAACAATTACGCATATAAATCAATCTTCGAAGCAGAAATCAATTACGGCAGCGATGCTGCGAACACGCATCTCACAAATGCCTTGTGGTACTTGGACACACCTGGACATCAAGATGCAATCACAGCCAACAACAAAGGTTTCACCACCAGAAAAGACTTTTTCCAGCACGTTCCGACAACCGGAAATCCTACGGAAGTGTCTGCCGTAGTCGAACTTATGGGAAAACTGCACATAGATTTTTTCCACCAGCCTAAATACCTGATCAACGGTGTTGAAGTACGTATCGATCTAGCCAGGTCACGTGATGCTTTTTACATCTGGGGAGATCAAACTTCACCAACCACCAGATTAAAAATTTTAAAGGCTGTTCTCGAAATAAATCACATCATTCCTACTCCTACCACCAGTTTGGCCATAGACAGAGCACTCTCTTACGCTCCTGCCCATTATCCGTTCACCAGAAGCGTCATCAAAGCTTATTCTTACGTTGCCGGAACGCAGCAGATTTCGATCGATAATGCTTTTCAAGGTCCTTTTCCGAATGTTGTTCTTTTTGCTATGGTATCCACCGCCAGCTTTCTCGGAGACAGTAAGAAAAATCCGTTCGACTTTAGAAGTTTTAACCTATCTTCTTTCCATCTTGTGAAAAATGGAGAACTCGTACCTTACGAACCCTTGCGGGTCACCACAGGAGGAAACGGAGGATTGATAACACGTGCCTATCAAACTCTATTTTCCGGTACAGGCATTCACCACTCCAATTACGGACACCAGATAACAAGGAAAATGTTCGAGAACGGATCCTTTTTCCTGATTTTCGACATAACACCTGACTCTTCAGGAAACGACACGCACACCAGTCTCCAGGAACAAGGTATCATCGGAGCCGAGATGCAATTTTCTCCCCAGCTGTCGGAAAATATAACATGCCTTCTGTATGCTGAATTCGAATGTGCAGTAGATATAACAAAAGACAGAAGTGTTATCCTCCATCAGTGAGACCGAATTGTCTATAAATATGTGTGCTCGTGTTTCTGGCTCGCAGTGTTATCCAGACAGTTCTGACGTAGACATTATACTATCTGTGATGGAAAAACCAGCCGAACGGAAAACCCGTGATATTAATCATACTAGTGTTTCTTCGAAAGTGACGACTTCCAAACCTGTTGACACACGTTTGCTTCCACGACTGCCAGACGCCAGATTTTACCCTGGACTCGTAGAAATGACCAAAGACGGAGATATTATTATAAACATATGAAAACATATGTAACGTGAGATGGGAAAACTCATCGAACTGTTAACCTGTGATGATATTTATAATAGTGATTCTTCGGAAGTACTGTCCGCCAAACCTGTTGACACGCAACCGTCCCCCAAAATATTAGAAGAATATCATCTTACTCTCATTTTACGTTTTCGGAAACATAGGCAACATGAACACGTCGCAGATCAGGGAGATTCTATCTCAAAACTGTTCCACCAAGAACATTTTCTACGGTGTTTACTCGAGAGATCTTTTACCTCGGACGTTTCCTACCCCTGTCTTGATAATCGCAAACACTGACACTTCCAACTTCCAGGGTACACACTGGGTGGCCTTCTATTTTGGCAAAAACAATATTGCTGAATATTTCGATTCATACGGATTTCATCCTTTCTATCCAGAATTCGTAACTTTCCTGAATCGTCATTCCTCGGTCTGGACTTACAACAACATTCCCTTACAGGGGGTATTGGCCACGACGTGCGGACATTACTGTTGCGTGTATGCTTATTACAAAGCACGCCATGTTACGACCAAGGATTTCATTCAAGCATTTCCGCCCGGTGTCAGTAAAGATGGATATATCCTACACCGTTTTCGTCAGATCTTCAAATGTTTACCCCATTCCAAGTGCCCGAGAGGGGATCAATCGTGTTGCTCCATCCACACGATCCGGTGTCGTGTTATGCAAAAAGCTATATAAATGTGTGCTGCTGTAGCTTTCTCTCAGTGTCGTCGAGACAGCTCTAGTGAAAACATCATGGAGCCTACTAAGGATTCTACAATGGAAAAACACGATAAACTAGTGAAACGCATGACCCATCAGGATGATGCTTCCAAACGTAAAACCCGCAAACGTGTGCAGCCCCTCAAAATCGAAACTGTCCCTATCAAGAACGAACCGATAAACGAGGGGATAGATTTGACTACTGACTGTGATTTCATGAAACGTCGTAGGGAGATCGGCTTTTCCCCAGATACAATCGAATGTCCTGGACTACACAACGTAGAGGCATGTTTAGATCTCTATCTTGCTAACACATATTTTCTGAACAAAAAAAAAACAAGTTCGTAGCAATAGGATTCGAAAAGCAATCCCCTTACAATTTGGTGTGGGAGTTTTCGCAACAGGGGAGATCACCCGTACGCATCGATTCTATGCAGATTAGAGAACTGTGGGCTTTGAAATCTGACTTACTGAATTACGTCGAAACAGGTCGTCGATTCAATTACTTGGTTACGGGAAATATCACCGTCAGTGCTGTAAATTTTTTCGGGAAACGTTGTATCTCGATGTATCAGCATCATTCATCCGATGCTTTTATTTTCACAGCCTCTGAACTACACTTATTTTTGTGTAACCTTTTTTGGCCTCTGCAGAAATTAAAGAACGAACGTTATCATAAATTGCAACCCGAAATGGAGGCTTTTGTATATTGTATCAAGAAAAATATGGTTTCAGAAAAAAAAGAAGTGCCCAATTTAGTGAACTATTTTTATATTCTTTGGTACAACGAACTGATGATTGAAATATATCTTGAGAACAATCTTGGGCAGACATTGACATTGTAAATAAGTTCTGTTACTTTCATGTATCTGATGTTGTAAATAGCCATTGTAAATGAATCATTGCTCTTTTATGTATTGTACATCAACCGCTGTTATTTTATGTATTGTAATATAACCCTTCAGGTATTGTAAACCTTTCATATTCAATTGTAAATACAACATTTGTGTTATTCTATGTATTTAAACCCATATTACCGATTGTAAATAAAACATTTGTATATTTAAAAAACTCTTTTATTTCTTGTACTTATTACAATAGAAACTGCACATCTTCCAGACATTTTCAACTGCACAGGTTTTTTTTACGTTTTCACATTTGCTATGTTCTTTGCATCTTCCTGAAGTGTTTTTCACACTATTCAATTTTGGACATTCAAGTTCTTCGATGTTACGTACGGATATTTTATTTTTACCTGTTTTTCCAAGTAATTTTTCAAACCATTTCACTTTCTCCGTACCTTTAACGTACACTATTTGATTCACAAGCACAACATATAACAGATCTCCTAATTTCTCATACGGCAGCCATCCATCTCCCCAGTTGAGACCGTGTTTGTTGGCACGGAGCCAGTAATTCACTCGGCGATACTTTTCACTCAAACAGTGTAAACCATATGGAGATTTCAATAAACAGTCAAACGCATTGTCAAAAGGAAATTTTAAAATTCCAACTTCTTTCCACACAAATTCTCCTCCTACTCCTCGAAGACCTTGAACGTCCAAAAAACAGACATTCATTTTGTTCATCAGGTGAAAACTGTCAACGTATCTTCAATGCTACCCCGGCATACGGCGCACTTGTTCAATTGGGAAGCACAGGATCCGCAGGAAACAAAATGTCGACACGGGAGAATTACAACACTGCTAGGATTCTCAAAACATATTTTGCACACAGAATCCACACTAGGTTTATCGGACGTTTTCTCAAGAGTCTCTATACTGTCGCAATACTTGCAGCTCTTGGAGTTACGATGTAACGCCGCAACACTCTGTATAAAAGGACACTGGGGTACCAACATGTAATGTCCTAGAATCGGACAATCTTTGGATGTCCAATCGCAAAGTCCGTACGAACAATGAAAACATAATACTCTGTTGCTAAAGCCTGAATAGTAAAATCCTGCAGTCACTAATTCTTCCGGAGTCTGACGTAATCCTATAGGCCACTTTCTGTATGTTCTGTATCTCGAATTCACTGATAAGTAATTGATAACATACGGCTCGGCGTGAGTCCTGCAGACGTGATAAGTAAACACTCTCATACGTCATAAAAGGTGAAGTAATCGGATACTGTAGGTGACGGCGTCCCAGGTATCGGCGATAAAGGAACAGCCAGAGGATCGTCGGGGAACAGACGTCTGCGGACACCGAAACCTTCTGCAGGAACCACAGGGAAACAGGGATGTCCTTCTAATTTACGTAACAAAGGACGATCACAGCCAGAACACCACAAGGAATTTCTGTTCGCCAACAAAGAAAGCCACTCTTTCACTCTCTCCTTCAAAGCTTCACCGAGCTTATCCTCTTCCTTCCTGCGACGTAGTTCGCACATACACCCGTGACTTGGAAATCCTGTTCTCTCGTCCGCTCTTCTTTTTCTCTCTTCTATCTCCTTCAACGTCTCGCAGTGATGATGGACTCCTTTTGCTAATCCGTTGAACAGGTAACATCCACACCAGGGAGATTCAGGTATCGCTACATACATAAACGGGAAATAACTCAGCAACCGATGCAGGGCCGTTCGATCGTTGTCCAGGTCGCCGCAAGATCGAACAAGTTCCCAGAACTCCTCGTAGCTAACCTCGTAGAAATTCACTCCATTATCAGACAGTCTTGTACCGCACACATCCATCCTCGCATGACGCTATTATCATGTATCTCTTCTATTTATACCTTCTTTTTTTCTACGTCACGATTTCCGTTAAACACACTTCAAATAGTCCTCTAGAAGACCGAGCCTAAAACATGTTCGAACATGTTCCTTTCAGATAGAAAACAACCACACCCGATTCCAAGAATTTCCAAGAATGGCTCATCAACCTAAAACATTTTCGAACTTGTTCCTTTCAGACAGAAAACAGACACGCCCAATTCCTGGAATTCCCTAGAATGACTCATCAACGCCATCTGTTTTCAAACACAGGAAACACGTACTCCAATTTATATATGACGTCACATGCCAAAATAACATAACAAAAACTTTTCCTCCTCCCAACCCAGACTTTCTGACTCATCAACGCCATCTGTTTTCAGACACCGGAAACTACCGACCAACCGTCACTGGAAAAACCCGTGACTCATCAACGCCATCTGTTTTCAGACCCCGAAAACACGTACTCCAATTCCGAGAAAACCAACCGTCACCGCGTCGCCTACTTTTCCTCCTCCCCACCCCAGACTTTCTGACTCATCAACGCCATCTGTTTTCAGACACCGGAAACTACCGACCAACCGTCACTGGAAAAACCCGTGACTCATCAACGCCATCTGTTTTCAGACCCCGAAAACACGTACTCCAATTCCGAGAACACCAACCGTCACCGCGTACTTTTCCTCCTCCCCACCCCAGACTTTCTGACTCATCAACGCCATCTGTTTTCAGGCACCGGAAACTCCCGCGGGAAAAACCCGAATTCCCTCCTCCAACCAATCAAAACGCTCCTTACAAAATAAGCCCCGCCCATTTATGACGTCACGACCAATCAAATTCATCCTTACAAAATTAGCCCCGCCCCTTTTATGACGTAAAAAAAAAAAAAAAAAAAAAAAAAAAAAAACTGCTGCGTCTTCAATTGATCTTTGATCGATCTTTTCCAATCAATTGATTTATCGACTCGAACGCGGGTGCATTACTACTCAGTGCCGGATCTACAAATCTTGGGCCCCCCGAAAAATATTATCATAGACCCCTCTCTACCTACCTACCTACTTTCATATACACACATTATATACAATATATATGTGTGTGTAATTCTTGATTTCATGTTGACAAAGTCAAGGGCTTACAGGGTGATTCAAAAGTCCCTTAACACCCGCTATATATATATATATATATATATATATATATATATATATATATATATATATATATATATATTGAATTCAACTCAATTGTTTTAAATTGGAAGGGGGTGGATGTGATGACACTGTTTTTCTCACACCTGGAAAATGATACATTTGTTACAAACATACAGTCAACTTTTAATTGGTTAAACACAGGTTGAAGAAACCGTCACCACTGCATATCACTTGAAATTCTAGCCTGATTTTATTCCAGTCTGACTGCCAAGCGGGAGACGCAGTGTGGATGACCAAAAGGTCGGACTTTTTCCGGCTTTTTACCCGATGCCAGGCCCATCCAGCCTCAAATCAAATGGTACCAGGGGGAGTTAAAGGTTACCAGACTGTGGTGCTGATCACATCACCTCCAATATGGCCGACGTAATAATATGTGAGGCCCTACCCCCACATGCCATAAATGTGCCTTCATGGCACGATGCTACATGCACAGTGAACTTTAACTTTAATTGTATTCGTTTCTATACCCGTGAGTAATTACTATGTCAATGGCTGAGGGCCCTCTAAAGGCTTACTTGTCTCCTGCCCCCCGCACTGCGGGGTTTTGCGGCTTGTAGATCCTGCACTGGTGACATTAAATGAGCCATTGGAAGGAGAACTTTAAAAAAGAAACAAAAAAAAATACTATGTTATGTCAGACTTACAAACTGCTTATCAGTGACGTTTGCAGAATGATTTCAGTTACTTATACAAAATTGTGAATGGCAAAATCCGCTGCAACACACTCCTTGAGGAATTCCACTTTAGAGTACCTATGCGCACAACTCGCAATAAAAGGTTATTTTATACAAAAAAACCTAGACTAGAAATTCAAAAAAGATCTCTCTTTTATAGACTTGCAGCACAATACAATGATCTCCCCTCAAGTATTGATATATTTTCCTCTGAGTTTGCCTTTCGGTCTTCTATCAGAAGAAATACTTGTAATTAATATCACATAGTGCCATCTCTTACTTATTTTTTTGTTCATTTGCTATTCACTTTTATGTTGTTGTGTTACTCTTAATTATTTCTTCTTTATTTTTTATTTATTTATTTTATTTTATTTTAATTTTTTTTTTATGCTAATTATAATTATTGTTTTCTCATTGTTGACAATTTCAGTGTAAAATGGCCACCTGTGCTGTATCTGAAATGTTCTCAAATAAATAAATAAGATTTTGACGGACAATGGCAAAACCTTGACTTCCTGTAGACATCGCCACAACTGAAAGATGTGGAGAAGTGTTAATTTGTAGTTGGAGGGGTGCGAGAAATAAGCTAAAGAGATATTCAGATATTCAGAGCAGTGTGAGAGACGGTAGGTAAGGGTTAATATGAATCTTGATTACCATGCTTTATTCCAACTATGGTGCCCTAGAAATGTTTACTTTTATTTTAATTCATGACTTCTAGCTATCAAACCAGTAATTATTGGTTGTTGCAGGTCTGCAACAACTTAAAATTATAATTCTTTATATATACATCTATTTGTAATGACTTACATGGCATAAGCAATATTTTAATGTCAATTTGTTTCGTGTTGTGCATTGTAGATGGATTAAAGTAGTGGCAATGGCAATGGCAATTTCAGCCCATGAAGCAATCAGTGTGCAAAGTCATGACTGTTGCAGTTGTGCAGAAATGTATTGCTTTAATTTTTATAAGAGAACATTTATTTGTAATCATTTGCATTGCGTTAGGAACATTTAATTTGATGTTTTTTGGTTTGCGTTGTGCATTGCAGATGATTTACAGTGGTCGTGAGATTATTCTTTCTTTCAGATTCAGTAACGGCAGTTTGAGCCCATTGGACAATCAGTGTTTCAAGTCATGTCCGAATGTTGAAAAAAATGTGTATACTTTCTCGTTGTTAATTTATTGCAATCCCTACTACGTGATGGAGGTTTCGTAGAATCCGCACCATCAATGTTTATAAATTTAAACTTTATAATCCTACGAAATACACATTTATTTGTAATCAATGCAATTATTTAAAGCCTAATTGTTTTCGAAATAAATTGATGTGCCGTTGTGCATTGTACATTACTTGCAGTCGTAGTGAAATTATTCTCTCTTTTAGATTCAGTAATTACAGTTTCAACCCGTGGCGCAATCAATGTTCAAAGTCATGCCTGTTGCAGGTGTGCAAGAATGTACTGTTTTAATTTTTATAAGAGGACATTTATTTGTAATCATTTGCATTGCATAAGGTACATTTGATTCCATTCTTTTCGGTTTGCGTTGTGCATTGCAGATCATTTGCAGTCAACGCGAGATTTTTATTCCTTCAGATTCAGTAATGGCAGTTTAAGCCCATTGGACAATCAGTGTTCAAAGTCATGTCCCATTCTTGAGAAATGTGTTGTATTTTATCTTTGATATTTTATGATAATACGTTCTACGTGATGAAAATTTCGCAGCTTCCATGCCCATCAATGTTTTTAAAGTTAAACTATATAATTGTTGTACATACAAATTTATTTGTAATTAATGAAATTCTTTAAATCCAAATTGTTTGTTAAAGAAAATTATGTGGCGTTGTGCATTGAAGATCATTTGCAGTCGTTCAATACAAATGACGTTTAGATATTTTTCTTCTTTCCCATCACGTGTTGGCAGTTTCAGGCCACGAAGCAAAACAGTGTGCAAAGTCGTCTACAAATATACGGTAAGAGATGAAATGAACATACGGTCAGAAAAAAACGCTCCCCTATTTTTTTGGTACAACATGGATTTGGATATGCAATATTTACAATTCATTTCGAACTTTGTGTCTTGCAAATTATCACCAACAAAATTCCGGTTCGTGCACAAAAGTATATACGAATCTTAAATTTTCACATCCACGAGTTTGGAGTTGACAGGTTGAAGTGAACTTCCGACCATGTTAGTTTAGTAGCATGTGCACCGATGGATATTTGTAAACCGCGAATTTTCGTGGGTCATTTCAGAATTTCATTTTTCTTGAATGGAAGTCGCTTCTCACTATACTCACGTAACACAACGTAACCTAACGTTGCCGTGAATGGTTCGTAGGGATATCCGTCCATTCCTTTCTAATTTTTATAAACGAATTTAACTATGTTGCCTAACCTAACTCAACCTAACCTAACCTTTTCGTGAATGGTTCGTGGGCCTATTCGTGCTTTTTTCTAATTTTATAAACGAATTTAACTATGTTGCCTAACCTAACTCAACCTAACCTAACCTTGTCGTTAATGGTTCTTCGGGCTATCCGTGCTTTTTTCTGGTTTTATAAACGAATTTAACTAAGTTGCCTAACCTAACTCAACCTAACCTAACCTTGCCGTGAATGGTTCGTGGGGCTATCCGTGCATTTTACTAATTTTTAAAAACGAATTTCACTATGTTGCCTAACCTAACTCAACATAATCTAACCTTTTCGTGAATGATTCGTGGGGCTATCCGTGCATTTTACTAATTTTTATAAACGAATTTAACTACGTTGCCTAACCTAACTCAACCTAACCTAACCTTTTCGTGAATAGTTCGTGGGGCTATCCGTGCTTTTTTCTAATTTTATAAACGAATTTAACTATGTTGCCTAACCTAACTCAACCTAACCTAACCTTGTCGTGAATGGTTCGTGGGGCTATCCGTGCTTTTTTCTAATTTTATAAACGAATTTAACTATGTTGCCTAACCTAACTCAACCTAACCTAAGCTTGTCGTGAATGGTTCGTGGGGCTATCCGTGCTTTTTTCTAGTTTTATAAACGAATTTAACTATGTTGCCTAACCTAACTCAACCTAACCTAACCTTGCCGTGAATGGTTCGTTGGGCTATCCGTGCTTTTTTCTAATTTTATAAACGAATTTAACTAAGTTGCCTAACCTAACTCAACGTAACCTAACCTTGCCGTGAATGGTTCGTGGGGCTATCCGTGCATGTTACTAATTTTTAAAAACGAATTTCACTATGTTGCCTAACCTAACTCAACAAAATCTAACCTTTTCGTGAATGGTTCGTGGGGCTATCCGTGCTTTTTACTAATTTTTATAAACGAATTTAACTATGTTGCCTAACCTAACTCAACCTAACCTAACCTTTTCGTGAATGGTTCGTGGGGCTATCCGTGCTTTTTTCTAATTTTATAAACGAATTTAACTATGTTGCCTAACCTAACTCAACCTAACCTAACCTTGTCGTGAATGGTTCGTGGGGCTATCCGTGCTTTTTTCTAATTTTATAAACGAATTTAACTATGTTGCCTAACCTAACTCAACCTAACCTAACCTTGTCGTGAATGGTTCGTGGGGCTATCCGTGCTTTTTTCTAGTTTTATAAACGAATTTAACTATGTTGCCTAACCTAACTCAACCTAACCTAACCTTGCCGTGAATGGTTCGTGGGGCTATCCGTGCTTTTTTCTAATTTTATAAACGAATTTAACTATGTTGCCTAACCTAACTCAACCTAACGTAACCTTGTCGTGAATGGTTCGTGTGGCTATCCGTGCTTCTTTCAAATTTTATAATCGAATTTAACTATGTTGCCTAACCTAACTCAACCTAACTTAATCTTGTCGTGAATGGTTCGTGGGGCTATCCGTGCTTTTTTGTATTTTTTTAAAACGAATTTAACTATGTTGCCTAACCTAACTCAACCTAACGTAACCTTGCCGTGAATGGTTCGTGGGGCTATCCGTGATTTTTTCTAATTTTATAAACGAATTTAACTATGTTGCCTAACCTAACTCAACCTAACCTAACCTTGTCGTGAATGGTTCGTGGGGCTATCCGTGCTTTTTTCTAATTTTATAAACGAATTTAACTATGTTGCCTAACCTAACTCAACCTAACCTAACCTTGTCGTGAATGGTTCGTGGGGCTATATGTGCTTTTTACTAATTTTATAAACGAATTTAATTATGTTGCCTCAACCTAACCTAACCTTGCCGTGAATGGTTCGTGGGGCTATACGTGCTTTTTTGTATTTTTTATAAAACCAATTGAACTATGTTGCCTAACCTAACTCAACCCAACCTAACCTTGCCGTGAATGGTTCGTGGGGCTATCCGTGTTTTTTCTAATTTTTTAAAACGAATTTAACTATGTTGCCTAACCTAACTCAACCTAACCTAACCTTGTCGTGAATGGTTCGTGGGGCTATCCGTGCTTTTTTTATATTTTATAAACGAATTTAACTATGTTGCCTAACCTAACACAACCTAACCTAACCTTGCCGTGAATGGTTCGTGGGGTTATCCGTGCTTCTTTCTGATTTTATAAACGAATTTATCTATGTTGCCTAAACTAACTCAACGTAACCTAACCTTGCCGTGAATGGTTCGTGGGGCTATCCGTGCATTTTACTAATTTTTAAAAACGAATTTAACTATGTTGCCTAACCTAACTCAACCTAACCTAACCTTTCGTGAATGGTTCGTGGGGCTATCCGTGCTTATTTCTAATTTTATAAACGAATTTAACTATGTTGCCTAACCTAACTCAACCTAACCTAACCTTGTCGTGAATAGTTCGTGGGGTTATGCGTGCTTTTTTCTAGTTTTATAAACGAATTTTACTATGTTGCCTAACCTAACTCAACCTAACCTAACTTTGCCGTGAATGGTTCGTGGTGCTATCCGTGCTTTTTTCTAATTTTATAAACGAATTTAACTATGTTGCCTAACCTAACTCAACCTAAATTAACCTTGTCGTTAATGGTTCTTCGGGCTATCCGTGCTTTTTTCTGGTTTTATAAACGAATATATCTATGTTGCCTAACCTAACTCAACCTAACCTAACCTTGCCGTGAATGGTTCGTGGGGCTATCCGCGCATTTTACTAATTTTTAAAAACGAATTTCACTATGTTGCCTAACCTAACTCAACATAATCTAACCCTTTCGTGAATGGTTCGTGGGGCTATCCGTGCATTTTACTAATTTTTATAAACGAATTTAACTATGTTGCCTAACCTAACTCAACATAACCTAACCTTGTCGTGAATGGTTCGTGGGGCTATCCGTGCTTTTTCTAATTTTATAAACGAATTTAACTATGTTGCCTAACCTAACTCAACCTAACCTAACCTTGTCGTGAATGGTTCGTGGGGCTCTTCGTGCTTTTTGTAATTTTATAAAACGAATTTAACTATGTTGCCTAACCTGACTCAACCTAACTTAACCTTGTCGTGAATGGTTCGTGGGGCTATCCGTGATTTTTTCTAATTTTATAAACGAATTTAACTATGTTGCCTAACCTAACTCAAACTAACCTAACCTTGTCGTGAATGGTTCGTGGGGCTATCCATGCATTTTTCTAATTTTTGAAACGAAATTAACTATGTTGCCTAACCTAACTCAACCTAACCTAACCTTCTCGTGAGTGGTTCGTGGGGCTATCCGTGCATTCCTTTCTAATTTTTAAAACGATTTTAACTATGTTGCCTAACCTAACTCAACCTAATCTAACCTTGCCGTGAATAGTTCGTGGGGCTATCCCTGCATTTTTCTAATTTCTAAAACGATTTTAACTATGTTGCCCAACCAAACTCAACCTAACCTAACCTTACCGTGAATAGTTCGTGGGGCTATCCCTGCATTTTTCTAATTTTTAAAAACAAATTTAACTATCTTGCCTAAATTAACTCAACCTAACGTAACCTTGCCGTGAATGGTTCGTGGGGCTATCCGAGCATTTCTTCTAGTTTCAAAAACGAATTTACCTATGTTGCCTAACCTAACTCAACCTAACCTAACCTTGCCGTGAATGGTACGTGGGGCTATCCTTGTATTCCTTTCTAATTTTTAAAACGATTTTAACTATCTTTCCTAACCTAACTCAACCTAACCTAACCTTGCCGTGAATGGTTCGTGGGGCTATACTCTTTTTTTCTAATTTTATAAACGAATTTTACTATGTAGCCTAACCTAACTCAACCTATCCTAACCTTGTCGTGAATGGTTCGTGGGGCTATCCGTGCTTTTTTCTAATTTTATAAACGAATTTAACTATGTAGCTTAACCTAACTCAACCTAACCTAACCTTGCCGTGAATGGTTCGTCGGGCTATCCGTGCATTTTTCTAATTTTATAAACGAATTTAACTAAGTTGCCTAACCTAACTCAACGTAACCTAACCTTGCCGTGAATGGTTCGTGGGGCTATCCGTGCATGTTACTAATTTTTAAAAACGAATTTCACTATGTTGCCTAACCTAACTCAACAAAATCTAACCTTTTCGTGAATGGTTCGTGGGGCTATCCGTGCTTTTTACTAATTTTTATAAACGAATTTAACTATGTTGCCTAACCTAACTCAACCTAACCTAACCTTTTCGTGAATGGTTCGTGGGGCTATCCGTGCTTTTTTCTAATTTTATAAACGAATTTAACTATGTTGCCTAACCTAACTCAACCTAACCTAACCTTGTCGTGAATGGTTCGTGGGGCTATCCGTGCTTTTTTCTAATTTTATAAACGAATTTAACTATGTTGCCTAACCTAACTCAACCTAACCTAACCTTGTCGTGAATGGTTCGTGGGGCTATCCGTGCTTTTTTCTAGTTTTATAAACGAATTTCACTATGTTGCCTAACCTAACTCAACCTAACCTAACCTTGCCGTGAATGGTTCGTGGGGCTATCCGTGCTTTTTTCTAATTTTATAAACGAATTTAACTATGTTGCCTAACCTAACTCAACCTAACGTAACCTTGTCGTGAATGGTTCGTGTGGCTATCCGTGCTTCTTTCAAATTTTATAATCGAATTTAACTATGTTGCCTAACCTAACTCAACCTAACTTAATCTTGTCGTGAATGGTTCGTGGGGCTATCCGTGCTTTTTTGTAATTTTTTAAAACGAATTTAACTATGCTGCCTAACCTAACTCAACCTAACGTAACCTTGCCGTGAATGGTTCGTGGGGCTATCCGTGATTTTTTCTAATTTTATAAACGAATTTAACTATGTTGCCTAACCTAACTCAACCTAACCTAACCTTGTCGTGAATGGTTCGTGGGGCTATCCGTGCTTTTTTCTAATTTTATAAACGAATTTAACTATGTTGCCTAACCTAACTCAACCTAACCTAACCTTGTCGTGAATGTTTCGTGGGGCTATATGTGCTTTTTACTAATTTTATAAACGAATTTAATTATGTTGCCTCAACCTAACCTAACCTTGCCGTGAATGGTTCGTGGGGCTATACGTGCTTTTTTGTATTTTTTATAAAACCAATTGAACTATGTTGCCTAACCTAACTCAACCCAACCTAACCTTGCCGTGAATGGTTCGTGGGGCTATCCGTGTTTTTTCTAATTTTTTAAAACGAATTTAACTATGTTGCCTAACCTAACTCAACCTAACCTAACCTTGTCGTGAATGGTTCGTGGGGCTATCCGTGCTTTTTTTATATTTTATAAACGAATTTAACTATGTTGCCTAACCTAACACAACCTAACCTAACCTTGCCGTGAATGGTTCGTGGGGTTATCCGTGCTTCTTTCTGATTTTATAAACGAATTTATCTATGTTGCCTAAACTAACTCAACGTAACCTAACCTTGCCGTGAATGGTTCGTGGGGCTATCCGTGCATTTTACTAATTTTTAAAAACGAATTTAACTATGTTGCCTAACCTAACTCAACCTTACCTAACCTTTCGTGAATGGTTCGTGGGGCTATCCGTGCTTATTTCTAATTTTATAAACGAATTTAACTATGTTGCCTAACCTAACTCAACCTAACCTAACCTTGTCGTGAATAGTTCGTGGGGTTATGCGTGCTTTTTTCTAGTTTTATAAACGAATTTTACTATGTTGCCTAACCTAACTCAACCTAACCTAACTTTGCCGTGAATGGTTCGTGGTGCTATCCGTGCTTTTTTCTAATTTTATAAACGAATTTAACTATGTTGCCTAACCTAACTCAACCTAAATTAACCTTGTCGTTAATGGTTCTTCGGGCTATCCGTGCTTTTTTCTGGTTTTATAAACGAATATATCTATGTTGCCTAACCTAACTCAACCTAACCTAACCTTGCCGTGAATGGTTCGTGGGGCTATCCGCGCATTTTACTAATTTTTAAAAACGAATTTCACTATGTTGCCTAACCTAACTCAACATAATCTAACCTTTTCGTGAATGGTTCGTGGGGCTATCCGTGCATTTTACTAATTTTTATAAACGAATTTAACTATGTTGCCTAACCTAACTCAACATAACCTAACCTTGTCGTGAATGGTTCGTGGGGCTATCCGTGCTTTTTTCTAATTTTATAAACGAATTTAACTATGTTGCCTAACCTAACTCAACCTAACCTAACCTTGTCGTGAATGGTTCGTGGGGCTCTTCGTGCTTTTTGTAATTTTATAAAACGAATTTAACTATGTTGCCTAACCTAACTCAACCTAACTTAACCTTGTCGTGAATGGTTCGTGGGGCTATCCGTGATTTTTTCTAATTTTATAAACGAATTTAACTATGTTGCCTAACCTAACTCAAACTAACCTAACCTTGTCGTGAATGGTTCGTGGGGCTATCCATGCATTTTTCTAATTTTTGAAACGAAATTAACTATGTTGCCTAACCTAACTCAACCTAACCTAACCTTCTCGTGAGTGGTTCGTGGGGCTATCCGTGCATTCCTTTCTAATTTTTAAAACGATTTTAACTATGTTGCCTAACCTAACTCAACCTAATCTAACCTTGCCGTGAATAGTTCGTGGGGCTATCCCTGCATTTTTCTAATTTCTAAAACGATTTTAACTATGTTGCCCAACCAAACTCAACCTAACCTAACCTTACCGTGAATAGTTCGTGGGGCTATCCCTGCATTTTTCTAATTTTTAAAAACAAATTTAACTATCTTGCCTAAATTAACTCAACCTAACGTAACCTTGCCGTGAATGGTTCGTGGGGCTATCCGAGCATTTCTTCTAGTTTCAAAAACGAATTTACCTATGTTGCCTAACCTAACTCAACCTAACCTAACCTTGCCGTGAATGGTACGTGGGGCTATCCTTGTATTCCTTTCTAATTTTTAAAACGATTTTAACTATCTTTCCTAACCTAACTCAACCTAACCTAACCTTGCCGTGAATGGTTCGTGGGGCTATACTCTTTTTTTCTAATTTTATAAACGAATTTTACTATGTAGCCTAACCTAACTCAACCTATCCTAACCTTGTCGTGAATGGTTCGTGGGGCTATCCGTGCTTTTTTCTAATTTTATAAACGAATTTAACTATGTAGCTTAACCTAACTCAACCTAACCTAACCTTGCCGTGAATGGTTCGTCGGGCTATCCGTGCATTTTTCTAATTTTATAAAACGAATTTAACTATGTTGCCTAACCTAACTCAACCTAACCTAACCTTGCCGTGAATGGTTCGTGTGGCTCTACGTGCTTTCTTCTAATTTTATAAACGAATTTAACTATGTTGCCTAACCTAACTCAACCTAACCTAACCTTGTGAATGGTTCGTGGGGCTGTCCGTGCTTTTTTCTAATTTTATATACGAATTTAACTGTGTTGCCTAACATAACTCAACCTAAGCTAACCTTGCCTTGAATGGTTCGTGGGGCTATCCGTGCTTTTTTCTAATTTTATAAACGAATTTAACTATGTAGCCTAACCTAACTCAACCTAAACTAACCTTGTCGTGAATGGTTCGTGGGGCTATCCGTGCTTTTTTCTAATTTTATAAACGAATTTAAATATGTTGCATAACCTAACTCCACCTAACCTAACCTTGTCGTAAATGGTTCGTGGGGCTATCCGTTCACTTTTCTAATTTTTAAAAACGAATTTAATTGTGTTGCCTAACCTAACTCAACCTAACCTAACCTTGTCATGAATGGTTCCTGGGGCTATCCGTGCTTTTTTCTAGTTTTATAAACGAATTTAACTATGTAGCCTAACCTAACTCAACCCAACCTAACTTTGCCATGAATGGTTCGTGGGGCTATCCGTGCATTTTTCTAATTTTATAAACGAATTTAACTATGTTGCCTAACCTAACTCAACCTAACCTAACCTTGCCGTGAATGGTTCGTCGGGATATCCGTGCATTTTTCTAATTTAAAAAACGAATTTAACTATGTTGCCTAACCTAACTCAACCTAACCTAACCTTTTCGTGAATGGTTCGAGGGGCTATCCGTGCTTTTTTCTAATTTTATAAACGAATTTAACTATGTTGCCTAACCTAACTCAACCTAACCTAACCTTGCCTTGAATGGTTCGTGGGGTTATCCGTGCTTTTTTCTAATTTTATAAACGAATTTAACTATGTTGCCTAACCTAACTCAACCTAACCTAACCTTGCCGTGAATGGTTCGTGGGGTTATCCGTGCATTTTACTAATTTTTAAAAACGAGTTTCACTATGTTGCCTAACCTAACTAAACATAATCTAACCTTTTCGTGAATGATTCGTGGGGCTATCCTTGAATTTTACTAATTTTTATAAACGAATTTAACTATGTTGCCTAACCTAACTCAACCTAACCTAACCTTTTCGTGAATGGTTCGTGGGGCTATCCGTGCTTTTTTCTAATTTTATAAACGAATTTAACTATGTTGCCTAACCTAACTCAACCTAACCTAACCTTGTCGTAAATGGTTCGTGGGGCTATCCGTGCTTTTTTCTAATTTATTAAAACGAATTTAACTATGTTGCCTAACCTAACTCAACCTAACCTAACCTTGTCGTGAATGGTTCGTGGGGCTATCCGTGCTTTTTTCTAGTTTTATAAACGAATTTAACTATGTTGCCTAACCTAACTCAACCTAACCTAACCTTGCCGTGAATGGTTCGTGGGGCTATCCGTGCTTTTTCTAATTTTATAAACGAATTTAACTATGTTGCCTAACCTAACTCAACCTAACCTAACCTTGTCGTGAATGGTTCGTGGGGCTCTACGTGCTTTTTTGTAATTTTATAAAACGAATTTAACTATGTTGCCTAACCTAACTCAACCTAACTTAACCTTGCCGTGAATGGTTCGTGGGGCTATCCGTGCTTTTTTGTAATTTTTTAAAACGAATTTAACTATGTTGATTAACCTAACTCAACCTAACCTTATCTTGCCGTGAATGGTTCGTGGGGCTATCCGTGATTTTTTCTAATTTTATAAACGAATTTAACTATGTTGCCTAACCTAACTCAACCTAACCTAACCTTGTCGTGAATGGTTCGTGGGGCTATCCATGCATTTTTCTAATTTTTGAAACGAAATTAACTATGTTGCCCAACCAAACTCAACCTAACCTAACCTTACCGTGAATAGTTCGTGGGGCTATCCCTGCATTTTTCTAATTTTTAAAAACAAATTGAACTATGTTGCCTAAATTAACTCAACCTAACGTAACCTAGCCGTGAATGGTTCGTGGGTCTATCCGAGCATTTCTTCTAGTTTCAAAAACGAATTTAACTATGTTGCCTAACCT
Source organism: Lepisma saccharinum (assembly GCF_977018435.1). Taxonomy (NCBI): domain Eukaryota; kingdom Metazoa; phylum Arthropoda; class Insecta; order Zygentoma; family Lepismatidae; genus Lepisma; species Lepisma saccharinum. Next base: position 89,716,854 of record NC_139239.1, read on the forward strand.
AACTCAACCTAACCTAACCTTGCCGTTAATGGTTCGTGGGGCTATCCGTGATTTTTTCAAATTTTATAAACGAATTTAACTATGTTGCCTAACCTAACTCAACCTAACCTAACCTTGCCGTGAATGGTTCGTGGGGCTATCCGAGCATTTCTTCTAGTTTCAAAAACGAATTTAACTATGTTGCCTAACCTATCTCAACCTAACCTAACCTTGCCGTGAATGTTACGTGGGGCTATCCTTGTATTCCTTTCTAATTTTTAAAACAATTTTAACTATCTTGCCTAACCTAACTCAACCTAACCTAACCTTGCCGTGAATGGTTCGTGGGGCTATACTCTTTTTTTCTAATTTTATAAACGAATTTTACAATGTAGCCTAACCTAACTCAACCTAACCTAACCTTGTCGTGAATGGTTCGTGGAGCTATCCGTGCTTTTTTCTAATTTTATAAACGAATTTAACTATGTAGCTTAACCTAACTCAACCTAACCTAACCTTGCCGTGAATGGTTCGTCGGGCTATCCGTGCATTTTTCTAATTTTATAAAACGAATTTATCTATGTTGCCTAACCTAACTCAACCTAACATAACCTTGCCGTGAATGGTTCGTGGGGCTCTACGTGCTTTCTTCTAATTTTATAAACGAATTTAACTATGTTGCCTAACCTAACTCAACCTAACCTAACCTTGTGAATGGTTCGTGGGGCTGTCCGTGATTTTTTCTAATTTTATATACGAATTTAACTGTGTTGCCTAACCTAACTCAACCTAACCTAACCTTGCCTTGAATGGTTCGTGGGGCTATCCGTGCTTTTTTCTAATTTTTTAAACGAATTTAACTATGTAGCCTAACCTAACTCAACCTAACCTAACCTTGTCGTGAATCGTTCGTGGGGCTATCCGTGCTTTTTTCTAAGTTTATAAACGAATTTAAATATGTTGCCTAACCTAACTCCACCTAACTTAACCTTGTCGTAAATCGTTCGTGGGGCTATCCGTGCACTTTTCTAATTTTTAAAAACGAATTTAATTGTGTTGCCTAACCTAACTCAACCTTACCTAACCTTGTCGTGAATGGTTCCTGGGGCTATCCGTGCTTTTTTCTAATTTTATAAACGAATTTAACTATGTAGCCTAACCTAACTCAACCCAACCTAACTTTGCCGTGAATGGTTCGTGGGGCTATCCGTGCATTTTTCTAATTTTATAAACGAATTTAACTATGTTGCCTAACCTAACTCAACCTAACCTAACCTTGCCGTGAATGGTTCGTAAGGATATCCGTGCATTTTTCTAATTTTAAAAAACGAATTTAACTATGTTGCCTAACCTAAATCAACCTAACGTAACCTTGCCGTGAATGGTTCGTGGGGCTATCCGTGCTTTTTTCTAATTTTATAAACGAATTTAACTATGTTGCCTAACCTAACTCAACCTAACCTAACCTTGCCGTGAATGGTTCGTGGGGCTATCCGTGCTTTTATGTAATTTTATAAACGAATATTACTATGTAGCCTAACCTAACTCAACCTAACCTAACCTTGTCGTGAATGGTTCGTGGGGCTATCCGTGCTTTTTTCTAATTTTATAAACGAATTTAACTATGTAGCCTAACCTAACTCAACCTAACCTAACCTTGCCGAGAATGGTTCGTCGGGCTATCCGTGCATTTTTCTAATTTTAAAAAACGAATTTAACTATGTTGCCTAACCTAACTGAACCTAACCTAACCATGTTGTGAATGGTTCGTGGGGCTATCCGTGAATTTTACTAATTTTTAAAAACGAATTTATCTATGTTGCCTAACCTAAATCAACCTAACCTAACCTTGTCGTGAATGGTTCGTGGGGCTATCCGTGCTTTTTTCTAATTTTATAAACGAATTTAACTATGTTGCCTAACCTAACTCAACCTAACCTAACCTTGTCGTGAATGGTTCGTGGGGCTATCCGTGCTTTTTTCTAATTTTATAAACGAATTTAACTATGTTGCCTAACCTAACTCAACCTAACCTAACCTTGTCGTGAATGGTTCGTGGGGCTATCCGTCCTTTTTTCTAATTTTATAAACGAATTTAACTATGTTGCCTAACCTAACTCAACCTAACCTAACCTTGTCGTGAATGGTTCGTGGGGCTATCCGTGCTTTTTTCTAATTTTATAAACGAATTTAACTATGTTGCCTAACCTAACTCAATCTAACCTAACCTTGCCGTGAATGGTTCGTTTAGCTATCCGTGCTTTTTTCTAATTTTATAAACGAATTTAACTATGTTGCCTAACCTAACTCAACCTAACCTAACCTTGTCGTGAATGGTTCGTGGGGCTATCCATGCATTTTTCTAATTTTTGAAACGAAATTAACTATGTTGCCTAACCTAACTCAACCTAACCTAACCTTCTCGTGAGTGGTTCGTGGGGCTATCCGTGCATTCCTTTCTAATTTTTAAAACGATTTTAACTATGTTGCCTAACCTAACTCAACCTAACCTAACCTTGCCGAGAATAGTTCGTGGGGCTATCCCTGCATTTTTCTAATTTTTAAAACGATTTTAACTATGTTGCCCAACCAAACTCAACCTAACGTAACCTTGCCGTGAATGGTTCGTGGGGCTATCCGAGCTTTTCTTCTAGTTTCAAAAACGAATTTACCTATGTTGCCTAACCTAACTCAACCTAAACTAACCTTGCCGTGAATGGTACGTGGGGCTATCCTTGTATTCCTTTCTAATTTTTAAAACGATTTTAACTATCTTTCCTAACCTAACTCAACCTAACCTAACCTTGCCGTGAATGGTTCGTGGGGCTATACTCTTTTTTTCTAATTTTATAAACGATCTTTACTATGTAGCCTAACCTAACTCAACCTATCCTAACCTTGTCGTGAATGGTTCGTGGGGCTATCCGTGCTTTTTTCTAATTTTATAAACGAATTTAACTATGTAGCTTAACCTAACTCAACCTAACCTAACCTTGCCGTGAATGGTTCGTCGGGCTATCCGTGCATTTTTCTAATTTTATAAAACGAATTTAACTATGTTGCCTAACCTAACTCAACCTAACCTAACCTTGCCGTGAATGGTTCGTCGGGATATCCGTGCATTTTTCTAATTTAAAAAACGAATTTAACTATGTTGCCTAACCTAACTCAACCTAACCTAACGTTTTCGTGAATGGTTCGTGGGGCTATCCGTGCTTTTTTCTAATTTTATAAACGAATTTAACTATGTTGCCTAACCTAACTCAACCTAACCTAACCTTGCCGTGAATGGTTCGTGGGGTTATCCGTGCATTTTACTAATTTTTAAAAACGAGTTTCACTATGTTGCCTAACCTAACTAAACATAATCTAACCTTTTCGTGAATGATTCGTGGGGCTATCCTTGAATTTTACTAATTTTTATAAACGATTTTAACTATGTTGCCTAACCTAACTCAACCTAACCTAACCTTTTCGTGAATGGTTCGTGGGGCTATCCGTGGTTTTTTCTAATTTTATAAACGAATTTAACTATGTTGCCTAACCTAACTCAACCTAACCTAACCTTGTCGTAAATGGTTCGTGGGGCTATCCGTGCTTTTTTCTAATTTATTAAAACGAATTTAACTATGTTGCCTAACCTAACTCAACCTAACCTAACCTTGTCGTGAATGGTTCGTGGGGCTATCCGTGCTTTTTTCTAGTTTTATAAACGAATTTAACTATGTTGCCTAACCTAACTCAACCTTACCTAACCTTGCCGTGAATGGTTCGTGGGGCTATCCGTGCTTTTTTCTAATTTTATAAACGAATTTAACTATGTTGCCTAACCTAACTCAACCTAACCTAACCTTGTCGTGAATGGTTCGTGGGGCTCTACGTGCTTTTTTGTAATTTTATAAAACGAATTTAACTATGTTGCCTAACCTAACTCAACCTAACTTAACCTTGCCGTGAATGGTTCGTGGGGCTATCCGTGCTTTTTTGTAATTTTTTAAAACTAATTTAACTATGTTGATTAACCTAACTCAACCTAACCTAACCTTGCCGTGAATGGTTCGTGGGGCTATCCGTGATTTTTTCTAATTTTATAAACGAATATAACTATGTTGCCTAACCTAACTCAACCTAACCTAACCTTGTCGTGAATGGTTCGTGGGGCTATCCATGCATTTTTCTAATTTTTGAAACGAAATTAACTATGTTGCCTAACCTAACTCAACCTAACCTAACCTTCTCGTGAATGGTTCGTGGGGCTATCCGTGCATTCCTTTCTAATTTTTAAAACGATTTAAACTATGTTGCCTAACCTAACTCAACCAAACCTAACCTTGCCGTGAATAGTTCGTGGGGCTATCCCTGCATTTTTCTAATTTTTAAAACGATTTTAACTTCGTTGCCCAACCAAACTCAACATAACCTAACCTTACCGTGAATAGTTCGTGGGGCTATCCCTGCATTTTTCTAATTTTTAAAAACAAATTTAACTATGTTGCCTAAATTAACTCAACCTAACGTAACCTTGCCGTGAATGGTTCGTGGGGCTATCCGAGCATTTCTTCTAGTTTCAAAAACGAATTTAACTATGTTGCCTAACCTAACTCAACCTAACCTAACCTTGCCGTGAATGGTACGTGGGGCTATCCTTGTATTCCTTTCTAATTTTTAAAACGATTTTAACTATCTTGCCTAACCTAACTCAATCTAACCTAACCTTGCCGTGAATGGTTCGTGGGGCTATACTCTTTTTTCTAATTTTATAAACGTATTTTACTATGTAGCCTAACCTAACTCAACCTAACCTAACCTTGTCGTGAATGGTTCGTGGGGCTATCCGTGCTTTTTTCTAATTTTATAAACGAATTTAACTATGTAGCTTAACCCTTTAAAGCCTGAATTTTTTTTTCTTTTGAATTTTAATTTTTTCTATATTACCATGTTAGGCATGTTTAGAAGACTTTTGACATTATTTTGGCAAATTCTATTTTTCAATTTCGAATAGGAAGGTGGTACATTAATGTACCGCTAGGCTCCTGAACTGTCATATTTCTGTTGTCTTATTTACAATGATAATTTCATAAAATGTTATAAATAAATTTTATGTGTTCCTTTAGATAAACATTAATAGGGTTTTATGTTTTGGTTGGGGATTGAATTTAATGTTAATTATATTGTATTTTTATGTAATTATATATATATATATATATATTATTTTCAGAATGCTAAGGCATAGAAAATGGAGAAAGATGAATATTGTCTAATTATATGTCATTAGTAAATAATATACTATATTGAAGTTCAAAAAACAAGTTGTTACAATTAGTAATATAATAATGAAACTAAAGAAATACACAAAATGTGAACATACAATAAATCATTGCCTATGAAATGGCTTGAAACAATGCAAACAAAGTCCAATTTTACACTTGCTGCACTCAGTTTGTACTCGTTTCGTGCATTTTTCTCCTTGGCATCTTCTTCTGGCACTGTCTGTTTGCTGGATGAGGTGGTCCAATCGGTCATATCGAATGTCATCGGAGATCTGGCTGTTTGTTGCACTGAATCTTGACATTCCAAGGGGACGTCCAGGTCCTCTAGGAACAGTTCTGTATCTTGAAAGGTACGTCTGAACTATATGTCTTCTAAACTCAAGCTGTGTTATACTTGATCCACTTGCTCTAGAGAGGACCCATCCATTGTGAACAGCTGCATCTATAAACCAGGTAAAAATGCACCAATACCATTTCTTCCCTCGAATTCCTATCCTATAATTTCCAAGATCTTGATCCATCCGATCCACACCTCCCATATTCTTGTTATATTTGAGAATGAGGTGTGGTTGGGATATTTGTATATGCTTTTTCTCGGTTCTAGAATACCTTTCTGCTTTTGCTACAGGATCCACACCATAGCCAGTAGAAGCAACAGTGACCACAGAGTTATCCATCCACCGAACAAAGATAATTTCTTCTTCCTCGCATAACATCATATCGAAAGATCCTCTCTCCCTCTTTTTCATTTCACGAACACTTACTAACGTACAGTTTTTAGGAACTCGAACTTCGCGAACAGTTCCTGTGGCTGTATACCCATTTTGTTTCAAGTATGCAAGCAGATTCACGCTGGTGAACAAATTATCAAAATACAATTCATACGGCAGGGTTTTGAATCGATCTGGGATCCGGTCTAGCATTCTCACCAAGGGTGCAGATGATTTCCCAAACATTGCTGCATCATGTGGACTGAGGTTCGGTATATTTGTTTGAAATATTTCAGAATTGACCAGGTACCCTTTAGTGTTGCACAGACACCATGCCTTGTACCCAAACCTAATGGGTTTGCCTCGGATATACTGTTTGCAACTATGCTTGCCATAATATTCAATCATAGACTCATCGTAGCAGAGCTCAATATCGCCTTGAAAATGTTCTAGGAATTTTTCGTTTAGTAGATTCATCAAGGGCCTTAGTTTGAAAAGCTTGTCTTGTTGAGGGAGAAGAGTGTTATCTGCACAGTGCAAATTACGCATTATTTGAAAAAAAGTATCCCTTCTCATTGCATTGCGTACAAGTTCATTACGAACATCTTCAGCATTTTCCCAATAGTGTCTTTTACTAGGCACATGATTGTAGCCACTCAACAACAAAATAGCAATAAAGCATCTAATTTCTTCCGCTGTAACATGAAATTCGTTATTGTTTTTCTGTCTGCTGTATTTTATAGACTCGCAGACTAGAAGTTCAATAACATCATCGGACAAGAAATATTCAGCAAGCTCCACAGGACTCTTGTTACCATAGTGGGAATAATTTGGGGTTGGTTTTATTGTAACGGATTGTTGAATGTCTTTCCTTTTCCATGTTAGTATTTTGGTGTCAACAGGAGTGAATTCATTTTCTCTAAATTTGGCTGTAAGCGACAAATTTGTCTCAGTTCTTCTTCGTTTAGACTCAGATGGGTCATTGTCAGAACTAGGCACTCCTTCAGTGGTAGTACCATCTGCAGCACCATTCTTACCTTGGTCTTCTCTGTCATCCCCTGCACCTATTCTTCTGCCATCCCTCAACAAAGCTTCTCCTTGTCCGGCGAGTTGATCCTTAGAAATGTTGTCTAACGTTCCACCTGTGTCTTCCTCTGCAGAATCAGCACCAGACAGGTCACCTTCATCTGGGGGTTCTATATAGAGCTTGTCTAATTCCAGGTCATTTTCTTCTAATAAAGTGGCTATTTCAGCTACTGTCAACCTGAAATAAACAATACATAAAACATAAATAAACTAAAATAAAATGCAGGTGCTAAAGACACTAATGCACATATGCAAATTGCTGAACCAACAAACTTACTTATATAGCAAAACAAGTAGAACTGAGACAAACACACGTTGCAATTTATCTATTACAAAATGGAAAATATCCATATTTTGGTTCACATTCCAAAATTAATGAATAAGAAACATATAATGATGTTTGTGTGAGTGTGTTTTTCTTTAATGTAACTTGATAAGACCATAACCAAAACTCACTAACTTAGATTGAAGTGAAAGAAATCATATTTCACATTTACATTACAAACATTACAATCTGCGATAGTGGGAAAGCCTAGCGGTGCAGAAATGTACCAGCGGATTTTCAGTTGTAGTTCATTAACAAAGAAAAATTTAATTAGATAATAAGTGGAATTTAGGCTTTCTCCAGACTGTTCATGAACTATTTAAACACTTCAATTAGTAATACTACTAGTAAATACGAAGAAATTAAGAATAAATTATCTTACCTCTTACCAAAATCCATGTTTTTAGGAGCTCAAAGTTTTGCAGCTTCACACTACGCAAAACAGAAAACACAAATCAGTGGTACCAGCTGGAAGAAAAAGATTTATGTAATAATAAGCACTGGATGTTGAATAAAAACAGCAACAACTACCTAATATTAATTTAAAACTATATATATAACTACAAATGTATTGGTACATTATTGTACCACTAGGCTTTAAAGGGTTAACCTAACTCAACCTAACCTAACCTTGCCGTGAATGGTTCGTCGGGCTATCCGTGCATTTTTCTAGTTTTATAAACGAATTTAACTATGTTGCCTAACCTAACTCAACCTAACCTAACCTTGCCGTGAATGGTTCGTGGGGCTATCCGTGCTTTTTTCTAATTTTATAAACGAATTTAACTATGTTGCCTAACCTAACTCAACCTAACCTAACCTTGTCGTGAATGGTTCGTGGGGCTCTACGTGCTTTTTTGTAATTTTATAAAACGAATTTAACTATGTTGCCTAACCTAACTCAACCTAACTTAACCTTGTCGTGAATGGTTCGTGGGGCTATCCGTGCTTTTTTGTAATTTTTTTAAACGAATTTAACTATGTTGCCTAACCTAACTCAACCTAACCTAACCTTGCCGTCAATGGTTCGTGGGGCTATCCGTGATTTTTTCTAATTTTATAAACGAATTTACCTATGTTGCCTAACCTAACTCAACCTAACCTAACCTTGTCGTGAATGGTTCGTGGGGCTATCCAAGCATTTTTCTAATTTTTGAAACGAAATTAACTATGTTGCCTAACCTAACTCAACCTAACCTAACCTTGCCGTGAATGGTTCGTCGGGCTATCCGTGCATTTTTCTAATTTTATAAAACGAATTTATCTATGTTGCCTAACCTAACTCAACCTAACATAACCTTGCCGTGAATGGTTCGTGGGGCTCTACGTGCTTTCTTCTAATTTTATAAACGAATTTAACTATGTTGCCTAACCTAACTCAACCTAACCTAACCTTGTGAATGGTTCGTGGGGCTGTCCGTGATTTTTTCTAATTTTATATACGAATTTAACTGTGTTGCCTAACCTAACTCAACCTAACCTAACCTTGCCTTGAATGGTTCGTGAGGCTATCCGTGCTTTTTTCTAATTTTTTAAACGAATTTAACTATGTAGCCTAACCTAACTCAACCTAACCTAACCTTGTCGTGAATCGTTCGTGGGGCTATCCGTGCTTTTTTCTAAGTTTATAAACGAATTTAAATATGTTGCCTAACCTAACTCCACCTAACTTAACCTTGTCGTAAATCGTTCGTGGGGCTATCCGTGCACTTTTCTAATTTTTAAAAACGAATTTAATTGTGTTGCCTAACCTAACTCAACCTAACCTAACCTTGTCGTGAATGGTTCCTGGGGCTATCCGTGCTTTTTTCTAATTTTATAAACGAATTTAACTGTGTTGCCTAACCTAACTCAACCTAACCTAACCTTGCCTTGAATGGTTCGTGGAGCTATCCGTGCTTTTTTCTAATTTTATAAACGAATTTAACTATGTAGCTTAACCTAACTCAACCTAACCTAACCTTGCCGTGAATGGTTCGTCGGGCTATCCGTGCATTTTTCTAATTTTAAAAAACGAATTTAACTATGTTGCCTAACCTAACTCAACCTAACGTAACCTTGCCGTGAATGGTTCGTGGGGCTATCCGTGCTTTTTTCTAATTTTATAAACGAATTTAACTATGTTGCCTAACCTAACTCAACCTAACCTAACCTTGCCGTGAATGGTTCGTGGGGCTATCCGTGCTTTTATGTAATTTTATAAACGAATATTACTATGTAGCCTAACCTAACTCAACCTAACCTAACCTTGTCGTGAATGGTTCGTGGGGCTATCCGTGCTTTTTTCTAATTTTATAAACGAATTTAACTATGTAGCCTAACCTAACTCAACCTAACCTAACCTTGCCGAGAATGGTTCGTCGGGCTATCCGTGCATTTTTCTAATTTTAAAAAACGAATTTAACTATGTTGCCTAACCTAACTGAACCTAACCTAACCTTGTTGTGAATGGTTCGTGGGGCTATCCGTGAATTTTACTAATTTTTAAAAACGAATTTATCTATGTTGCCTAACTTAAATCAACCTAACCTAACCTTGTCGTGAATGGTTCGTGGGGCTATCCGTGCTTTTTTCTAATTTTATAAACGAATTTAACTATGTTGCCTAACCTAACTCAACCTAACCTAACCTTGTCGTGAATGGTTCGTGGGGCTATCCGTGCTTTTTTCTAATTTTATAAACGAATTTAACTATGTTGCCTAACCTAACTCAACCTAACCTAACCTTGTCGTGAATGGTTCGTGGGGCTATCCGTCCTTTTTTTCTAATTTTATAAACGAATTTAACTATGTTGCCTAACCTAACTCAACCTAACCTAACCTTGTCGTGAATGGTTCGTGGGGCTATCCGTGCTTTTTTCTAATTTTATAAACGAATTTAACTATGTTGCCTAACCTAACTCAACCTAACCTAACCTTGCCGTGAATGGTTCGTTTAGCTATCCGTGCTTTTTTCTAATTTTATAAACGAATTTAACTATGTTGCCTAACCTAACTCAACCTAACCTAACCTTGTCGTGAATGGTTCGTGGGGCTATCCATGCATTTTTCTAATTTTTGAAACGAAATTAACTATGTTGCCTAACCTAACTGAACCTAACCTAACCTTCTCGTGAGTGGTTCGTGGGGCTATCCGTGCATTCCTTTCTAATTTTTAAAACGATTTTAACTATGTTGCCTAACCTAACTCAACCTAACCTAACCTTGCCGTGAATAGTTCGTGGGGCTATCCCTGCATTTTTCTAATTTTTAAAACGATTTTAACTATGTTGCCCAACCAAACTCAACCTAACCTAACCTTACCGTGAATAGTTCGTGGGGCTATCCCTGCATTTTTCTAATTTTTAAAAACAAATTTAACTATCTTGCCTAAATTAACTCAACCTAACGTAACCTTGCCGTGAATGGTTCGTGGGGCTATCCGAGCATTTCTTCTAGTTTCAAAAACGAATTTACCTAAGTTGCCTAACCTAACTCAACCTAACCTAACCTTGCCGTGAATGGTACGTGGGGCTATCCTTGTATTCCTTTCTAATTTTTAAAACGATTTTAACTATCTTTCCTAACATAACTCAACCTAACCTAACCTTGCCGTGAATGGTTCGTGGGGCTATACTCTTTTTTCTAATTTTATAAACGAATTTTACTATGTAGCCTAACCTAACTCAACCTATCCTAACCTTGTCGTGAATGGTTCGTGGGGCTATCCGTGCTTTTTTCTAATTTTATAAACGAATTTAACTGTGTTGCCTAACCTAACTCAACCTAACCTAACCTTGCCGTGAATGGTTCGTCGGGCTATCCGTGCATTTTTCTAATTTTATAAAACGAATTTAACTATGTTGCCTAACCTAACTCAACCTAACCTAACCTTGCCGTGAATGGTTCGTGGGGCTCTACGTGCTTTCTTCTAATTTTATAAACGAATTTAACTATGTTGCCTAACCTAACTCAACCTAACCTAACCTTGTGAATGGTTCGTGGGGCTGTCCGTTCTTTTTTCTAATTATATATACGAATTTAACTGTGTTGCCTAACATAACTCAACCTAACGTAACCTTGCCTTGAATGGTTCGTGGGGCTATCCGTGCTTTTTTCTAATTTTATAAACGAATTTAACTATGTAGCCTAACCTAACTCAACCTAAACTAACCTTGTCGTGAATGGTTCGTGGGGCTATCCGTGCTTTTTTCTAATTTTATAAACGAATTTAAATATGTTGCCTAACCTAACTCCACCTAACCTAACCTTGTCGTAAATGGTTCGTGGGGCTATCCGTTCACTTTTCTAATTTTTAAAAACGAATTTAATTGTGTTGCCTAACCTAACTCAACCTAACCTAACCTTGTCATGAATGGTTCCTGGGGCTATCCGTGCTTTTTTCTAGCTTTATAAACGAATTTAACTATGTAGCTTAACCTAACTCAACCCAACCTAACTTTACCGTGAATGGTTCGTGGGGCTATCCGTGCTTTTTTCTAATTTTATAAACGAATTTAACTATGTTGCCTAACCTAACTCAACCTAACCTAACCTTGCCGTGAATGGTTCGTCGGGATATCCGTGCATTTTTCTAATTTAAAAAACGAATTTAACTATGTTGCCTAACCTAACTCAACCTAACCTAACCTTTTCGTGAATGGTTCGTGTAGCTATCCGTGCTTTTTTCTAATTTTATAAACGAATTTAACTATGTTGCCTAACCTAACTCAACCTAACCTAACCTTGCCGTGAATGGTTCGTGGGGTTATCCGTGCTTTTTTCTAATTTTATTAACGAATTTAACTATGTTGCCTAACCTAACTCAACCTAACCTAACCTTGCCGTGAATGGTTCGTGGGGATATCCGTGCATTTTACTAATTTTTAAAAACGAGTTTCACTATGTTGCCTAACTTAACTAAACATAATCTAACCTTTTCGTGAATGATTCGTGGGGCTATCCTTGAATTTTACTAATTTTTATAAACGAATTTAACTATGTTGCCTAACCTAACTCAACCTAACCTAACCTTACCGTGAATAGTTCGTGGGGCTATCCCTGCATTTTTCTAATTTTTAAAAACAAATTTAACTATGTTGCCTAAATTAACTCAACCTAACCTAACCTTGCCGTTAATGGTTCGTGGGGCTATCCGTGATTTTTTCAAATTTTATAAACGAATTTAACTATGTTGCCTAACCTAACTCAACCTAACCTAACCTTGCCGTGAATGGTTCGTGGGGCTATCCGAGCATTTCTTCTAGTTTCAAAAACGAATTTAACTATGTTGCCTAACCTAACTCAACCTAACCTAACCTTGCCGTGAATGGTACGTGGGGCTATCCTTGTATTCCTTTCTAATTTTTAAAACGATTTTAACTATCTTGCCTAACCTAACTCAACCTAACCTAACCTTGCCGTGAATGGTTCGTGGGGCTATACTCTTTTTTTCTAATTTTATAAACGAATTTTACAATGTAGCCTAACCTAACTCAACCTAACCTAACCTTGTGAATGGTTCGTGGGGCTGTCCGTGATTTTTTCTAATTTTATATACGAATTTAACTGTGTTGCCTAACCTAACTCAACCTAACCTAACCTTGCCTTGAATGGTTCGTGGGGCTATCCGTGCTTTTTTCTAATTTTTTAAACGAATTTAACTATGTAGCATAACCTAACTCAACCTAACCTAACCTTGTCGTGAATCGTTCGTGGGGCTATCCGTGCTTTTTTCTAAGTTTATAAACGAATTTAAATATGTTGCCTAACCTAACTCCACCTAACTTAACCTTGTCGTAAATCGTTCGTGGGGCTATCCGTGCACTTTTCTAATTTTTAAAAACGAATTTAATTGTGTTGCCTAACCTAACTCAACCTAACCTAACCTTGTCGTGAATGGTTCCTGGGGCTATCCGTGCTTTTTTCTAATTTTATAAACGAATTTAACTATGTAGCCTAACCAAACTCAACCCAACCTAACTTTGCCGTGAATGGTTCGTGGGGCTATCCGTGCATTTTTCTAATTTTATAAACGAATTTAACTATGTTGCCTAACCTAACTCAACCTAACCTAACCTTGCCGTGAATGGTTCGTAAGGATATCCGTGCATTTTTCTAATTTTAAAAAACGAATTTAACTATGTTGCCTAACCTAACTCAACCTAACGTAACCTTGCCGTGAATGGTTCGTGGGGCTATCCGTGCTTTTTTCTAATTTTATAAACGAATTTAACTATGTTGCCTAACCTAACTCAACCTAACCTAACCTTGCCGTGAATGGTTCGTGGGGCTATCCGTGCTTTTATGTAATTTTATAAACGAATATTACTATGTAGCCTAACCTAACTCAACCTAAAATAACCTTGTCGTGAATGGTTCGTGGGGCTATCCGTGCTTTTTTCTAATTTTATAAACGAATTTAACTATGTAGCCTAACCTAACTCAACCTAACCTAACCTTGCCGAGAATGGTTCGTCGGGCTATCCGTGCATTTTTCTAATTTTAAAAAACGAATTTAACTATGTTGCCTAACCTAACTGAACCTAACCTAACCATGTTGTGAATGGTTCGTGGGGCTATCCGTGAATTTTACTAATTTTTAAAAACGAATTTATCTATGTTGCCTAACCTAAATCAACCTAACCTAACCTTGTCGTGAATGGTTCGTGGGGCTATCCGTGCTTTTTTCTATTTTTATAAACGAATTTAACTATGTTGCCTAACCTAACTCAACCTAACCTAACCTTGTCGTGAATGGTTCGTGGGGCTATCCGTGCTTTTTTCTAATTTTATAAACGAATTTAACTATGTTGCCTAACCTAACTCAACCTAACCTAACTTTGTCGTGAATGGTTCGTGGGGCTATCCGTCCCTTTTTTCTAATTTTATAAACGAATTTAACTATGTTGCCTAACCTAACTCAACCTAACCTAACCTTGTCGTGAATGGTTCGTGGGGCTATCCGTGCTTTTTTCTAATTTTATAAACGAATTTCACTATGTTGCCTAACCTAACTCAATCTAACCTAACCTTGCCGTGAATGGTTCGTTTAGCTATCCGTGCTTTTTTCTAATTTTATAAACGAATTTAACTATGTTGCCTAACCTAACTCAACCTAACCTAACCTTGTCGTGAATGGTTCGTGGGGCTATCTATGCATTTTTCTAATTTTTGAAACGAAATTAACTATGTTGCCTAACCTAACTCAACCTAACCTAACCTTCTCGTGAGTGGTTCGTGGGGCTATCCGTGCATTCCTTTCTAATTTTTAAAACGATTTTAACTATGTTGCCTAACCTAACTCAACCTAACCTAACCTTGCCGTGAATAGTTCGTGGGGCTATCCCTGCATTTTTCTAATTTTTAAAACGATTTTAACTATGTTGCCCAACCAAACTCAACCTAACCTAACCTTACCGTGAATAGTTCGTGGGGCTATCCCTGCATTTTTCTAATTTTTAAAAACAAATTTAACTATCTTGCCTAAATTAACTCAACCTAACGTAACCTTGCCGTGAATGGTTCGTGGGGCTATCCGAGCTTTTCTTCTAGTTTCAAAAACGAATTTACCTATGTTGCCTAACCTAACTCAACCTAACCTAACCTTGCCGTGAATGGTACGTGGGGCTATCCTTGTATTCCTTTCTAATTTTTAAAACGATTTTAACTATCTTTCCTAACCTAACTCAACCTAACCTAACCTTGCCGTGAATGGTTCGTGGGGCTATACTCTTTTTTTCTAATTTTATAAACGAATTTTACTATGTAGTCTAACCTAACTCAACCTATCCTAACCTTGTCGTGAATGGTTCGTGGGGCTATCCGTGCTTTTTTCTAATTTTATAAACGAATTTAACTATGTAGCTTAACCTAACTCAACCTAACCTAACCTTGCCGTGAATGGTTCGTCGGGCTATCCGTGCATTTTTCTAATTTTATAAAACGAATTTAACTATGTTGCCTAACCTAACTCAACCTAACCTAACCTTGCCGTGAATGGTTCGTGGGGCTCTACGTGCTTTCTTCTAATTTTATAAACGAATTTAACTATGTTGCCTAACCTAACTCAACCTAACCTAACCTTGTGAATTGTTCGTGGGGCTGTCAGTGCTTTTTTCTAATTTTATATACGAATTTAACTGTGTTGCCTAACATAACTCAACCTAACCTAACCTTGCCTTGAATGGTTCGTGGGGCTATCCGTGCTTTTTTCTAATTTTATAAACGAATTTAACTATGTAGCCTAACCTAACTCAACCTAAACTAACCTTGTCGTGAATGGTTCGTGGGGCTATCCGTGCTTTTTTCTAATTTTATAAACGAATTTAAATATGTTGCCTAACCTAACTCCACCTAACCTAACCTTGTCGTAAATGGTTCGTGGGGCTATCCGTTCACTTTTCTAATTTTTAAAAACGAATTTAATTGTGTTGCCTAACCTAACTCAACCTAACCTAACCTTGTCATGAATGGTTCCTGGGGCTATCCGTGCTTTTTTCTAGTTTTATAAACGAATTTAACTATGTAGCCTAACCTAACTCAACCCAACCTAACTTTGCCGTGAATGGTTCGTGGGGCTATCCGTGCATTTTTCTAATTTTATAAACGAATTTAACTATGTTGCCTAACCTAACTCAACCTAACCTAACCTTGCCGTGAATGGTTCGTCGGGATATCCGTGCATTTTTCTAATTTAAAAAACGAATTTAACTATGTTGCCTAACCTAACTCAACCTAACCTAACCTTTTCGTGAATGGTTCGTGGGGCTATCCGTGCTTTTTTCTAATTTTATAAACGAATTTAACTATGTTGCCTAACCTAACTCAACCTAACCTAACCTTGCCGTGAATGGTTCGTGGGGTTATCCGTGCATTTTACTAATTTTTAAAAACGAGTTTCACTATGTTGCCTAACCTAACTAAACATAATCTAACCTTTTCGTGAATGATTCGTGGGGCTATCCTTGAATTTTACTAATTTTTATAAACGAATTTAACTATGTTGCCTAACCTAACTCAACCTAACCTAACCTTTTCGTGAATGGTTCGTGGGGCTATCCGTGCTTTTTTCTAATTTTATAAACGAATTTAACTATGTTGCCTAACCTAACTCAACCTAACCTAACCTTGCCGTGAATGGTTCGTGGGGTTATCCGTGCATTTTACTAATTTTTAAAAACGAGTTTCACTATGTTGCCTAAACTAACTAAACATAATCTAACCTTTTCGTGAATGATTCGTGAGGCTATCCTTGAATTTTACTAATTTTTCTAAACGAATTTAACTATGTTGCCTAACCTAACTCAACCTAACCTAACCTTTTCGTGAATGGTTCGTGGGGCTATCCGTGCTTTTTTCTAATTTTATAAACGAATTTAACTATGTTGCCTAACCTAACTCAACCTAACCTAACCTTTTCGTAAATGGTTCGTGGGGCTATCCGTGTTTTTTCTAATTTATTAAAACGAATTTAGCTATGTTGCCTAACCTAACTCAACCTAACCTAACCTTGTCGTGAATGGTTCGTGGGGCTATCCGTGCTTTTTTCTAGTTTTATAAACGAATTTAACTATGTTGCCTAACCTAACTCAACCTAACCTAACCTTGCCGTGAATGGTTCGTGGGGCTATCCGTGCTTTTTTCTAATTTTATAAACGAATTTAACTATGTTGCCTAACCTAACTCAACCTAACCTAACCTTGTCGTGAATGGTTCGTGGGGCTCTACGTGCTTTTTTGTAATTTTATAAAACGAATTTAACTATGTTGCCTAACCTAACTCAACCTAACTTAACCTTGCCGTGAATGGTTCGTGGGGCTATCCGTGCTTTTTTGTAATTTTTTAAAACGAATTTAACTATGTTGATTAACCTAACTCAACCTAACCTAACCTTGCCGTGAATGGTTCGTGGGGCTATCCGTGATTTTTTCTAATTTTAAAAATGAATTTAACTATGTTGCCTAACCTAACTCAACCTAACCTAACCTTGTCGTGAATGGTTCGTGGGGCTATCCATGCATTTTTCTAATTTTTGAAACGAAATTAACTATGTTGCCTAACCTAACTCAACCTAACCTAACCTTCTCGTGAATGGTTCGTGGGGCTATCCGTGCATTCCTTTCTAATTTTTAAAACGATTTAAACTATGTTGCCTAACCTAACTCAACCAAACCTAACCTTGCCGTGAATAGTTCTTGGGGCTATCCCTGCATTTTTCTAATTTTTAAAACGATTTTAACTTCGTTGCCCAACCAAACTCAACCTAACCTAACCTTACCGTGAATAGTTCGTGGGGCTATCCCTGCATTTTTCTAATTTTTAAAAACAAATTTAACTATGTTGCCTAAATTAACTCAACCTAACGTAACCTTGCCGTGAATGGTTCGTGGGGCTATCCGAGCATTTCTTCTAGTTTCAAAAACGAATTTAACTATGTTGCCTCACCTAACTCAACCTAACCTAACCTTGCCGTGAATGGTACGTGGGGCTATCCCTGTATTCCTTACTAATTTTTCAAACGATTTTAACTATCTTGCCTAACCTAACTCAATCTAACCTAACCTTGCCGTGAATGGTTCGTGGGGCTATACTCTTTTTTCTAATTTTATAAACGTATTTTACTATGTAGCCTAACCTAACTCAACCTAACCTAACCTTGTCGTGAATGGTTCGTGGGGCTATCCGTGCTTTTTTCTAATTTTATAAACGAATTTAACTATGTAGCTTAACCTAACTCAACCTAACCTAACCTTGCCGTGAATGGTTCGTCGGGCTATCCGTGCATTTTTCTAGTTTTATAAACGAATTTAACTATGTTGCCTAACCTAACTCAACCTAACCTAACCTTGCCGTGAATGGTTCGTGGGGCTATCCGTGCTTTTTTCTAATTTTATAAACGAATTTAACTATGTTGCCTAACCTAACTCAACCTAACCTAACCTTGTCGTGAATGGTTCGTGGGGCTCTACGTGCTTTTTTGTAATTTTATAAAACGAATTTAACTATGTTGCCTAACCTAACTCAACCTAACTTAACCTTGTCGTGAATGGTTCGTGGGCCTATCCGTGCTTTTTTGTAATTTTTTAAACGAATTTAACTATGTTGCCTAACCTAACTCAACCTAACCTAACCTTGCCGTCAATGGTTCGTGGGGCTATCCGTGATTTTTTCTAATTTTATAAACGAATTTAACTATGTTGCCTAACCTAACTCAACCTAACCTAACCTTGTCGTGAATGGTTCGTGGGGCTATCCAAGCATTTTTCTAATTTTTGAAACGAAATTAACTATGTTGCCTAACCTAACTCAACCTAACCTAACCTTCTCGTGAGTGGTTCGTGGGGCTATCCGTGCATTCCTTTCTAATTTATAAAACGATTTCAACTATGTTGCCTAACTTAACTCAACCTAACCTAACCTTGCCGTTAATGGTTCGTGGGGCTATCCGTGATTTTTTCAAATTTTATAAACGAATTTAACTATGTTGCCTAACCTAACTCAACCTAACCTAACCTTGCCGTGAACGGTTCGTGGGGCTATCCGAGCATTTCTTCTAGTTTCAAAAACGAATTTAACTTAGTTGCCTAACCTAACTCAACCTAACCTAACCTTGCCGTGAATGGTACGTGGGGCTATCCTTGTATTCCTTTCTAATTTTTAAAACGATTTTAACTATCTTGCCTAACCTAACTCAACCTAACCTAACCTTGCCGTGAATGGTTCGTGGGGCTATACTCTTTTTTTCTAATTTTATAAACGAATTCTACAATGTAGCCTAACCTAACTCAACCTAACCTAACCTTGTCGTGAATGGTTCGTGGAGCTATCCGTGCTTTTTTCTAATTTTATAAACGAATTTAACTATGTAGCTTAACCTAACTCAACCTAACCTAACCTTGCCGTGAATGGTTCGTCGGGCTATCCGTGCATTTTTCTAATTTTATAAAACGAATTTATCTATGTTGCCTAACCTAACTCAACCTAACATAACCTTGCCGTGAATGGTTCGTGGGGCTCTACGTGCTTTCTTCTAATTTTATAAACGAATTTAACTATGTTGCCTAACCTAACTCAACCTAACCTAACCTTGTGAATGGTTCGTGGGGCTGTCCGTGATTTTTTCTAATTTTATATACGAATTTAACTGTGTTGCCTAACCTAACTCAACCTAACCTAACCTTGCCTTGAATGGTTCGTGGGGCTATCCGTGCTTTTTTCTAATTTTTTAAACGAATTTAACTATGTAGCCTAACCTAACTCAACCTAACCTAACCTTGTCGTGAATCGTTCGTGGGGCTATCCGTGCTTTTTTCTAAGTTTATAAACGAATTTAAATATGTTGCCTAACCTAACTCCACCTAACTTAACCTTGTCGTAAATCGTTCGTGGGGCTATCCGTGCACTTTTCTAATTTTTAAAAACGAATTTAATTGTGTTGCCTAACCTAACTCAACCTAACCTAACCTTGTCGTGAATGGTTCCTGGGGCTATCCGTGCTTTTTTCTAATTTTATAAACGAATTTAACTATGTTGCCTAACCTAACTCAACCTAACCTAACCTTGCCGTGAATGGTTCGTAAGGATATCCGTGCATTTTTCTAATTTTAAAAAACGAATTTAACTATGTTGCCTAACCTAACTCAACCTAACGTAACCTTGCCGTGAATGGTTCGTGGGGCTATCCGTGCTTTTTTCTAATTTTATAAACGAATTTAACTATGTTGCCTAACCTAACTCAACCTAACCTAACCTTGCCGTGAATGGTTCGTGGGGCTATCCGTGCTTTTATGTAATTTTATAAACGAATATTACTATGTTGCCTAACCTAACTCAACCTAACCTAACCTTGTCGTGAATGGTTCGTGGGGCTATCCGTGCTTTTTTCTAATTTTATAAACGAATTTAACTATGTAGCCTAACCTAACTCAACCTAACCTAACCTTGCCGAGAATGGTTCGTCGGGCTATCCGTGCATTTTTCTAATTTTAAAAAACGAATTTAACTATGTTGCCTAACCTAACTGAACCTAACCTAACCTTGTTGTGAATGGTTCGTGGGGCTATCCGTGAATTTTACTAATTTTTAAAAACGAATTTATCTATGTTGCCTAAACTAAATCAACCTAACCTAACCTTGTCGTGAATGGTTCGTGGGGCTATCCGTGCTTTTTTCTAATTTTATAAACGAATTTAACTATGTTGCCTAACCTAACTCAACCTAACCTAACTTTGTCGTGAATGGTTCGTGGGGCTATCCGTGATTTTTTCTAATTTTATAAACGAATTTAACTATGTTGCCTAACCTAACTCAACCTAACCTAACCTTGTCGTGAATGGTTCGTGGGGCTATCCGTCCCTTTTTTCTAATTTTATAAACGAATTTAACTATGTTGACTAACCTAACTCAACCTAACCTTACCTTGTCGTGAATGGTTCGTGGGGCTATCCGTGCTTTTTTCTAATTTTATAAACGAATTTAACTATGTTGCCTAACCTAACTCAACCTAACCTAACCTTGCCGTGAATGGTTCGTTTAGCTATCCGTGCTTTTTTCTAATTTTATAAACGAAGTTAACTATGTTGCCTAACCTAACTCAACCTAACCTAACCTTGTCGTGAATGGTTCGTGGGGCTATCCATGCATTTTTCTAATTTTTGAAACGAA
Organism: Lepisma saccharinum; assembly: GCF_977018435.1. Classification (NCBI taxonomy): domain Eukaryota; kingdom Metazoa; phylum Arthropoda; class Insecta; order Zygentoma; family Lepismatidae; genus Lepisma; species Lepisma saccharinum. The sequence goes on from NC_139239.1 coordinate 89,737,867, forward strand.
ATTAACTATGTTGCCTAACCTAACTCAACCTAACCTAACCTTCTCGTGAGTGGTTCGTGGGGCTATCCGTGCATTCCTTTCTAATTTTTAAAACGATTTTAACTATGTTGCCTAACCTAACTCAACCTAACCTAACCTTGCCGTGAATAGTTCGTGGGGCTATCCCTGCATTTTTCTAATTTTTAAAACGATTTTAACTATGTTGCCCAACCAAACTCAACCTAACCTAACCTTACCGTGAATAGTTCGTGGGGCTATCCCTGCATTTTTCTAATTTTTAAAAACAAATTTAACTATCTTGCCTAAATTAACTCAACCTAACGTAACCTTGCCGTGAATGGTTCGTGGGGCTATCCGAGCATTTCTTCTAGTTTCAAAAACGAATTTACCTATGTTGCCTAACCTAACTCAACCTAACCTAACCTTGCCGTGAATGGTACGTGGGGCTATCCTTGTATTTCTTTCTAATTTTTAAAACGATTTTAACTATCTTTCCTAACCTAACTCAACCTAACCTAACCTTGCCGTGAATGGTTCGTGGGGCTATACTCTTTTTTTCTAATTTTATAAACGAATTTTACTATGTAGCCTAACCTAACTCAACCTATCCTAACCTTGTCGTGAATGGTTCGTGGGGCTATCCGTGCTTTTTTCTAATTTTATAAACGAATTTAACTATGTAGCTTAACCTAACTCAACCTAACCTAACCTTGCCGTGAATGGTTCGTCGGGCTATCCGTGCATTTTTCTAATTTTATAAAACGAATTTAACTATGTTGCCTAACCTAACTCAACCTAACCTAACCTTGCCGTGAATGGTTCGTGGGGCTCTACGTGCTTTCTTCTAATTTTATAAACGAATTTAACTATGTTGCCTAACCTAACTCAACCTAACCTAACCTTGTGAATGGTTCGTGGGGCTGTCCGTGCTTTTTTCTAATTTTATATACGAATTTAACTGTGTTGCCTAACATAACTCAACCTAAGCTAACCTTGCCTTGAATGGTTCGTGGGGCTATCCGTGCTTTTTTCTAATTTTATAAACGAATTTAACTATGTAGCCTAACCTAACTCAACCTAAACTAACCTTGTCGTGAATGGTTCGTGGGGCTATCCGTGCTTTTTTCTAATTTTATAAACGAATTTAAATATGTTGCCTAACCTAACTCCACCTAACCTAACCTTGTCGTAAATGGTTCGTGGGGCTATCCGTTCACTTTTCTAATTTTTAAAAACGAATTTCATTGTGTTGCCTAACCTAACTCAACCTAACCTAACCTTGTCATGAATGGTTCCTGGGGCTATCCGTGCTTTTTTCTAGTTTTATAAACGAATTTAACTATGTAGCCTAACCTAAATCAACCCAACCTAACTTTGCCGTGAATGGTTCGTGGGGCTATCCGTGCATTTTTCTAATTTTATAAACGAATTTAACTATGTTGCCTAACCTAACTCAACCTAACCTAACCTTGCCGTGAATGGTTCGTCGGAATATCCGTGCATTTTTCTAATTTAAAAAACGAATTTAACTATGTTGCCTAACCTAACTCAACCTAACCTAGCCTTTTCGTGAATGGTTCGTGGGGCTATCCGTGCTTTTTTCTAATTTTATAAACGAATTTAACTATGTTGCCTAACCTAACTCAACCTAACCTAACCTTGCCGTGAATGGTTCGTGGGGTTATCCGTGCTTTTTTCTAATTTTATAAACGAATTTAACTATGTTGCCTAACCTAACTCAACCTAACCTAACCTTGCCGTGAATGGTTCGTGGGGTTATCCGTGCATTTTACTAATTTTTAAAAACGAGTTTCACTATGTTGCCTAAACTAACTAAACATAATCTAACCTTTTCGTGAATGATTCGTGGGGCTATCCTTGAATTTTACTAATTTTTCTAAACGAATTTAACTATGTTGCCTAACCTAACTCAACCTAACCTAACCTTTTCGTGAATGGTTCGTGGGGCTATCCGTGCTTTTTTCTAATTTTATAAACGAATTTAACTATGTTGCCTAACCTAACTCAACCTAACCTAACCTTTTCGTAAATGGTTCGTGGGGCTATCCGTGCTTTTTTCTAATTTATTAAAACGAATTTAGCTATGTTGCCTAACCTAACTCAACCTAACCTAACCTTGTCGTGAATGGTTCGTGGGGCTATCCGTGCTTTTTTCTAGTTTTATAAACGAATTTAACTATGTTGCCTAACCTAACTCAACCTAACCTAACCTTGCCGTGAATGGTTCGTGGGGCTATCCGTGCTTTTTTCTAATTTTATAAACGAATTTAACTATGTTGCCTAACCTAACTCAACCTAACCTAACCTTGTCGTGAATGGTTCGTGGGGCTCTACGTGCTTTTTTGTAATTTTATAAAACGAATTTAACTATGTTGCCTAACCTAACTCAACCTAACTTAACCTTGCCGTGAATGGTTCGTGGGGCTATCCGTGATTTTTTCTAATTTTAAAAATGAATTTAACTATGTTGCCTAACCTAACTCAACCTAACCTAACCTTGTCGTGAATGGTTCGTGGGGCTATCCATGCATTTTTCTAATTTTTGAAACGAAATTAACTATGTTGCCTAACCTAACTCAACTAACCTAACCTTCTCGTGAATGGTTCGTGGGGCTATCCGTGCATTCCTTTCTAATTTTTAAAACGATTTAAACTATGTTGCCTAACCTAACTCAACCAAACCTAACCTTGCCGTGAATAGTTCTTGGGGCTATCCCTGCATTTTTCTAATTTTTAAAACGATTTTAACTTCGTTGCCCAACCAAACTCAACCTAACCTAACCTTACCGTGAATAGTTCGTGGGGCTATCCCTGCATTTTTCTAATTTTTAAAAACAAATTTAACTATGTTGCCTAAATTAACTCAACCTAACGTAACCTTGCCGTGAATGGTTCGTGGGGCTATCCGAGCATTTCTTCTAGTTTCAAAAACGAATTTAACTATGTTGCCTCACCTAACTCAACCTAACCTAACCTTGCCGTGAATGGTACGTGGGGCTATCCCTGTATTCCTTACTAATTTTTCAAACGATTTTAACTATCTTGCCTAACCTAACTCAATCTAACCTAACCTTGCCGTGAATGGTTCGTGGGGCTATACTCTTTTTTCTAATTTTATAAACGTATTTTACTATGTAGCCTAACCTAACTCAACCTAACCTAACCTTGTCGTGAATGGTTCGTGGGGCTATCCGTGCTTTTTTCTAATTTTATAAACGAATTTAACTATGTAGCTTAACCTAACTCAACCTAACCTAACCTTGCCGTGAATGGTTCGTCGGGCTATCCGTGCATTTTTCTAGTTTTATAAACGAATTTAACTATGTTGCCTAACCTAACTCAACCTAACCTAACCTTGCCGTGAATGGTTCGTGGGGCTATCCGTGCTTTTTTCTAATTTTATAAACGAATTTAACTATGTTGCCTAACCTAACTCAACCTAACCTAACCTTGTCGTGAATGGTTCGTGGGGCTCTACGTGCTTTTTTGTAATTTTATAAAACGAATTTAACTATGTTGCCTAACCTAACTCAACCTAACTTAACCTTGTCGTGAATGGTTCGTGGGCCTATCCGTGCTTTTTTGTAATTTTTTTAAACGAATTTAACTATGTTGCCTAACCTAACTCAACCTAACCTAACCTTGCCGTCAATGGTTCGTGGGGCTATCCGTGATTTTTTCTAATTTTATAAACGAATTTAACTATGTTGCCTAACCTAACTCAACCTAACCTAACCTTGTCGTGAATGGTTCGTGGGGCTATCCAAGCATTTTTCTAATTTTTGAAACGAAATTAACTATGTTGCCTAACCTAACTCAACCTAACCTAACCTTCTCGTGAGTGGTTCGTGGGGCTATCCGTGCATTCCTTTCTAATTTATAAAACGATTTCAACTATGTTGCCTAACTTAACTCAACCTAACCTAACCTTGCCGTTAATGGTTCGTGGGGCTATCCGTGATTTTTTCAAATTTTATAAACGAATTTAACTATGTTGCCTAACCTAACTCAACCTAACCTAACCTTGCCGTGAATGGTTCGTGGGGCTATCCGAGCATTTCTTCTAGTTTCAAAAACGAATTTAACTATGTTGCCTAACCTAACTCAACCTAACCTAACCTTGCCGTGAATGGTACGTGGGGCTATCCTTGTATTCCTTTCTAATTTTTAAAACGATTTTAACTATCTTGCCTAACCTAACTCAACCTAACCTAACCTTGCCGTGAATGGTTCGTGGGGCTATACTCTTTTTTTCTAATTTTATAAACGAATTCTACAATGTAGCCTAACCTAACTCAACCTAACCTAACCTTGTCGTGAATGGTTCGTGGAGCTATCCGTGCTTTTTTCTAATTTTATAAACGAATTTAACTATGTAGCTTAACCTAACTCAACCTAACCTAACCTTGCCGTGAATGGTTCGTCGGGCTATCCGTGCATTTTTCTAATTTTATAAAACGAATTTATCTATGTTGCCTAACCTAACTCAACCTAACATAACCTTGCCGTGAATGGTTCGTGGGGCTCTACGTGCTTTCTTCTAATTTTATAAACGAATTTAACTATGTTGCCTAACCTAACTCAACCTAACCTAACCTTGTGAATGGTTCGTGGGGCTGTCCGTGATTTTTTCTAATTTTATATACGAATTTAACAGTGTTGCCTAACCTAACTCAACCTAACCTAACCTTGCCTTGAATGGTTCGTGGGGCTATCCGTGCTTTTTTCTAATTTTTTAAACGAATTTAACTATGTAGCCTAACCTAACTCAACCTAACCTAACCTTGTCGTGAATCGTTCGTGGGGCTATCCGTGCTTTTTTCTAAGTTTATAAACGAATTTAAATATGTTGCCTAACCTAACTCCACCTAACTTAACCTTGTCGTAAATCGTTCGTGGGGCTATCCGTGCACTTTTCTAATTTTTAAAAACGAATTTAATTGTGTTGCCTAACCTAACTCAACCTAACCTAACCTTGTCGTGAATGGTTCCTGGGGCTATCCGTGCTTTTTTCTAATTTTATAAACGAATTTAACTATGTTGCCTAACCTAACTCAACCTAACCTAACCTTGCCGTGAATGGTTCGTAAGGATATCCGTGCATTTTTCTAATTTTAAAAAACGAATTTAACTATGTTGCCTAACCTAACTCAACCTAACGTAACCTTGCCGTGAATGGTTCGTGGGGCTATCCGTGCTTTTTTCTAATTTTATAAACGAATTTAACTATGTTGCCTAACCTAACTCAACCTAACCTAACCTTGCCGTGAATGGTTCGTGGGGCTATCCGTGCTTTTATGTAATTTTATAAACGAATATTACTATGTTGCCTAACCTAACTCAACCTAACCTAACCTTGTCGTGAATGGTTCGTGGGGCTATCCGTGCTTTTTTCTAATTTTATAAACGAATTTAACTATGTAGCCTAACCTAATTCAACCTAACCTAACCTTGCCGAGAATGGTTCGTCGGGCTATCCGTGCATTTTTCTAATTTTAAAAAACGAATTTAGCTATGTTGCCTAACCTAACTGAACCTAAACTAACCTTGTTGTGAATGGTTCGTGGGGCTATCCGTGAATTTTACTAATTTTTAAAAACGAATTTATCTATGTTGCCTAAACTAAATCAACCTAACCTAACCTTGTCGTGAATGGTTCGTGGGGCTATCCGTGCTTTTTTCTAATTTTATAAACGAATTTAACTATGTTGCCTAACCTAACTCAACCTAACCTAACCTTGTCGTGAATGGTTCGTGGGGCTATCCGTGCTTTTTTCTAATTTTATAAACGAATTTAACTATGTTGCCTAACCTAACTCAACCTAACCTAACCTTGTCGTGAATGGTTCGTGGGGCTATCCGTCCCTTTTTTCTAATTTTATAAACGAATTTAACTATGTTGACTAACCTGACTCAACCTAACCTAACCTTGTCGTGAATGGTTCGTGGGGCTATCCGTGCTTTTTTCTAATTTTATAAACGAATTTAACTATGTTGCCTAACCTAACTCAACCTAACCTAACCTTGCCGTGAATGGTTCGTTTAGCTATCCGTGCTTTTTTCTAATTTTATAAACGAATTTAACTATGTTGCCTAACCTAACTCAACCTAACCTAACCTTGTCGTGAATGGTTCGTGGGGCTATCCATGCATTTTTCTAATTTTTGAAACGAAATTAACTATGTTGCCTAACCTAACTCAACCTAACCTAACCTTCTCGTGAGTGGTTCGTGGGGCTATCCGTACATTCCTTTCTAATTTCTAAAACGATTTTAACTATGTTGCCTAACCTAACTCAACCTAACCTAACCTTGCCGTGAATAGTTCGTGGGGCTATCCCTGCATTTTTCTAATTTTTAAAACGATTTTAACTATGTTGCCCAACCAAACTCAACCTAACCTAACCTTACCGTGAATAGTTCGTGGGGCTATCCCTGCATTTTTCTAATTTTTAAAAACAAATTTAACTATCTTGCCTAAATTAACTCAACCTAACGTAACCTTGCCGTGAATGGTTCGTAGGGCTATCCGAGCATTTCTTCTAGTTTCAAAAACGAATTTACCTATGTTGCCTAACCTAACTCAACCTAACCTAACCTTGCCGTGAATGGTACGTGGGGCTATCCTTGTATTTCTTTCTAATTTTTAAAATGATTTTAACTATCTTTCCTAACCTAACTCAACCTAACCTAACCTTGCCGTGAATGGTTCGTGGGGCTATACTCTTTTTTTCTAATTTTATAAACGAATTTTACTATGTAGCCTAACCTAACTCAACCTATCCTAACCTTGTCGTGAATGGTTCGTGGGGCTATCCGTGCTTTTTTCTAATTTTATAAACGAATTTAACTATGTAGCTTAACCTAACTCAACCTAACCTAACCTTGCCGTGAATGGTTCGTCGGGCTATCCGTGCATTTTTCTAATTTTATAAAACGAATTTAACTATGTTGCCTAACCTAACTCAACCTAACCTAACCTTGCCGTGAATGTTTCGTGGCGCTCTACGTGCTTTCTTCTAATTTTATAAACGAATTTAACTATGTTGCCTAACCTAACTCAACCTAACCTAACCTTGTGAATGGTTCGTGGGGCTGTCCGTGCTTTTTTCTAATTTTATATACGAATTTAACTGTGTTGCCTAACATAACTCAACCTAACCTAACCTTGCCTTGAATGGTTCGTGGGGCTATCCGTGCTTTTTTCTAATTTTATAAACGAATTTAACTATGTAGCCTAACCTAACTCAACCTAAACTAACCTTGTCGTGAATGGTTCGTGGGGCTATCCGTGCTTTTTTCTAATTTTATAAACGAATTTAAATATGTTGCCTAACCTAACTCCACCTAACCTAACCTTGTCGTAAATGGTTCGTGGGGCTATCCGTTCACTTTTCTAATTTTTAAAAACGAATTTCATTGTGTTGCCTAACCTAACTCAACCTAACCTAACCTTGTCATGAATGGTTCCTGGGGCTATCCGTGCTTTTTTCTAGTTTTATAAACGAATTTAACTATGTAGCCTAACCTAAATCAACCCAACCTAACTTTGCCGTGAATGGTTCGTGGGGCTATCCGTGCATTTTTCTAATTTTATAAACGAATTTAACTATGTTGCCTAACCTAACTCAACCTAACCTAACCTTGCCGTGAATGGTTCGTCGGAATATCCGTGCATTTTTCTAATTTAAAAAACGAATTTAACTATGTTGCCTAACCTAACTCAACCTAACCTAGCCTTTTCGTGAATGGTTCGTGGGGCTATCCGTGCTTTTTTCTAATTTTATAAACGAATTTAACTATGTTGCCTAACCTAACTCAACCTAACCTAACCTTGCCGTGAATGGTTCGTGGGGTTATCCGTACATTTTACTAATTTTTAAAAACGAGTTTCACTATGTTGCCTAACCTAACTAAACATAATCTAACCTTTTCGTGAATGATTCGTGGGGCTATCCTTGAATTTTACTAATTTTTATAAACGAATTTAACTATGCTGCCTAACCTAACTCAACCTAACGTAACCTTTTCGTGAATGGTTCGTGGGGCTATCCGTGCTTTTTTCTAATTTTATAAACGAATTTAACTATGTTGCCTAACCTAACTCAACCTAACCTAACCTTGTCGTAAATGGTTCGTGGGGCTATCCGTGCTTTTTTCTAATTTATTAAAACGAATTTAACTATGTTGCCTAACCTAACTCAACCTAACCTAACCTTGTCGTGAATGGTTCGTGGGGCTATCCGTGTTTTTTCTAGTTTTATAAACGAATTTAACTATGTTGCCTAACCTAACTCAACCTAACCTAACCTTGCCGTGAATGGTTCGTGGGGCTATCCGTGCTTTTTTCTAATTTTATAAACGAATTTAACTATGTTGCCTAACCTAACTCAACCTAACCTAACCTTGCCGTGAATGGTTCGTCGGGCTATCCGTGCATTTTTCTAGTTTTATAAACGAATTTAACTATGTTGCCTAACCTAACTCAACCTAACCTAACCTTGCCGTGAATGGTTCGTGGGGCTATCCGTGCTTTTTTCTAATTTTATAAACGAATTTAACTATGTTGCCTAACCTAACTCAACCTAACCTAACCTTGTCGTGAATGGTTCGTGGGGCTCTACGTGCTTTTTTGTAATTTTATAAAACGAATTTAACTATGTTGCCTAACCTAACTCAACCTAACTTAACCTTGTCGTGAATGGTTCGTGGGGCTATCCGTGCTTTTTTGTAATTTTTTTAAACGAATTTAACTATGTTGCCTAACCTAACTCAACCTAACCTAACTTTGCCGTCAATGGTTCGTGGGGCTATCCGTGATTTTTTCTAATTTTATAAACGAATTTAACTATGTTGCCTAACCTAACTCAACCTAACCTAACCTTGTCGTGAATGGTTCGTGGGGCTATCCAAGCATTTTTCTAATTTTTGAAACGAAATTAACTATGTTGCCTAACCTAACTCAACCTAACCTAACCTTCTCGTGAGTGGTTCGTGGGGCTATCCGTGCATTCCTTTCTAATTTTTAAAACGATTTTAACTATGTTGCCTAACCTAACTCAACCTAACCTAACCTTGCCGTTAATGGTTCGTGGGGCTATCCGTGATTTTTTCAAATTTTATAAACGAATTTAACTGTTGCCTAACCTAACTCAACCTAACCTAACCTTGCCGTGAATGGTTCGTGGGGCTATCCGAGCATTTCTTCTAGTTTCAAAAACGAATTTAACTATGTTGCCTAACCTAACTCAACCTAACCTAACCTTGCCGTGAATGGTACGTGGGGCTATCCTTGTATTCCTTTCTAATTTTTAAAACGATTTTAACTATCTTGCCTAACCTAACTCAACCTAACCTAACCTTGCCGTGATTGGTTCGTGGGGCTATACTCTTTTTTTCTAATTTTATAAACGAATTTTACAATGTAGCCTAACCTAACTCAACCTAACCTAACCTTGTCGTGAATGGTTCGTGGAGCTATCCGTGCTTTTTTCTAATTTTATAAACGAATTTAACTATGTAGCTTAACCTAACTCAACCTAACCTAACCTTGCCGTGAATGGTTCGTCGGGCTATCCGTGCATTTTTCTAATTTTATAAAACGAATTTATCTATGTTGCCTAACCTAACTCAACCTAACATAACCTTGCCGTGAATGGTTCGTGGGGCTCTACGTGCTTTCTTCTAATTTTATAAACGAATTTAACTATGTTGCCTAACCTAACTCAACCTAACCTAACCTTGTGAATGGTTCGTGGGGCTGTCCGTGATTTTTTCTAATTTTATATACGAATTTAACTGTGTTGCCTAACCTAACTCAACCTAACCTAACCTTGCCTTGAATGGTTCGTGGGGCTATCCGTGCTTTTTTCTAATTTTTTAAACGAATTTAACTATGTAGCCTAACCTTACTCAACCTAACCTAACCTTGTCGTGAATCGTTCCTGGGGCTATCCGTGCTTTTTTCTAAGTTTATAAACGAATTTAAATATGTTGCCTAACCTAACTCCACCTAACTTAACCTTGTCGTAAATCGTTCGTGGGGCTATCCGTGCACTTTTCTAATTTTTAAAAACGAATTTAATTGTGTTGCCTAACCTAACTCAACCTAACCTAACCTTGTCGTGAATGGTTCCTGGGGCTATCCGTGCTTTTTTCTAATTTTATAAACTAATTTAACTATGTAACCTAACCTAACTCAACCCAACCTAACTTTGCCGTGAATGGCTCGTGGGGCTATCCGTGCATTTTTCTAATTTTATAAACGAATTTAACTATGTTGCCTAACCTAACTCAACCTAACCTAACCTTGCCGTGAATGGTTCGTAAGGATATCCGTGCATTTTTCTAATTTTAAAAAACGAATTTAACTATGTTGCCTAACCTAACTCAACCTAACGTAACCTTGCCGTGAATGGTTCGTGAGGCTATCCGTGCTTTTTTCTAATTTTATAAACGAATTTAACTATGTTGCCTAACCTAACTCAACCTAACCTAACCTTGCCGTGAATGGTTCGTGGGGCTATCCGTGCTTTTATGTAATTTTATAAACGAATATTACTATGTAGCCTAACCTAACTCAACCTAACCTAACCTTGTCGTGAATGGTTCGTGGGGCTATCCGTGCTTTTTTCTAATTTTATAAACGAATTTAACTATGTAGCCTAACCTAACTCAACCTAACCTAACCTTGCCGAGAATGGTTCGTCGGGCTATCCGTGCATTTTTCTAATTTTAAAAAACGAATTTAACTATGTTGCCTAACCTAACTGAACCTAACCTAACCATGTTGTGAATGGTTCGTGGGGCTATCCGTGAATTTTACTAATTTTTAAAAACGAATTTATCTATGTTGCCTAACCTAAATCAACCTAACCTAACCTTGTCGTGAATGGTTCGTGGGGCTATCCGTGCTTTTTTCTAATTTTATAAACGAATTTAACTATGTTGCCTAACCTAACTCAACCTAACCTAACCTTGTCGTGAATGGTTCGTGGGGCTATCCGTGCTTTTTTCTAATTTTATAAACGAATTTAACTATGTTGCCTAACCTAACTCAACCTAACCTAACTTTGTCGTGAATGGTTCGTGGGGCTATCCGTCCCTTTTTTCTAATTTTATAAACGAATTTAACTATGTTGCCTAACCTAACTCAACCTAACCTAACCTTGTCGTGAATGGTTCGTGGGGCTATCCGTGCTTTTTTCTAATTTTATAAACGAATTTAACTATGTTGCCTAACCTAACTCAATCTAACCTAACCTTGCCGTGAATGGTTCGTTTAGCTATCCTTGCTTTTTTCTAATTTTATAAACGAATTTAACTATGTTGCCTAACCTAACTCAACCTAACCTAACCTTGTCGTGAATGGTTCGTGGGACTATCCATGCATTTTTCTAATTTTTGAAACGAAATTAACTATGTTGAATAACCTAACTCAACCTAACCTAACCTTCTCGTGAGTGGTTCGTGGGGCTATCCGTGCATTCCTTTCTAATTTTTAAAACGATTTTAACTATGTTGCCTAACCTAACTCAACCTAACCTAACCTTGCCGTGAATAGTTCGTGGGGCTATCCCTGCATTTTTCTAATTTTAAAAACGATTTTAACTATGTTGCCCAACCAAACTCAACCTAACCTAACCTTACCTTGAATAGTTCGTGGGGCTATCCCTGCATTTTTCTAATTTTTAAAAACAAATTTAACTATCTTGCCTAAATTAACTCAACCTAACGTAACCTTGCCGTGAATGGTTCGTGGGGCTATCCGAGCTTTTCTTCTAGTTTCAAAAACGAATTTACCTATGTTGCCTAACCTAACTCAACCTAACCTAACCTTGCCGTGAATGGTACGTGGGGATATCCTTGTATTCCTTGCTAATTTTTAAAACGATTTTAACTATCTTTCCTAACCTAACTCAACCTAACCTAACCTTGCCGTGAATGGTTCGTGGGGCTATACTCTTTTTTTCTAATTTTATAAACGAATTTTACTATGTAGCCTAACCTAACTCAACCTATCCTAACCTTGTCGTGAATGGTTCGTGGGGCTATCCGTGTTTTTTCTAATTTTATAAACGAATTTAACTATGTAGCTTAACCTAACTCAACCTAACCTAACCTTGCCGTGAATGGTTCGTCGGGCTATCCGTGCATTTTTCTAATTTTATAAATCGAATTTAACTATGTTGCCTAACCTAACTCAACCTAACCTAACCTTGCCGTGAATGGTTCGTGGGGCTCTACGTGCTTTCTTCTAATTTTATAAACGAATTTAACTATGTTGCCTAACCTAACTCAACCTAACCTAACCTTGTGAATGGTTCGTGGGGCTGTCCGTGCTTTTTTCTAATTTTATATACGAATTTAACTGTGTTGCCTAACATAACTCAACCTAACCTAACCTTGCCTTGAATGGTTCGTGGGGCTATCCGTGCTTTTTTCTAATTTTATAAACGAATTTAACTATGTAGCCTAACCTAACTCAACCTAAACTAACCTTGTCGTGAATGGTTCGTGGGGCTATCCGTGCTTTTTTCTAATTTTATAAACGAATTTAAATATGTTGCCTAACCTAACTCCACCTAACCTAACCTTGTCGTAAATGGTTCGTGGGGCTATCCGTTCACTTTTCTAATTTTTAAAAACGAATTTAATTGTGTTGCCTAACCTAACTCAACCTAACCTAACCTTGTCATGAATGGTTCCTGGGGCTATCCGTCCCTTTTTTCTAATTTTATAAACGAATTTAACTATGTTGCCTAACCTAACTCAACCTAACCTAACCTTGTCGTGAATGGTTCGTGGGGCTATCCAAGCATTTTTCTAATTTTTGAAACGAAATTAACTATGTTGCCTAACCTAACTCAACCTAACCTAACCTTCTCGTGAGTGGTTCGTGGGGCTATCCGTGCATTCCTTTCTAATTTTTAAAACGATTTTAACTATGTTGCCTAACCTAACTCAACCTAACCTAACCTTGCCGTGAATGGTTCGTGGGGCTCTACGTGCTTTCTTCTAATTTTATAAACGAATTTAACTATGTTGCCTAACCTAACTCAACCTAACCTAACCTTGTGAATGGTTCGTGGGGCTGTCCGTGCTTTTTTCTAATTTTATATACGAATTTAACTGTGTTGCCTAACATAACTCAACCTAACCTAACCTTGCCTTGAATGGTTCGTGGGGCTATCCGTGCTTTTTTCTAATTTTATAAACGAATTTAACTATGTAGCCTAACCTAACTCAACCTAAACTAACCTTGTCGTGAATGGTTCGTGGGGCTGTCCGTGCTTTTTTCTAATTTTATAAACGAATTTAACTATGTAGCCTAACCTAACTCAACCTAACCTAACCTTGTGAATGGTTCGTGGGGCTGTCCGTGCTTTTTTCTAATTTTATAAACGAATTTAACTATGTTGCCTAACCTAACTCAACCTAACCTAACTTTGTCGTGAATGGTTCGTGGGGCTATCCGTCCCTTTTTTCTAATTTTATAAACGAATTTAACTATGTTGCCTAACCTAACTCAACCTAACCTAACCTTGTCGTGAATGGTTCGTGGGGCTATCCAAGCATTTTTCTAATTTTTGAAACGAAATTAACTATGTTGCCTAACCTAACTCAACCTAACCTAACCTTCTCGTGAGTGGTTCGTGGGGCTATCCGTGCATTCCTTTCTAATTTTTAAAACGATTTTAACTATGTTGCCTAACCTAACTCAACCTAACCTAACCTTGCCGTTAATGGTTCGTGGGGCTATCCGTGATTTTTTCAAATTTTATAAACGAATTTAACTATGTTGCCTAACCTAACTCAACCTAACCTAACCTTGCCGTGAATGGTTCGTGGGGCTATCCGAGCATTTCTTCTAGTTTCAAAAACGAATTTAACTATGTTGCCTAACCTAACTCAACCTAACCTAACCTTGCCGTGAATGGTACGTGGGGCTATCCTTGTATTCCTTTCTAATTTTTAAAACGATTTTAACTATCTTGCCTAACCTAACTCAACCTAACCTAACCTTGCCGTGATTGGTTCGTGGGGCTATACTCTTTTTTTCTAATTTTATAAACGAATTTTACAATGTAGCCTAACCTAACTCAACCTAACCTAACCTTGTCGTGAATGGTTCGTGGAGCTATCCGTGCTTTTTTCTAATTTTATAAACGAATTTAACTATGTAGCTTAACCTAACTCAACCTAACCTAACCTTGCCGTGAATGGTTCGTCGGGCTATCCGTGCATTTTTCTAATTTTATAAAACGAATTTATCTATGTTGCCTAACCTAACTCAACCTAACATAACCTTGCCGTGAATGGTTCGTGGGGCTCTACGTGCTTTCTTCTAATTTTATAAACGAATTTAACTATGTTGCCTAACCTAACTCAACCTAACCTAACCTTGTGAATGGTTCGTGGGGCTGTCCGTGATTTTTTCTAATTTTATATACGAATTTAACTGTGTTGCCTAACCTAACTCAACCTAACCTAACCTTGCCTTGAATGGTTCGTGGGGCTATCCGTGCTTTTTTCTAATTTTTTAAACGAATTTAACTATGTAGCCTAACCTTACTCAACCTAACCTAACCTTGTCGTGAATCGTTCGTGGGGCTATCCGTGCTTTTTTCTAAGTTTATAAACGAATTTAAATATGTTGCCTAACCTAACTCCACCTAACTTAACCTTGTCGTAAATCGTTCGTGGGGCTATCCGTGCACTTTTCTAATTTTTAAAAACGAATTTAATTGTGTTGCCTAACCTAACTCAACCTAACCTAACCTTGTCGTGAATGGTTCCTGGGGCTATCCGTGCTTTTTTGTAATTTTATAAACTAATTTAACTATGTAGCCTAACCTAACTCAACCCAACCTAACTTTGCCGTGAATGGCTCGTGGGGCTATCCGTGCATTTTTCTAATTTTATAAACGAATTTAACTATGTTGCCTAACCTAACTCAACCTAACCTAACCTTGCCGTGAATGGTTCGTAAGGATATCCGTGCATTTTTCTAATTTTAAAAAACGAATTTAACTATGTTGCCTAACCTAACTCAACCTAACCTAACCTTGTCGTGAATGGTTCGTGGGGCTATCCGTGCTTTTTTCTAATTTTATAAACGAATTTAACTATGTAGCCTAACCTAACTCAACCTAACCTAACCTTGCCGAGAATGGTTCGTCGGGCTATCCGTGCATTTTTCTAATTTTAAAAAACGAATTTAACTATGTTGCCTAACCTAACTGAACCTAACCTAACCATGTTGTGAATGGTTCGTGGGGCTATCCGTGAATTTTACTAATTTTTAAAAACGAATTTATCTATGTTGCCTAACCTAAATCAACCTAACCTAACCTTGTCGTGAATGGTTCGTGGGGCTATCCGTGCTTTTTTCTAATTTTATAAACGAATTTAACTATGTTGCCTAACCTAACTCAACCTAACCTAACCTTGTCGTGAATGGTTCGTGGGGCTATCCGTGCTTTTTTCTAATTTTATAAACGAATTTAACTATGTTGCCTAACCTAACTCAACCTAACCTAACTTTGTCGTGAATGGTTCGTGGGGCTATCCGTCCCTTTTTTCTAATTTTATAAACGAATTTAACTATGTTGCCTAACCTAACTCAACCTAACCTAACCTTGTCGTGAATGTTTCGTGGGGCTATCCGTGCTTTTTTCTAATTTTATAAACGAATTTAACTATGTTGCCTAACCTAACTCAATCTAACCTAACCTTGCCGTGAATGGTTCGTTTAGCTATCCTTGCTTTTTTCTAATTTTATAAACGAATTTAACTATGTTGCCTAACCTAACTCAACCTAACCTAACCTTGTCGTGAATGGTTCGTGGGACTATCCATGCATTTTTCTAATTTTTGAAACGAAATTAACTATGTTGCCTAACCTAACTCAACCTAACCTAACCTTCTCGTGAGTGGTTCGTGGGGCTATCCGTGCATTCCTTTCTAATTTTTAAAACGATTTTAACTATGTTGCCTAACCTAACTCAACCTAACCTAACCTTGCCGTGAATAGTTCGTGGGGCTATCCCTGCATTTTTCTAATTTTAAAAACGATTTTAACTATGTTGCCCAACCAAACTCAACCTAACCTAACCTTACCTTGAATAGTTCGTGGGGCTATCCCTGCATTTTTCTAATTTTTAAAAACAAATTTAACTATCTTGCCTAAATTAACTCAACCTAACGTAACCTTGCCGTGAATGGTTCGTGGGGCTATCCGAGCTTTTCTTCTAGTTTCAAAAACGAATTTACCTATGTTGCCTAACCTAACTCAACCTAACCTATCCTTGCCGTGAATGGTACGTGGGGATATCCTTGTATTCCTTGCTAATTTTTAAAACGATTTTAACTATCTTTCCTAACCTAACTCAACCTAACCTAACCTTGCCGTGAATGGTTCGTGGGGCTATACTCTTTTTTTCTAATTTTATAAACGAATTTTACTATGTAGCCTAACCTAACTCAACCTATCCTAACCTTGTCGTGAATGGTTCGTGGGGCTATCCGTGTTTTTTCTAATTTTATAAACGAATTTAACTATGTAGCTTAACCTAACTCAACCTAACCTAACCTTGCCGTGAATGGTTCGTCGGGCTATCCGTGCATTTTTCTAATTTTATAAATCGAATTTAACTATGTTGCCTAACCTAACTCAACCTAAACTAACCTTGCCGTGAATGGTTCGTGGGGCTCTACGTGCTTTCTTCTAATTTTATAAACGAATTTAACTATGTTGCCTAACCTAACTCAACCTAACCTAACCTTGTGAATGGTTCGTGGGGCTGTCCGTGCTTTTTTCTAATTTTATATACGAATTTAACTGTGTTGCCTAACATAACTCAACCTAACCTAACCTTGCCTTGAATGGTTCGTGGGGCTATCCGTGCTTTTTTCTAATTTTATAAACGAATTTAACTATGTAGCCTAACCTAACTCAACCTAAACTAACCTTGTCGTGAATGGTTCGTGGGGCTATCCGTGCTTTTTTCTAATTTTATAAACGAATATAAATGTTGCCTAACCTAACTCCACCTAACCTAACCTTGTCGTAAATGGTTCGTGGGGCTATCCGTTCACTTTTCTAATTTTTAAAAACGAATTTAATTGTGTTGCCTAACCTAACTCAACCTAACCTAACCTTGTCATGAATGGTTCCTGGGGCTATCCGTGCTTTTTTCTAGTTTTATAAACGAATTTAACTATGTAGCCTAACCTAACTCAACCCAACCTAACTTTGCCGTGAATGGTTCGTGTGGCTATCCGTGCATTTTTCTAATTTAAAAAACGAATTTAACTATGTTGCCTAACCTAACTCAACCTAACCTAACCTTTTCGTGAATGGTTCGTGGGGCTATCCGTGCTTTTTTCTAATTTTATAAACGAATTTAACTATGTTGCCTAACCTAACTCAACCTAACCTAACCTTGCCGTGAATGGTTCGTGGGGTTATCCGTGCATTTTACTAATTTTTAAAAACGAGTTTCACTATGTTGCCTAACCTAACTAAACATAATCTAACCTTTTCGTGAATGATTCGTGGGGCTATCCTTGAATTTTACTAATTTTTGTAAACGAATTTAACTAAGTTGCCTAACCTAACTCAACCTAACCTAACCTTTTCGTGAATGGTTCGTGGGGCTATCCGTGCTTTTTCTAATTTTATAAACGAATTTAACTATGTTGCCTAACCTAACTCAACCTAACCTAACCTTGTCGTGAATGGTTCGTGGGGCTCTACGTGCTTTTTTGTAATTTTATAAAACGAATTTAACTATGTTGCCTAACCTAACTCAACCTAACTTAACCTTGCCGTGAATGGTTCGTGGGGCTATCCGTGCTTTTTTGTAATTTTTTAAAACGAATTTAACTATGTTGATTAACCTAACTCAACCTAACCTAACCTTGCCGTGAATGGTTCGTGGGGCTATCCGTGATTTTTTCTAATTTTATAAACGAATTTAACTATGTTGCCTAACCTAACTCAACCTAACCTAACCTTGTCGTGAATGGTTCGTGGGGCTATCCATGCATTTTTCTAATTTTTGAAACGAAATTAACTATGTTGCCTAACCTAACTCAACCTAACCTAACCTTGTCGTGAATGGTTCGTGGGGCTATCCGTGCATTCCTTTCTAATTTTTAAAACGATTTAAACTATGTTGCCTAAACTAACTCAACCAAACCTAACCTTGCCGTGAATAGTTCGTGGGGCTATCCCTGCATTTTTCTAATTTTTAAAACGATTTTAACTTCGTTGCCCAACCAAACTCAACCTAACCTAACCTTACCGTGAATAGTTCGTGGGGCTATCCCTGCATTTTTCTAATTTTTAAAAACAAATTTAACTATGTTGCCTAAATTAACTCAACCTAACGTAACCTTGCCGTGAATGGTTCGTGGGGCTATCCGAGCATTTCTTCTAGTTTCAAAAACGAATTTAACTATGTTGCCTAACCTAACTCAACCTAACCTAACCTTGCCGTGAATGGTACGTGGGGCTATCCTTGTATTCCTTTCTAATTTTTAAAACGATTTTAACTATCTTGCCTAACCTAACTCAACCTAACCTAACCTTGCCGTGAATGGTTCGTGGGGCTATACTCTTTTTTTCTAATTTTATAAACGAATTTTACAATGTAGCCTAACCTAACTCAACCTAACCTAACCTTGTCGTGAATGGTTCGTGGAGCTATCCGTGCTTTTTTCTAATTTTATAATCGAATTTAACTATGTAGCTTAACCTAACTCAACCTAACCTAACCTTGCCGTGAATGGTTCGTCGGGCTATCCGTGCATTTTTCTAATTTTATAAAACGAATTTATCTATGTTGCCTAACCTAACTCAACCTAACATAACCTTGCCGTGAATGTTTCTTGGGGCTCTACGTGCTTTTTTCTAATTTTATAAACGAATTTAACTATGTTGCCTAACCTAACTCAACCTAACCTAACCTTGTGAATGGTTCGTGGGGCTGTCCGTGATTTTTTCTAATTTTATATACGAATTTAACTGTGTTGCCTAACCTAACTCAACCTAACCTAACCTTGCCTTGAATGGTTCGTGGGGCTATCCGTGCTTTTTTCTAATTTTTTAAACGAATTTAACTATGTAGCCTAACCTAACTCAACCTAACCTAACCTTGTCGTGAATCGTTCGTGGGGCTATCCGTGCTTTTTTCTAAGTTTATAAACGAATTTAAATATGTTGCCTAACCTAACTCCACCTAACTTAACCTTGTCGTAAATCGTTCGTGGGGCTATCCGTGCACTTTTCTAATTTTTAAAAACGAATTTAATTGTGTTGCCTAACCTAACTCAACCTAACCTAACCTTGTCGTGAATGGTTCCTGGGGCTATCCGTGCTTTTTTCTAATTTTATAAACTAATTTAACTATGTAGCCTAACCTAACTCAACCCAACCTGACTTTACCGTGAATGGCTCGTGGGGCTATCCGTGCATTTTTCTAATTTTATAAACGAATTTAACTATGTTGCCTAACCTAACTCAAAATAACCTAACCTTGCCGTGAATTGTTCGTAAGGATATCCGTGCATTTTTCTAATTTTAAAAAACGAATTTAACTATGTTGCCTAACCTAACTCAACCTAACGTAACCTTGCCGTGAATGGTTCGTGGGGCTATCCGTGCTTTTTTCTAATTTTATAAACGAATTTAACTATGTTGCCTAACGTAACTCAACCTAACCTAACCTTGCCGTGAATGGTTCGTGGGGCTATCCGTGCTTTTATGTAATTTTATAAACGAATATTACTATGTAGCCTAACCTAACTCAACCTAATCTAACCTTGTCGTGAATGGTTCGTGGGGCTATCCGTGCTTTTTTCTAATTTTATAAACGAATTTAACTATGTAGCCTAACCTAACTCAACCTAACCTAACCTTGCCGAGAATGGTTCGTCGGGCTATCCGTGCATTTTTCTAATTTTAAAAAACGAATTTAACTATGTTGCCTAACCTAACTGAACCTAACCTAACCATGTTGTGAATGGTTCGTGGGGCTATCCGTGAATTTTACTAATTTTTAAAAACGAATTTATCTATGTTGCCTAACCTAAATCAACCTAACATAACCTTGTCGTGAATGGTTCGTGGGGCTATCCGTGCTTTTTTCTAATTTTATAAACGAATTTAACTATGTTGCCTAACCTAACTCAACCTAACCTAACCTTGTCGTGAATGGTTCGTGGGGCTATCCATGCATTTTTCTAATTTCTGAAACGAAATTAACTATGTTGCCTAACCTAACTCAACCTAACCTAACCTTCTCGTGAGTGGTTCGTGGGGCTATCCGTGCATTCCTTTCTAATTTTTAAAACGATTTTAACTATGTTGCCTAACCTAACTCAACCTAACCTAACCTTGCCGTGAATAGTTCGTGGGGCTATCCCTGCATTTTTCTAATTTTTAAAACGATTTTAACTATGTTGCCCAACCAAACTCAACCTAACCTAACCTTACCGTGAATAGTTCGTGGGGCTATCCCTGCATTTTTCTAATTTTTAAAAACAAATTTAACTATCTTGCCTAAATTAACTCAACCTAACGTAACCTTGCCGTGAATGGTTCGTGGGGCTATCCGAGCTTTTCTTCTAGTTTCAAAAACGAATTTACCTATGTTGCCTAACCTAACTCAACCTAACCTAACCTTGCCGTGAATGGTACGTGGGGCTATCCTTGTATTCCTTT
Organism: Lepisma saccharinum; assembly: GCF_977018435.1. NCBI lineage: Eukaryota > Metazoa > Arthropoda > Insecta > Zygentoma > Lepismatidae > Lepisma > Lepisma saccharinum. The sequence continues at coordinate 89,758,618 of NC_139239.1, forward strand.
CTAATTTTTAAAACGATTTTAACTATCTTTCCTAACCTAACTCAACCTAACCTAACCTTGCCGTGAATGGTTCGTGGGGCTATACTCTTTTTTTCTAATTTTATAAACGAATTTTACTATGTAGCCTAACCTAACTCAACCTATCCTAACCTTGTCGTGAATGGTTCGTGGGGCTATCCGTGTTTTTTCTAATTTTATAAACGAATTTAACTATGTAGCTTAACCTAACTCAACCTAACCTAACCTTGCCGTGAATGGTTCGTCGGGCTATCCGTGCATTTTTCTAATTTTATAAAACGAATTTAACTATGTTGCCTAACCTAACTCAACCTAACCTAACCTTGCCGTGAATGGTTCGTGGGGCTCTACGTGCTTTCTTCTAATTTTATAAACGAATTTAACTATGTTGCCTAACCTAACTCAACCTAACCTAACCTTGTGAATGGTTCGTGGGGCTGTCAGTGCTTTTTTCTAATTTTATATACGAATTTAACTGTGTTGCCTAACATAACTCAACCTAACCTAACCTTGCCTTGAATGGTTCGTGGGGCTATCCGTGCTTTTTTCTAATTTTATAAACGAATTTAACTATGTAGCCTAACCTAACTCAACCTAAACTAACCTTGTCGTGAATGGTTCGTGGGGCTATCCGTGCTTTTTTCTAATTTTATAAACGAATTTAAATATGTTGCCTAACCTAACTCCACCTAACCTAACCTTGTCGTAAATGGTTCGTGGGGCTATCCGTTCACTTTTCTAATTTTTAAAAACGAATTTAATTGTGTTGCCTAACCTAACTCAACCTAACCTAACCTTGTCATTAATGGTTCCTGGGGCTATCCGTGCTTTTTTCTAGTTTTATAAACGAATTTAACTATGTAGCCTAACCTAACTCAACCCAACCTAACTTTGCCGTGAATGGTTCGTGGGGCTATCCGTGCATTTTTCTAATTTTAAAAACGAATTTAACTATGTTGCCTAACCTAACTCAACCTAACCTAATTTTGCCGTGAATGGATCGTCGGGATATCCGTGCATTTTTCTAATTTAAAAAACGAATTTAACTATGTTGCCTAACCTAACTCAACCTAACCTAACCTTTTCGTGAATGGTTCGTGGGGCTATCCGTGCTTTTTTCTAATTTTATAAACGAATTTAACTATGTTGCCTAACCTAACTCAACCTAACCTAACCTTGCCGTGAATGGTTCGTGGGGTTATCCGTGCATTTTACTAATTTTTAAAAACGAGTTTCACTATGTTGCCTAAACTAACTAAACATAATCTAACCTTTTCGTGAATGATTCGTGGGGCTATCCTTGAATTTTACTAATTTTTGTAAACGAATTTAACTATGTTGCCTAACCTAACTCAACCTAACCTAACCTTTTCGTGAATGGTTCGTGGGGCTATCCGTGCTTTTTTCTAATTTTATAAACGAATTTAACTATGTTGCCTAACCTAACTCAACCTAACCTAACCTTGTCGTAAATGGTTCGTGGGGCTATCCGTGCTTTTTTCTAATTTATTAAAACGAATTTAACTATGTTGCCTAACCTAACTCAACCTAACCTAACCTTGTCGTGAATGGTTCGTGGGGCTATCCGTGCTTTTTCCTAGTTTTATAAACGAATTTAACTATGTAGCCTAACCTAACTCAACCTAACCTAACCTTGCCGTGAATGGTTCGTGGGGCTATCCGTGCTTTTTTCTAATTTTATAAACGAATTTAACTATGTTGCCTAACCTAACTCAACCTAACCTAACCTTGTCGTGAATGGTTCGTGGGGCTCTACGTGCTTTTTTGTAATTTTATAAAACGAATTTAACTATGTTGCCTAACCTAACTCAACCTAACTTAACCTTGCCGTGAATGGTTCGTGGGGCTATCCGTGCTTTTTTGTAATTTTTTAAAACGAATTTAACTATGTTGATTAACCTAACTCAACCTAACCTAACCTTGCCGTGAATGGTTCGTGGGGCTATCCGTGATTTTTTCTAATTTTATAAACGAATTTAACTATGTTGCCTAACCTAACTCAACCTAACCTAACCTTGTCGTGAATGGTTCGTGGGGCTATCCATGCATTTTTCTAATTTTTGAAACGAAATTAACTATGTTGCCTAACCTAACTCAACCTAACCTAACCTTCTCGTGAATGGTTCGTGGGGCTATCCGTGCATTCCTTTCTAATTTTTAAAACGATTTAAACTATGTTGCCTAACCTAACTCAACCAAACCTAACCTTGCCGTGAATAGTTCGTGGGGCTATCCCTGCATTTTTCTAATTTTTAAAACGATTTTAACTTCGTTGCCCAACCAAACTCAACCTAACCTAACCTTACCGTGAATAGTTCGTGGGGCTATCCCTGCATTTTTCTAATTTTTAAAAACAAATTTAACTATGTTGCCTAAATTAACTCAACCTAACGTAACCTTGCCGTGAATGGTTCGTGGGGCTATCCGAGCATTTCTTCTAGTTTCAAAAACGAATTTAACTATGTTGCCTAACCTAACTCAACCTAACCTAACCTTGCCGTGAATGGTACGTGGGGCTATCCTTGTATTCCTTTCTAATTTTTAAAACGATTTTAACTATATTGCCTAACCTAACTCAATCTAACCTAACCTTGCCGTGAATGGTTCGTGGGGCTATACTCTTTTTTCTAATTTTATAAACGTATTTTACTATGTAGCCTAACCTAACTCAACCTAACCTAACCATGTCGTGAATGGTTCGTGGGGCTATCCGTGCTTTTTTCTAATTTTATAAACGAATTTAACTATGTAGCTTAACCTAACTCAACCTAACCTAACTTTGCCGTGAATGGTTCGTCGGGCTATCCGTGCATTTTTCTAGTTTTATAAACGAATTTAACTATGTTGCCTAACCTAACTCAACCTAACCTAACCTTGCCGTGAATGGTTCGTGGGGCTATCCGTGCTTTTTTCTAATTTTATAAACGAATTTAACTATGTTGCCTAACCTAACTCAACCTAACCTAACCTTGTCGTGAATGATTCGTGGGGCTCTACGTGCTTTTTGTAATTTTATAAAACGAATTTAACTATGTTGCCTAACCTAACTCAACCTAACTTAACCTTGTCGTGAATGGTTCGTGGGCTATCCGTGCTTTTTTGTAATTTTTTTAAACGAATTTAACTATGTTGCCTAACCTAACTCAACCTAACCTAACCTTGCCGTCAATGGTTCGTGGGGCTATCCGTGATTTTTTCTAATTTTATAAACGAATTTAACTATGTTGCCTAACCTAACTCAACCTAACCTAACCTTGTCGTGAATGGTTCGTGGGGCTATCCAAGCATTTTTCTAATTTTTGAAACGAAATTAACTATGTTGCCTAACCTAACTCAACCTAAACTAACCTTCTCGTGAGTGGTTCGTGGGGCTATCCGTGCATTCCTTTCTAATTTTTAAAACGATTTTAACTATGTTGCCTAACCTAACTCAACCTAACCTAACCTTGCCGTTAATGGTTCGTGGGGCTATCCGTGATTTTTTCAAATTTTATAAACGAATTTAACTATGTTGCCTAACCTAACTCAACCTAACCTAACCTTGCCGTGAATGGTTCGTGGGGCTATCCGAGCATTTCTTCTAGTTTCAAAAACGAATTTAACTATGTTGCCTAACCTAACTCAACCTAACCTAACCTTGCCGTGAATGGTACGTGGGGCTATCCTTGTATTCCTTTCTAATTTTTAAAACGATTTTAACTATCTTGCCTAACCTAACTCAACCTAACCTAACCTTGCCGTGAATGGTTCGTGGGGCTATACTCTTTTTTTCTAATTTTATAAACGAATTTTACAATGTAGCCTAACCTAACTCAACCTAACCTAACCTTGTCGTGAATGGTTCGTGGAGCTATCCGTGCTTTTTTCTAATTTTATAAACGAATTTAACTATGTAGCTTAACCTAACTCAACCTAACCTAACCTTGCCGTGAATGGTTCGTCGGGCTATCCGTGCATTTTTCTAATTTTATAAAACGAATTTAACTATGTTGCCTAACCTAACTCAACCTAACGTAACCTTGCCGTGAATGGTTCGTGGGGCTATCCGTGCTTTTTTCTAATTTTATAAACGAATTTAACTATGTTGCCTAACCTAACTCAACCTAACCTAACCTTGTGAATGGTTCGTGGGGCTGTCCGTGATTTTTTCTAATTTTATATACGAATTTAACTGTGTTGCCTAACCTAACTCAACCTAACCTAACCTTGCCTTGAATGGTTCGTGGGGCTATCCGTGCTTTTTTCTAATTTTTTAAACGAATTTAACTATGTAGCCTAACCTAACTCAACCTAACCTAACCTTGTCGTGAATCGTTCGTGGGGCTATCCGTGCTTTTTTCTAAGTTTATAAACGAATTTAAATATGTTGCCTAACCTAACTCCACCTAACTTAACCTTGTCGTAAATCGTTCGTGGGGCTATCCGTGCACTTTTCTAATTTTTAAAAACGAATTTAATTGTGTTGCCTAACCTAACTCAACCTAACCTAACCTTGTCGTGAATGGTTCCTGGGGCTATCCGTGCTTTTTTCTAATTTTATAAACGAATTTAACTATGTTGCCTAACCTAACTCAACCTAACCTAACCTTGCCGTGAATGGTTCGTATGGATATCCGTGCATTTTTCTAATTTTAAAAAACGAATTTAACTATGTTGCCTAACCTAACTCAACCTAACGTAACCTTGCCGTGAATGGTTCGTGGGGCTATCCGTGCTTTTTTCTAATTTTATAAACGAATTTAACTATGTTGCCTAACCTAACTCAACCTAACCTAACCTTGCCGTGAATGGTTCGTGGGGCTATCCGTGCTTTTATGTAATTTTATAAACGAATATTACTATGTTGCCTAACCTAACTCAACCTAACCTAACCTTGTCGTGAATGGTTCGTGGGGCTATCCGTGCTTTTTTCTAATTTTATAAACGAATTTAACTATGTAGCCTAACCTAACTCAACCTAACCTAACCTTGCCGAGAATGGTTCGTCGGGCTATCCGTGCATTTTTCTAATTTTAAAAAACGAATTTAGCTATGTTGCCTAACCTAACTGAACCTAACCTAACCTTGTTGTGAATGGTTCGTGGGGCTATCCGTGAATTTTACTAATTTTTAAAAACGAATTTATCTATGTTGCCTAAACTAAATCAACCTAACCTAACCTTGTCGTGAATGGTTCGTGGGGCTATCCGTGCTTTTTTCTAATTTTATAAACGAATTTAACTATGTTGCCTAACCTAACTCAACCTAACCTAACCTTGTCGTGAATGGTTCGTGGGGCTATCCGTGCTTTTTTCTAATTTTATAAACGAATTTAACTATGTTGCCTAACCTAACTCAACCTAACCTAACCTTGTCGTGAATGGTTCGTGGGGCTATCCGTCCCTTTTTTCTAATTTTATAAACGAATTTAACTATGTTGACTAACCTAACTCAACCTAACCTAACCTTGTCGTGAATGGTTCGTGGGGCTATCCGTGCTTTTTTCTAATTTTATAAACGAATTTAACTATGTTGCCTAACCTAACTCAACCTAACCTAACCTTGCCGTGAATGGTTCGTTTAGCTATCCGTGCTTTTTTCTAATTTTATAAACGAATTTAACTATGTTGACTAACCTAACTCAACCTAACCTAACCTTGTCGTGAATGGTTCGTGGGGCTATCCATGCATTTTTCTAATTTTTGAAACGAAATTAACTATGTTGCCTAACCTAACTCAACCTAACCTAACCTTCTCGTGAGTGGTTCGTGGGGCTATCCGTACATTCCTTTCTAATTTTTAAAACGATTTTAACTATGTTGCCTAACCTAACTCAACCTAACCTAACCTTGCCGTGAATAGTTCGTGGGGCTATCCCTGCATTTTTCTAATTTTTAAAACGATTTTAACTATGTTGCCCAACCAAACTCAACCTAACCTAACCTTACCGTGAATAGTTCGTGGGGCTATCCCTGCATTTTTCTAATTTTTAAAAACAAATTTAACTATCTTGCCTAAATTAACTCAACCTAACGTAACCTTGCCGTGAATGGTTCGTGGGGCTATCCGAGCATTTCTTCTAGTTTCAAAAACGAATTTACCTATGTTGCCTAACCTAACTCAACCTAACCTAACCTTGCCGTGAATGGTACGTGGGGCTATCCTTGTATTTCTTTCTAATTTTTAAAACGATTTTAACTATCTTTCCTAACCTAACTCAACCTAACCTAACCTTGCCGTGAATGGTTCGTGGGGCTATACTCTTTTTTTCTAATTTTATAAACGAATTTTACTATGTAGCCTAACCTAACTCAACCTATCCTAACCTTGTCGTGAATGGTTCGTGGGGCTATCCGTGCTTTTTTCTAATTTTATAAACGAATTTAACTATGTAGCTTAACCTAACTCAACCTAACCTAACCTTGCCGTGAATGGTTCGTCGGGCTATCCGTGCATTTTTCTAATTTTATAAAACGAATTTAACTATGTTGCCTAACCTAACTCAACCTAACCTAACCTTGCCGTGAATGGTTCGTGGGGCTCTACGTGCTTTCTTCTAATTTTATAAACGAATTTAACTATGTTGCCTAACCTAACTCAACCTAACCTAACCTTGTGAATGGTTCGTGGGGCTGTCCGTGCTTTTTTCTAATTTTATATACGAATTTAACTGTGTTGCCTAACATAACTCAACCTAACCTAACCTTGCCTTGAATGGTTCGTGGGGCTATCCGTGCTTTTTTCTAATTTTATAAACGAATTTAACTATGTAGCCTAACCTAACTCAACCTAAACTAACCTTGTCGTGAATGGTTCGTGGGGCTATCCGTGCTTTTTTCTAATTTTATAAACGAATTTAAATATGTTGCCTAACCTAACTCCACCTAACCTAACCTTGTCGTAAATGGTTCGTGGGGCTATCCGTTCACTTTTCTAATTTTTAAAAACGAATTTCATTGTGTTGCCTAACCTAACTCAACCTAACCTAACCTTGTCATGAATGGTTCCTGGGGCTATCCGTGCTTTTTTCTAGTTTTATAAACGAATTTAACTATGTAGCCTAACCTAAATCAACCCAACCTAACTTTGCCGTGAATGGTTCGTGGGGCTATCCGTGCATTTTTCTAATTTTATAAACGAATTTAACTATGTTGCCTAACCTAACTCAACCTAACCTAACCTTGCCGTGAATGGTTCGTCGGAATATCCGTGCATTTTTCTAATTTAAAAAACGAATTTAACTATGTTGCCTAACCTAACTCAACCTAACCTAGCCTTTTCGTGAATGGTTCGTGGGGCTATCCGTGCTTTTTTCTAATTTTATAAACGAATTTAACTATGTTGCCTAACCTAACTCAACCTAACCTAACCTTGCCGTGAATGGTTCGTGGGGTTATCCGTGCTTTTTTCTAATTTTATAAACGAATTTAACTATGTTGCCTAACCTAACTCAACCTAACCTAACCTTGCCGTGAATGGTTCGTGGGGTTATCCGTGCATTTTACTAATTTTTAAAAACGAGTTTCACTATGTTGCCTAACCTAACTAAACATAATCTAACCTTTTCGTGAATGATTCGTGGGGCTATCCTTGAATTTTACTAATTTTTATAAACGAATTTAACTATGCTGCCTAACCTAACTCAACCTAACGTAACCTTTTCGTGAATGGTTCGTGGGGCTATCCGTGCTTTTTTCTAATTTTATAAACGAATTTAACTATGTTGCCTAACCTAACTCAACCTAACCTAACCTTGTCGTAAATGGTTCGTGGGGCTATCCGTGCTTTTTTCTAATTTATTAAAACGAATTTAACTATGTTGCCTAACCTAACTCAACCTAACCTAACCTTGTCGTGAATGGTTCGTGGGGCTATCCGTGCTTTTTTCTAGTTTTATAAACGAATTTAACTATGTTGCCTAACCTAACTCAACCTAACCTAACCTTGCCGTGAATGGTTCGTGGGGCTATCCGTGCTTTTTTCTAATTTTATAAACGAATTTAACTATGTTGCCTAACCTAACTCAACCTAACCTAACCTTGCCGTGAATGGTTCGTCGGGCTATCCGTGCATTTTTCTAGTTTTATAAACGAATTTAACTATGTTGCCTAACCTAACTCAACCTAACCTAACCTTGCCGTGAATGGTTCGTGGGGCTATCCGTGCTTTTTTCTAATTTTATAAACGAATTTAACTATGTTGCCTAACCTAACTCAACCTAACCTAACCTTGTCGTGAATGGTTCGTGGGGCTCTACGTGCTTTTTTGTAAATTTATAAAACGAATTTAACTATGTTGCCTAACCTAACTCAACCTAACTTAACCTTGTCGTGAATGGTTCGTGGGGCTATCCGTGCTTTTTTGTAATTTTTTTAAACGAATTTAACTATGTTGCCTAACCTAACTCAACCTAACCTAACTTTGCCGTCAATGGTTCGTGGGGCTATCCGTGATTTTTTTTAATTTTATAAACGAATTTAACTATGTTGCCTAACCTAACTCAACCTAACCTAACCTTGTCGTGAATGGTTCGTGGGGCTATCCAAGCATTTTTCTAATTTTTGAAACGAAATTAACTATGTTGCCTAACCTAACTCAACCTAACCTAACCTTCTCGTGAGTGGTTCGTGGGGCTATCCGTGCATTCCTTTCTAATTTTTAAAACGATTTTAACTATGTTGCCTAACCTAACTCAACCTAACCTAACCTTGCCGTTAATGGTTCGTGGGGCTATCCGTGATTTTTTCAAATTTTATAAACGAATTTAACTATGTTGCCTAACCTAACTCAACCTAACCTAACCTTGCCGTGAATGGTTCGTGGGGCTATCCGAGCATTTCTTCTAGTTTCAAAGACGAATTTAACTATGTTGCCTAACCTAACTCAACCTAACCTAACCTTGCCGTGAATGGTACGTGGGGCTATCCTTGTATTCCTTTCTAATTTTTAAAACGATTTTAACTATCTTGCCTAACCTAACTCAACCTAACCTAACCTTGCCGTGATTGGTTCGTGGGGCTATACTCTTTTTTTCTAATTTTATAAACGAATTTTACAATGTAGCCTAACCTAACTCAACCTAACCTAACCTTGTCGTGAATGGTTCGTGGAGCTATCCGTGCTTTTTTCTAATTTTATAAACGAATTTAACTATGTAGCTTAACCTAACTCAACCTAACCTAACCTTGCCGTGAATGGTTCGTCGGGCTATCCGTGCATTTTTCTAATTTTATAAAACGAATTTATCTATGTTGCCTAACCTAACTCAACCTAACATAACCTTGCCGTGAATGGTTCGTGGGGCTCTACGTGCTTTCTTCTAATTTTATAAACGAATTTAACTATGTTGCCTAACCTAACTCAACCTAACCTAACCTTGTGAATGGTTCGTGGGGCTGTCCGTGATTTTTTCTAATTTTATATACGAATTTAACTGTGTTGCCTAACCTAACTCAACCTAACCTAACCTTGCCTTGAATGGTTCGTGGGGCTATCCGTGCTTTTTTCTAATTTTTTAAACGAATTTAACTATGTAGCCTAACCTTACTCAACCTAACCTAACCTTGTCGTGAATCGTTCGTGGGGCTATCCGTGCTTTTTTCTAAGTTTATAAACGAATTTAAATATGTTGCCTAACCTAACTCCACCTAACTTAACCTTGTCGTAAATCGTTCGTGGGGCTATCCGTGCACTTTTCTAATTTTTAAAAACGAATTTAATTGTGTTGCCTAACCTAACTCAACCTAACCTAACCTTGTCGTGAATGGTTCCTGGGGCTATCCGTGCTTTTTTCTAATTTTATAAACTAATTTAACTATGTAGCCTAACCTAACTCAACCCAACCTAACTTTGCCGTGAATGGCTCGTGGGGCTATCCGTGCATTTTTCTAATTTATAAACGAATTTAACTATGTTGCCTAACCTAACTCAACCTAACCTAACCTTGCCGTGAATGGTTCGTAAGGATATCCGTGCATTTTTCTAATTTTAAAAAACGAATTTAACTATGTTGCCTAACCTAACTCAACCTAAAGTAACCTTGCCGTGAATGGTTCGTGGGGCTATCCGTGCTTTTTTCTAATTTTATAAACGAATTTAACTATGTTGCCTAACCTAACTCAACCTAACCTAACCTTGCCGTGAATGGTTCGTGGGGCTATCCGTGCTTTTATGTAATTTTATAAACGAATATTACTATGTAGCCTAACCTAACTCAACCTAACCTAACCTTGTCGTGAATGGTTCGTGGGGCTATCCGTGCTTTTTTCTAATTTTATAAACGAATTTAACTATGTAGCCTAACCTAACTCAACCTAACCCAACCTTGCCGAGAATGGTTCGTCGGGCTATCCGTGCATTTTTCTAATTTTAAAAAACGAATTTAACTATGTTGCCTAACCTAACTGAACCTAACCTAACCATGTTGTGAATGGTTCGTGGGGCTATCCGTGAATTTTACTAATTTTTAAAAACGAATTTATCTATGTTGCCTAACCTAAATCAACCTAACCTAACCTTGTCGTGAATGGTTCGTGGGGCTATCCGTGCTTTTTTCTAATTTTATAAACGAATTTAACTATGTTGCCTAACCTAACTCAACCTAACCTAACCTTCTCGTGAATGGTTCGTGGGGCTATCCGTGCTTTTTTCTAATTTTATAAACGAATTTAACTATGTTGCCTAACCTAACTCAACCTAACCTAACTTTGTCGTGAATGGTTCGTGGGGCTATCCGTCCCTTTTTTCTAATTTTATAAACGAATTTAACTATGTTGCCTAACCTAACTCAACCTAACCTAACCTTGTCGTGAATGGTTCGTGGGGCTATCCGTGCTTTTTTCTAATTTTATAAACGAATTTAACTATGTTGCCTAACCTAACTCAATCTAACCTAACCTTGCCGTGAATGGTTCGTTTAGCTATCCTTGCTTTTTTCTAATTTTATAAACGAATTTAACTATGTTGCCTAACCTAACTCAACCTAACCTAACCTTGTCGTGAATGGTTCGTGGGACTATCCATGCATTTTTCTAATTTTTGAAACGAAATTAACTATGTTGCCTAACCTAACTCAACCTAACCTAACCTTCTCGTGAGTGGTTCGTGGGGCTATCCGTGCATTCCTTTCTAATTTTTAAAACGATTTTAACTATGTTGCCTAACCTAACTCAACCTAACCTAACCTTGCCGTGAATAGTTCTTGGGGCTATCCCTGCATTTTTCTAATTTTAAAAACGATTTTAACTATGTTGCCCAACCAAACTCAACCTAACCTAACCTTACCTTGAATAGTTCGTGGGGCTATCCCTGCATTTTTCTAATTTTTAAAAACAAATTTAACTATCTTGCCTAAATTAACTCAACCTAACGTAACCTTGCCGTGAATGGTTCGTGGGGCTATCCGAGCTTTTCTTCTAGTTTCAAAAACGAATTTACCTATGTTGCCTAACCTAACTCAACCTAACCTAACCTTGCCGTGAATGGTTCGTGGGGCTATACTCTTTTTTTCTAATTTTATAAACGAATTTTACTATGTAGCCTAACCTAACTCAACCTATCCTAACCTTGTCGTGAATGGTTCGTGGGGCTATCCGTGTTTTTTCTAATTTTATAAACGAATTTAACTATGTAGCTTAACCTAACTCAACCTAACCTAACCTTGCCGTGAATGGTTCGTCGGGCTATCCGTGCATTTTTCTAATTTTATAAATCGAATTTAACTATGTTGCCTAACCTAACTCAACCTAACCTAACCTTGCCGTGAATGGTTCGTGGGGCTCTACGTGCTTTCTTCTAATTTTATAAACGAATTTAACTATGTTGCCTAACCTAACTCAACCTAACCTAACCTTGTGAATGGTTCGTGGGGCTGTCCGTGCTTTTTTCTAATTTTATATACGAATTTAACTGTGTTGCCTAACATAACTCAACCTAACCTAACCTTGCCTTGAATGGTTCGTGGGGCTATCCGTGCTTTTTTCTAATTTTATAAACGAATTTAACTATGTAGCCAAACCTAACTCAACCTTAACTAACCTTGTCGTGAATGGTTCGTGGGGCTATCCGTGCTTTTTTCTAATTTTATAAACGAATTTAAATATGTTGCCTAAACTAACTCCACCTAACCTAACCTTGTCGTAAATGGTTCGTGGGGCTATCCGTTCACTTTTCTAATTTTTAAAAACGAATTTAATTGTGTTGCCTAACCTAACTCAACCTAACCTAACCTTGTCATGAATGGTTCCTGGGGCTATCCGTCCCTTTTTTCTAATTTTATAAACGAATTTAACTATGTTGCCTAACCTAACTCAACCTAACCTAACCTTGTCGTGAATGGTTCGTGGGGCTATCCAAGCATTTTTCTAATTTTTGAAACGAAATTAACTATGTTGCCTAACCTAACTCAACCTAACCTAACCTTCTCGTGAGTGGTTCGTGGGGCTATCCGTGCATTCCTTTCTAATTTTTAAAACGATTTTAACTATGTTGCCTAACCTAACTCAACCTAACCTAACCTTGCCGTGAATGGTTCGTGGGGCTCTACGTGCTTTCTTCTAATTTTATAAACGAATTTAACTATGTTGCCTAACCTAACTCAACCTAACCTAACCTTGTGAATGGTTCGTGGGGCTGTCCGTGCTTTTTTCTAATTTTATATACGAATTTAACTGTGTTGCCTAACATAACTCAACCTAACCTAACCTTGCCTTGAATGGTTCGTGGGGCTATCCGTGCTTTTTTCTAATTTTATAAACGAATTTAACTATGTAGCCTAACCTAACTCAACCTAAACTAACCTTGTCGTGAATGGTTCGTGGGGCTGTCCGTGCTTTTTTCTAATTTTATAAACGAATTTAACTATGTAGCCTAACCTAACTCAACCTAACCTAACCTTGTGAATGGTTCGTGGGGCTGTCCGTGCTTTTTTCTAATTTTATAAACGAATTTAACTATGTTGCCTAACCTAACTCAACCTAACCTAACTTTGTCGTGAATGGTTCGTGGGGCTATCCGTCCCTTTTTTCTAATTTTATAAACGAATTTAACTATGTTGCCTAACCTAACTCAACCTAACCTAACCTTGTCGTGAATGGTTCGTGGGGCTATCCAAGCATTTTTCTAATTTTTGAAACGAAATTAACTATGTTGCCTAACCTAACTCAACCTAACCTAACCTTCTCGTGAGTGGTTCGTGGGGCTATCCGTGCATTCCTTTCTAATTTTTAAAACGATTTTAACTATGTTGCCTAACCTAACTCAACCTAACCTAACCTTGCCGTTAATGGTTCGTGGGGCTATCCGTGATTTTTTCAAATTTTATAAACGAATTTAACTATGTTGCCTAACCTAACTCAACCTAACCTAACCTTGCCGTGAATGGTTCGTGGGGCTATCCGAGCATTTCTTCTAGTTTCAAAAACGAATTTAACTATGTTGCCTAACCTAACTCAACCTAACCTAACCTTGCCGTGAATGGTACGTGGGGCTATCCTTGTATTCCTTTCTAATTTTTAAAACGATTTTAACTATCTTGCCTAACCTAACTCAACCTAACCTAACCTTGCCGTGATTGGTTCGTGGGGCTATACTCTTTTTTTCTAATTTTATAAACGAATTTTACAATGTAGCCTAACCTAACTCAACCTAACCTAACCTTGTCGTGAATGGTTCGTGGAGCTATCCGTGCTTTTTTCTAATTTTATAAACGAATTTAACTATGTAGCTTAACCTAACTCAACCTAACCTAACCTTGCCGTGAATGGTTCGTCGGGCTATCCGTGCATTTTTCTAATTTTATAAAACGAATTTATCTATGTTGCCTAACCTAACTCAACCTAACATAACCTTGCCGTGAATGGTTCGTGGGGCTCTACGTGCTTTCTTCTAATTTTATAAACGAATTTAACTATGTTGCCTAACCTAACTCAACCTAGCCTAACCTTGTGAATGGTTCGTGGGGCTGTCCGTGATTTTTTCTAATTTTATATACGAATTTAACTGTGTTGCCTAACCTAACTCAACCTAACCTAACCTTGCCTTGAATGGTTCGTGGGGCTATCCGTGCTTTTTTCTAATTTTTTAAACGAATTTAACTATGTAGCCTAACCTTACTCAACCTAACCTAACCTTGTCGTGAATCGTTCGTGGGGCTATCCGTGCTTTTTTCTAAGTTCATAAACGAATTTAAATATGTTGCCTAACCTAACTCCACCTAACTTAACCTTGTCGTAAATCGTTCGTGGGGCTATCCGTGCACTTTTCTAATTTTTAAAAACGAATTTAATTGTGTTGCCTAACCTAACTCAACCTAACCTAACCTTGTCGTGAATGGTTCCTGGGGCTATCCGTGCTTTTTTCTAATTTTATAAACTAATTTAACTATGTAGCCTAACCTAACTCAACCCAACCTAACTTTGCCGTGAATGGCTCGTGGGGCTATCCGTGCATTTTTCTAATTTTATAAACGAATTTAACTATGTTGCCTAACCTAACTCAACCTAACCTAACCTTGCCGTGAATGGTTCGTAAGGATATCCGTGCATTTTTCTAATTTTAAAAAACGAATTTAACTATGTTGCCTAACCTAACTCAACCTAACGTAACCTTGCCGTGAATGGTTCGTGGGGCTATCCGTGCTTTTTTCTAATTTTATAAACGAATTTAACTATGTTGCCTAACCTAACTCAACCTAACCTAACCTTGCCGTGAATGGTTCGTGGGGCTATCCGTGCTTTTATGTAATTTTATAAACGAATATTACTATGTAGCCTAACCTAACTCAACCTAACCTAACCTTGTCGTGAATGGTTCGTGGGGCTATCCGTGCTTTTTTCTAATTTTATAAACGAATTTAACTATGTAGCCTAACCTAACTCAACCTAACCTAACCTTGCCGAGAATGGTTCGTCGGGCTATCCGTGCATTTTTCTAATTTTAAAAAACGAATTTAACTATGTTGCCTAACCTAACTGAACCTAACCTAACCATGTTGTGAATGGTTCGTGGGGCTATCCGTGAATTTTACTAATTTTTAAAAACGAATTTATCTATGTTGCCTAACCTAAATCAACCTAACCTAACCTTGTCGTGAATGGTTCGTGGGGCTATCCGTGCTTTTTTCTAATTTTATAAACGAATTTAACTATGTTGCCTAACCTAACTCAACCTAACCTAACCTTGTCGTGAATGGTTCGTGGGGCTATCCGTGCTTTTTTCTAATTTTATAAACGAATTTAACTATGTTGATTAACCTAACTCAACCTAACCTAACTTTGTCGTGAATGGTTCGTGGGGCTATCCGTCCCTTTTTTCTAATTTTATAAACGAATTTAACTATGTTGCCTAACCTAACTCAACCTAACCTAACCTTGTCGTGAATGGTTCGTGGGGCTATCCGTGCTTTTTTCTAATTTTATAAACGAATTTAACTATGTTGCCTAACCTAACTCAATCTAACCTAACCTTGCCGTGAATGGTTCGTTTAGCTATCCTTGCTTTTTTCTAATTTTATAAACGAATTTAACTATGTTGCCTAACCTAACTCAACCTAACCTAACCTTGTCGTGAATGGTTCGTGGGACTATCCATGCATTTTTCTAATTTTTGAAACGAAATTAACTATGTTGCCTAACCTAACTCAACCTAACCTAACCTTCTCGTGAGTGGTTCGTGGGGCTATCCGTGCATTCCTTTCTAATTTTTAAAACGATTTTAACTATGTTGCCTAACCTAACTCAACCTAACCTAACCTTGCCGTGAATAGTTCGTGGGGCTATCCCTGCATTTTTCTAATTTTAAAAACGATTTTAACTATGTTGCCCAACCAAACTCAACCTAACCTAACCTTACCTTGAATAGTTCGTGGGGCTATCCCTGCATTTTTCTAATTTTTAAAAACAAATTTAACTATCTTGCCTAAATTAACTCAACCTAACGTAACCTTGCCGTGAATGGTTCGTGGGGCTATCCGAGCTTTTCTTCTAGTTTCAAAAACGAATTTACCTATGTTGCCTAACCTAACTCAACCTAACCTAACCTTGCCGTGAATGGTACGTGGGGATATCCTTGTATTCCTTGCTAATTTTTAAAACGATTTTAACTATCTTTCCTAACCTAACTCAACCTAACCTAACCTTGCCGTGAATGGTTCGTGGGGCTATACTCTTTTTTTCTAATTTTATAAACGAATTTTACTATGTAGCCTAACCTAACTCAACCTATCCTAACCTTGTCGTGAATGGTTCGTGGGGCTATCCGTGTTTTTTCTAATTTTATAAACGAATTTAACTATGTAGCTTAACCTAACTCAACCTAACCTAACCTTGCCGTGAATGGTTCGTCGGGCTATCCGTGCATTTTTCTAATTTTATAAATCGAATTTAACTATGTTGCCTAACCTAACTCAACCTAACCTAACCTTGCCGTGAATGGTTCGTGGGGCTCTACGTGCTTTCTTCTAATTTTATAAACGAATTTAACTATGTTGCCTAACCTAACTCAACCTAACCTAACCTTGTGAATGGTTCGTGGGGCTGTCCGTGCTTTTTTCTAATTTTATATACGAATTTAACTGTGTTGCCTAACATAACTCAACCTAACCTAACCTTGCCTTGAATGGTTCGTGGGGCTATCCGTGCTTTTTTCTAATTTTATAAACGAATTTAACTATGTAGCCTAACCTAACTCAACCTAAACTAACCTTGTCGTGAATGGTTCGTGGGGCTATCCGTGCTTTTTTCTAATTTTATAAACGAATTTAAATATGTTGCCTAACCTAACTCCACCTAACCTAACCTTGTCGTAAATGGTTCGTGGGGCTATCCGTTCACTTTTCTAATTTTTAAAAACGAATTTAATTGTGTTGCCTAACCTAACTCAACCTAACCTAACCTTGTCATGAATGGTTCCTGGGGCTATCCGTGCTTTTTTCTAGTTTTATAAACGAATTTAACTATGTAGCCTAACCTAACTCAACCCAACCTAACTTTGCCGTGAATGGTTCGTGGGGCTATCCGTGCATTTTCTAATTTAAAAAACGAATTTAACTATGTTGCCTAACCTAACTCAACCTAACCTAACCTTTTCGTGAATGGTTCGTGGGGCTATCCGTGCTTTTTTCTAATTTTATAAACGAATTTAACTATGTTGCCTAACCTAACTCAACCTAACCTAACCTTGCCGTGAATGGTTCGTGGGGTTATCCGTGCATTTTACTAATTTTTAAAAACGAGTTTCACTATGTTGCCTAACCTAACTAAACATAATCTAACCTTTTCGTGAATGATTCGTGGGGCTATCCTTGAATTTTACTAATTTTTGTAAACGAATTTAACTAAGTTGCCTAACCTAACTCAACCTAACCTAACCTTTTCGTGAATGGTTCGTGGGGCTATCCGTGCTTTTTCTAATTTTATAAACGAATTTAACTATGTTGCCTAACCTAACTCAACCTAACCTAACCTTGTCGTAAATGGTTCGTGGGGCTATCCGTGCTTTTTTCTAATTTTATAAACGAATTTAACTATGTTGCCTAAC
Organism: Lepisma saccharinum; assembly: GCF_977018435.1. Classification (NCBI taxonomy): domain Eukaryota; kingdom Metazoa; phylum Arthropoda; class Insecta; order Zygentoma; family Lepismatidae; genus Lepisma; species Lepisma saccharinum. The sequence continues at coordinate 89,776,171 of NC_139239.1, forward strand.
CTAACTCAACCTAACCTAACCTTGTCGTGAATGGTTCGTGGGGCTCTACGTGCTTTTTTGTAATTTTATAAAACGAATTTAACTATGTTGCCTAACCTAACTCAACCTAACTTAACCTTGCCGTGAATGGTTCGTGGGGCTATCCGTGCTTTTTTGTAATTTTTTAAAACGAATTTAACTATGTTGATTAACCTAACTCAACCTAACCTAACCTTGCCGTGAATGGTTCGTGGGGCTATCCGTGATTTTTTCTAATTTTATAAACGAATTTAACTATGTTGCCTAACCTAACTCAACCTAACCTAACCTTGTCGTGAATGGTTCGTGGGGCTATCCATGCATTTTTCTAATTTTTGAAACGAAATTAACTATGTTGCCTAACCTAACTCAACCTAACCTAACCTTGTCGTGAATGGTTCGTGGGGCTATCCGTGCATTCCTTTCTAATTTTTAAAACGATTTAAACTATGTTGCCTAAACTAACTCAACCAAACCTAACCTTGCCGTGAATAGTTCGTGGGGCTATCCCTGCATTTTTCTAATTTTTAAAACGATTTTAACTTCGTTGCCCAACCAAACTCAACCTAACCTAACCTTACCGTGAATAGTTCGTGGGGCTATCCCTGCATTTTTCTAATTTTTAAAAACAAATTTAACTATGTTGCCTAAATTAACTCAACCTAACGTAACCTTGCCGTGAATGGTTCGTGGGGCTATCCGAGCATTTCTTCTAGTTTCAAAAACGAATTTAACTATGTTGCCTAACCTAACTCAACCTAACCTAACCTTGCCGTGAATGGTACGTGGGGCTATCCTTGTATTCCTTTCTAATTTTTAAAACGATTTTAACTATCTTGCCTAACCTAACTCAACCTAACCTAACCTTGCCGTGAATGGTTCGTGGGGCTATACTCTTTTTTTCTAATTTTATAAACGAATTTTACAATGTAGCCTAACCTAACTCAACCTAACCTAACCTTGTCGTGAATGGTTCGTGGAGCTATCCGTGCTTTTTTCTAATTTTATAATCGAATTTAACTATGTAGCTTAACCTAACTCAACCTAACCTAACCTTGCCGTGAATGGTTCGTCGGGCTATCCGTGCATTTTTCTAATTTTATAAAACGAATTTATCTATGTTGCCTAACCTAACTCAACCTAACATAACCTTGCCGTGAATGTTTCTTGGGGCTCTACGTGCTTTTTTCTAATTTTATAAACGAATTTAACTATGTTGCCTAACCTAACTCAACCTAACCTAACCTTGTGAATGGTTCGTGGGGCTGTCCGTGATTTTTTCTAATTTTATATACGAATTTAACTGTGTTGCCTAACCTAACTCAACCTAACCTAACCTTGCCTTGAATGGTTCGTGGGGCTATCCGTGCTTTTTTCTAATTTTTTAAACGAATTTAACTATGTAGCCTAACCTAACTCAACCTAACCTAACCTTGTCGTGAATCGTTCGTGGGGCTATCCGTGCTTTTTTCTAAGTTTATAAACGAATTTAAATATGTTGCCTAACCTAACTCCACCTAACTTAACCTTGTCGTAAATCGTTCGTGGGGCTATCCGTGCACTTTTCTAATTTTTAAAAACGAATTTAATTGTGTTGCCTAACCTAACTCAACCTAACCTAACCTTGTCGTGAATGGTTCCTGGGGCTATCCGTGCTTTTTTCTAATTTTATAAACTAATTTAACTATGTAGCCTAACCTAACTCAACCCAACCTAACTTTGCCGTGAATGGCTCGTGGGGCTATCCGTGCATTTTTCTAATTTTATAAACGAATTTAACTATGTTGCCTAACCTAACTCAACCTAACCTAACCTTGCCGTGAATTGTTCGTAAGGATATCCGTGCATTTTTCTAATTTTAAAAAACGAATTTAACTATGTTGCCTAACCTAACTCAACCTAACGTAACCTTGCCGTGAATGGTTCGTGGGGCTATCCGTGCTTTTTTCTAATTTTATAAACGAATTTAACTATGTTGCCTAACGTAACTCAACCTAACCTAACCTTGCCGTGAATGGTTCGTGGGGCTATCCGTGCTTTTATGTAATTTTATAAACGAATATTACTATGTAGCCTAACCTAACTCAACCTAACCTAACCTTGTCGTGAATGGTTCGTGGGGCTATCCGTGCTTTTTTCTAATTTTATAAACGAATTTAACTATGTAGCCTAACCTAACTCAACCTAACCTAACCTTGCCGAGAATGGTTCGTCGGGCTATCCGTGCATTTTTCTAATTTTAAAAAACGAATTTAACTATGTTGCCTAACCTAACTGAACCTAACCTAACCATGTTGTGAATGGTTCGTGGGGCTATCCGTGAATTTTACTAATTTTTAAAAACGAATTTATCTATGTTGCCTAACCTAAATCAACCTAACATAACCTTGTCGTGAATGGTTCGTGGGGCTATCCGTGCTTTTTTCTAATTTTATAAACGAATTTAACTATGTTGCCTAACCTAACTCAACCTAACCTAACCTTGTCGTGAATGGTTCGTGGGGCTATCCATGCATTTTTCTAATTTTTGAAACGAAATTAACTATGTTGCCTAACCTAACTCAACCTAACCTAACCTTCTCGTGAGTGGTTCGTGGGGCTATCCGTGCATTCCTTTCTAATTTTTAAAACGATTTTAACTATGTTGCCCAACCAAACTCAACCTAACCTAACCTTACCGTGAATAGTTCGTGGGGCTATCCCTGCATTTTTCTAATTTTTAAAAACAAATTTAACTATCTTGCCTAAATTAACTCAACCTAACGTAACCTTGCCGTGAATGGTTCGTGGGGCTATCCGAGCTTTTCTTCTAGTTTCAAAAACGAATTTACCTATGTTGCCTAACCTAACTCAACCTAACCTAACCTTGCCGTGAATGGTACGTGGGGCTATCCTTGTATTCCTTTCTAATTTTTAAAACGATTTTAACTATCTTTCCTAACCTAACTCAACCTAACCTAACCTTGCCGTGAATGGTTCGTGGGGCTATACTCTTTTTTTCTAATTTTATAAACGAATTTTACTATGTAGCCTAACCTAACTCAACCTATCCTAACCTTGTCGTGAATGGTTCGTGGGGCTATCCGTGTTTTTTCTAATTTTATAAACGAATTTAACTATGTAGCTTAACCTAACTCAACCTAACCTAACCTTGCCGTGAATGGTTCGTCGGGCTATCCGTGCATTTTTCTAATTTTATAAAACGAATTTAACTATGTTGCCTAACCTAACTCAACCTAACCTAACCTTGCCGTGAATGGTTCGTGGGGCTCTACGTGCTTTCTTCTAATTTTATAAACGAATTTAACTATGTTGCCTAACCTAACTCAACCTAACCTAACCTTGTGAATGGTTCGTGGGGCTGTCAGTGCTTTTTTCTAATTTTATATACGAATTTAACTGTGTTGCCTAACATAACTCAACCTAACCTAACCTTGCCTTGAATGGTTCGTGGGGCTATCCGTGCTTTTTTCTAATTTTATAAACGAATTTAACTATGTAGCCTAACCTAACTCAACCTAAACTAACCTTGTCGTGAATGGTTCGTGGGGCTATCCGTGCTTTTTTCTAATTTTATAAACGAATTTAAATATGTTGCCTAACCTAACTCCACCTAACCTAACCTTGTCGTAAATGGTTCGTGGGGCTATCCGTTCACTTTTCTAATTTTTAAAAACGAATTTAATTGTGTTGCCTAACCTAACTCAACCTAACCTAACCTTGTCATTAATGGTTCCTGGGGCTATCCGTGCTTTTTTCTAGTTTTATAAACGAATTTAACTATGTAGCCTAACCTAACTCAACCCAACCTAACTTTGCCGTGAATGGTTCGTGGGGCTATCCGTGCATTTTTCTAATTTTATAAACGAATTTAACTATGTTGCCTAACCTAACTCAACCTAACCTAACTTTGCCGTGAATGGATCGTCGGGATATCCGTGCATTTTTCTAATTTAAAAAACGAATTTAACTATGTTGCCTAACCTAACTCAACCTAACCTAACCTTTTCGTGAATGGTTCGTGGGGCTATCCGTGCTTTTTTCTAATTTTATAAACGAATTTAACTATGTTGCCTAACCTAACTCAACCTAACCTAACCTTGCCGTGAATGGTTCGTGGGGTTATCCGTGCATTTTACTAATTTTTAAAAACGAGTTTCACTATGTTGCCTAAACTAACTAAACATAATCTAACCTTTTCGTGAATGATTCGTGGGGCTATCCTTGAATTTTACTAATTTTTGTAAACGAATTTAACTATGTTGCCTAACCTAACTCAACCTAACCTAACCTTTTCGTGAATGGTTCGTGGGGCTATCCGTGCTTTTTTCTAATTTTATAAACGAATTTAACTATGTTGCCTAACCTAACTCAACCTAACCTAACCTTGTCGTAAATGGTTCGTGGGGCTATCCGTGCTTTTTTCTAATTTATTAAAACGAATTTAACTATGTTGCCTAACCTAACTCAACCTAACCTAACCTTGTCGTGAATGGTTCGTGGGGCTATCCGTGCTTTTTCCTAGTTTTATAAACGAATTTAACTATGTTGCCTAACCTAACTCAACCTAACCTAACCTTGCCGTGAATGGTTCGTGGGGCTATCCGTGCTTTTTTCTAATTTTATAAACGAATTTAACTATGTTGCCTAACCTAACTCAACCTAACCTAACCTTGCCGTGAATGGTTCGTGGGGCTCTACGTGCTTTCTTCTAATTTTATAAACGAATTTAACTATGTTGCCTAACCTAACTCAACCTAACCTAACCTTGTGAATGGTTCGTGGGGCTGTCCGTGCTTTTTTCTAATTTTATATACGAATTTAACTGTGTTGCCTAACATAACTCAACCTAACCTAACCTTGCCTTGAATGGTTCGTGGGGCTATCCGTGCTTTTTTCTAATTTTATAAACGAATTTAACTATGTAGCCTAACCTAACTCAACCTAAACTAACCTTGTCGTGAATGGTTCGTGGGGCTATCCGTGCTTTTTTCTAATTTTATAAACGAATTTAAATATGTTGCCTAACCTAACTCCACCTAACCTAACCTTGTCGTAAATGGTTCGTGGGGCTATCCGTTCACTTTTCTAATTTTTAAAAACGAATTTAATTGTGTTGCCTAACCTAACTCAACCTAACCTAACCTTGTCATGAATGGTTCCTGGGGCTATCCGTGCTTTTTTCTAGTTTTATAAACGAATTTAACTATGTAGCCTAACCTAACTCAACCCAACCTAACTTTGTCGTGAATGGTTCGTGGGGCTATCCGTGCATTTTTCTAATTTAAAAAACGAATTTAACTATGTTGCCTAACCTAACTCAACCTAACCTAACCTTTTCGTGAATGGTTCGTGGGGCTATCCGTGCTTTTTTCTAATTTTATAAACGAATTTAACTATGTTGCCTAACCTAACTCAACCTAACCTAACCTTGCCGTGAATGGTTCGTGGGGTTATCCGTGCATTTTACTAATTTTTAAAAACGAGTTTCACTATGTTGCCTAACCTAACTAAACATAATCTAACCTTTTCGTGAATGGTTCGTGGGGCTATCCGTGCTTTTTTCTAATTTTATAAACGAATTTAACTATGTTGCCTAACCTAACTCAACCTAACCTAACTTTGTCGTGAATGGTTCGTGGGGCTATCCGTCCCTTTTTTCTAATTTTATAAACGAATTTAACTATGTTGCCTAACCTAACTCAACCTAACCTAACCTTGTCGTGAATGGTTCGTGGGGCTATCCGTGCTTTTTTCTAATTTTATAAACGAATTTAACTATGTTGCCTAACCTAACTCAATCTAACCTAACCTTGCCGTGAATGGTTCGTTTAGCTATCCTTGCTTTTTTCTAATTTTATAAACGAATTTAACTATGTTGCCTAACCTAACTCAACCTAACCTAACCTTGTCGTGAATGGTTCGTGGGACTATCCATGCATTTTTCTAATTTTTGAAACGAAATTAACTATGTTGCCTAACCTAACTCAACCTAACCTAACCTTCTCGTGAGTGGTTCGTGGGGCTATCCGTGCATTCCTTTCTAATTTTTAAAACGATTTTAACTATGTTGCCTAACCTAACTCAACCTAACCTAACCTTGCCGTGAATAGTTCGTGGGGCTATCCCTGCATTTTTCTAATTTTAAAAACGATTTTAACTATGTTGCCCAACCAAACTCAACCTAACCTAACCTTACCTTGAATAGTTCGTGGGGCTATCCCTGCATTTTTCTAATTTTTAAAAACAAATTTAACTATCTTGCCTAAATTAACTCAACCTAACGTAACCTTGCCGTGAATGGTTCGTGGGGCTATCCGAGCTTTTCTTCTAGTTTCAAAAACGAATTTACCTATGTTGCCTAACCTAACTCAACCTAACCTAACCTTGCCGTGAATGGTTCGTGGGGCTATACTCTTTTTTTCTAATTTTATAAACGAATTTTACTATGTAGCCTAACCTAACTCAACCTATCCTAACCTTGTCGTGAATGGTTCGTGGGGCTATCCGTGTTTTTTCTAATTTTATAAACGAATTTAACTATGTAGCTTAACCTAACTCAACCTAACCTAACCTTGCCGTGAATGGTTCGTCGGGCTATCCGTGCATTTTTCTAATTTTATAAATCGAATTTAACTATGTTGCCTAACCTAACTCAACCTAACCTAACCTTGCCGTGAATGGTTCGTGGGGCTCTACGTGCTTTCTTCTAATTTTATAAACGAATTTAACTATGTTGCCTAACCTAACTCAACCTAACCTAACCTTGTGAATGGTTCGTGGGGCTGTCCGTGCTTTTTTCTAATTTTATATACGAATTTAACTGTGTTGCCTAACATAACTCAACCTAACCTAACCTTGCCTTGAATGGTTCGTGGGGCTATCCGTGATTTTTTCTAATTTTATAAACGAATTTAACTATGTAGCCTAACCTAACTCAACCTAAACTAACCTTGTCGTGAATGGTTCGTGGGGCTATCCGTGCTTTTTTCTAATTTTATAAACGAATTTAAATATGTTGCCTAAACTAACTCCACCTAACCTAACCTTGTCGTAAATGGTTCGTGGGGCTATCCGTTCACTTTTCTAATTTTTAAAAACGAATTTAATTGTGTTGCCTAACCTAACTCAACCTAACCTAACCTTGTCATGAATGGTTCCTGGGGCTATCCGTCCCTTTTTTCTAATTTTATAAACGAATTTAACTATGTTGCCTAACCTAACTCAACCTAACCTAACCTTGTCGTGAATGGTTCGTGGGGCTATCCAAGCATTTTTCTAATTTTTGAAACGAAATTAACTATGTTGCCTAACCTAACTCAACCTAACCTAACCTTCTCGTGAGTGGTTCGTGGGGCTATCCGTGCATTCCTTTCTAATTTTTAAAACGATTTTAACTATGTTGCCTAACCTAACTCAACCTAACCTAACCTTGCCGTGAATGGTTCGTGGGGCTCTACGTGCTTTCTTCTAATTTTATAAACGAATTTAACTATGTTGCCTAACCTAACTCAACCTAACCTAACCTTGTGAATGGTTCGTGGGGCTGTCCGTGCTTTTTTCTAATTTTATATACGAATTTAACTGTGTTGCCTAACATAACTCAACCTAACCTAACCTTGCCTTGAATGGTTCGTGGGGCTATCCGTGCTTTTTTCTAATTTTATAAACGAATTTAACTATGTAGCCTAACCTAACTCAACCTAAACTAACCTTGTCGTGAATGGTTCGTGGGGCTGTCCGTGCTTTTTTCTAATTTTATAAACGAATTTAACTATGTAGCCTAACCTAACTCAACCTAACCTAACCTTGTGAATGGTTCGTGGGGCTGTCCGTGCTTTTTTCTAATTTTATAAACGAATTTAACTATGTTGCCTAACCTAACTCAACCTAACCTAACTTTGTCGTGAATGGTTCGTGGGGCTATCCGTCCCTTTTTTCTAATTTTATAAACGAATTTAACTATGTTGCCTAACCTAACTCAACCTAACCTAACCTTGTCGTGAATGGTTCGTGGGGCTATCCAAGCATTTTTCTAATTTTTGAAACGAAATTAACTATGTTGCCTAACCTAACTCAACCTAACCTAACCTTCTCGTGAGTGGTTCGTGGGGCTATCCGTGCATTCCTTTCTAATTTTTAAAACGATTTTAACTATGTTGCCTAACCTAACTCAACCTAACCTAACCTTGCCGTTAATGGTTCGTGGGGCTATCCGTGATTTTTTCAAATTTTATAAACGAATTTAACTATGTTGCCTAACCTAACTCAACCTAACCTAACCTTGCCGTGAATGGTTCGTGGGGCTATCCGAGCATTTCTTCTAGTTTCAAAAACGAATTTAACTATGTTGCCTAACCTAACTCAACCTAACCTAACCTTGCCGTGAATGGTACGTGGGGCTATCCTTGTATTCCTTTCTAATTTTTAAAACGATTTTAACTATCTTGCCTAACCTAACTCAACCTAACCTAACCTTGCCGTGATTGGTTCGTGGGGCTATACTCTTTTTTTCTAATTTTATAAACGAATTTTACAATGTAGCCTAACCTAACTCAACCTAACCTAACCTTGTCGTGAATGGTTCGTGGAGCTATCCGTGCTTTTTTCTAATTTTATAAACGAATTTAACTATGTAGCTTAACCTAACTCAACCTAACCTAACCTTGCCGTGAATGGTTCGTCGGGCTATCCGTGCATTTTTCTAATTTTATAAAACGAATTTATCTATGTTGCCTAACCTAACTCAACCTAACATAACCTTGCCGTGAATGGTTCGTGGGGCTCTACGTGCTTTCTTCTAATTTTATAAACGAATTTAACTATGTTGCCTAACCTAACTCAACCTAACCTAACCTTGTGAATGGTTCGTGGGGCTGTCCGTGATTTTTTCTAATTTTATATACGAATTTAACTGTGTTGCCTAACCTAACTCAACCTAACCTAACCTTGCCTTGAATGGTTCGTGGGGCTATCCGTGCTTTTTTCTAATTTTTTAAACGAATTTAACTATGTAGCCTAACCTTACTCAACCTAACCTAACCTTGTCGTGAATCGTTCGTGGGGCTATCCGTGCTTTTTTCTAAGTTTATAAACGAATTTAAATATGTTGCCTAACCTAACTCCACCTAACTTAACCTTGTCGTAAATCGTTCGTGGGGCTATCCGTGCACTTTTCTAATTTTTAAAAACGAATTTAATTGTGTTGCCTAACCTAACTCAACCTAACCTAACCTTGTCGTGAATGGTTCCTGGGGCTATCCGTGCTTTTTTCTAATTTTATAAACTAATTTAACTATGTAGCCTAACCTAACTCAACCCAACCTAACTTTGCCGTGAATGGCTCGTGGGGCTATCCGTGCATTTTTCTAATTTTATAAACGAATTTAACTATGTTGCCTAACCTAACTCAACCTAACCTAACCTTGCCGTGAATGGTTCGTAAGGATATCCGTGCATTTTTCTAATTTTAAAAAACGAATTTAACTATGTTGCCTAACCTAACTCAACCTAACGTAACCTTGCCGTGAATGGTTCGTGGGGCTATCCGTGCTTTTTTCTAATTTTATAAACGAATTTAACTATGTTGCCTAACCTAACTCAACCTAACCTAACCTTGCCGTGAATGGTTCGTGGGGCTATCCGTGCTTTTATGTAATTTTATAAACGAATATTACTATGTAGCCTAACCTAACTCAACCTAACCTAACCTTGTCGTGAATGGTTCGTGGGGCTATCCGTGCTTTTTTCTAATTTTATAAACGAATTTAACTATGTAGCCTAACCTAACTCAACCTAACCTAACCTTGCCGAGAATGGTTCGTCGGGCTATCCGTGCATTTTTCTAATTTTAAAAAACGAATTTAACTATGTTGCCTAACCTAACTGAACCTAACCTAACCATGTTGTGAATGGTTCGTGGGGCTATCCGTGAATTTTACTAATTTTTAAAAACGAATTTATCTATGTTGCCTAACCTAAATCAACCTAACCTAACCTTGTCGTGAATGGTTCGTGGGGCTATCCGTGCTTTTTTCTAATTTTATAAACGAATTTAACTATGTTGCCTAACCTAACTCAACCTAACCTAACCTTGTCGTGAATGGTTCGTGGGGCTATCCGTGCTTTTTTCTAATTTTATAAACGAATTTAACTATGTTGATTAACCTAACTCAACCTAACCTAACTTTGTCGTGAATGGTTCGTGGGGCTATCCGTCCCTTTTTTCTAATTTTATAAACGAATTTAACTATGTTGCCTAACCTAACTCAACCTAACCTAACCTTGTCGTGAATGGTTCGTGGGGCTATCCGTGCTTTTTTCTAATTTTATAAACGAATTTAACTATGTTGCCTAACCTAACTCAATCTAACCTAACCTTGCCGTGAATGGTTCGTTTAGCTATCCTTGCTTTTTTCTAATTTTATAAACGAATTTAACTATGTTGCCTAACCTAACTCAACCTAACCTAACCTTGTCGTGAATGGTTCGTGGGACTATCCATGCATTTTTCTAATTTTTGAAACGAAATTAACTATGTTGCCTAACCTAACTCAACCTAACCTAACCTTCTCGTGAGTGGTTCGTGGGGCTATCCGTGCATTCCTTTCTAATTTTTAAAACGATTTTAACTATGTTGCCTAACCTAACTCAACCTAACCTAACCTTGCCGTGAATAGTTCGTGGGGCTATCCCTGCATTTTTCTAATTTTAAAAACGATTTTAACTATGTTGCCCAACCAAACTCAACCTAACCTAACCTTACCTTGAATAGTTCGTGGGGCTATCCCTGCATTTTTCTAATTTTTAAAAACAAATTTAACTATCTTGCCTAAATTAACTCAACCTAACGTAACCTTGCCGTGAATGGTTCGTGGGGCTATCCGAGCTTTTCTTCTAGTTTCAAAAACGAATTTACCTATGTTGCCTAACCTAACTCAACCTAACCTAACCTTGCCGTGAATGGTACGTGGGGATATCCTTGTATTCCTTGCTAATTTTTAAAACGATTTTAACTATCTTTCCTAACCTAACTCAACCTAACCTAACCTTGCCGTGAATGGTTCGTGGGGCTATACTCTTTTTTTCTAATTTTATAAACGAATTTTACTATGTAGCCTAACCTAACTCAACCTATCCTAACCTTGTCGTGAATGGTTCGTGGGGCTATCCGTGTTTTTTCTAATTTTATAAACGAATTTAACTATGTAGCTTAACCTAACTCAACCTAACCTAACCTTGCCGTGAATGGTTCGTCGGGCTATCCGTGCATTTTTCTAATTTTATAAATCGAATTTAACTATGTTGCCTAACCTAACTCAACCTAACCTAACCTTGCCGTGAATGGTTCGTGGGGCTCTACGTGCTTTCTTCTAATTTTATAAACGAATTTAACTATGTTGCCTAACCTAACTCAACCTAACCTAACCTTGTGAATGGTTCGTGGGGCTGTCCGTGCTTTTTTCTAATTTTATATACGAATTTAACTGTGTTGCCTAACATAACTCAACCTAACCTAACCTTGCCTTGAATGGTTCGTGGGGCTATCCGTGCTTTTTTCTAATTTTATAAACGAATTTAACTATGTAGCCTAACCTAACTCAACCTAAACTAACCTTGTCGTGAATGGTTCGTGGGGCTATCCGTGCTTTTTTCTAATTTTATAAACGAATTTAAATATGTTGCCTAACCTAACTCCACCTAACCTAACCTTGTCGTAAATGGTTCGTGGGGCTATCCGTTCACTTTTCTAATTTTTAAAAACGAATTTAATTGTGTTGCCTAACCTAACTCAACCTAACCTAACCTTGTCATGAATGGTTCCTGGGGCTATCCGTGTTTTTTCTAGTTTTATAAACGAATTTAACTATGTAGCCTAACCTAACTCAACCCAACCTAACTTTGCCGTGAATGGTTCGTGGGGCTATCCGTGCATTTTTCTAATTTAAAAAACGAATTTAACTATGTTGCCTAACCTAACTCAACCTAACCTAACCTTTTCGTGAATGGTTCGTGGGGCTATCCGTGCTTTTTTCTAATTTTATAAACGAATTTAACTATGTTGCCTAACCTAACTCAACCTAACCTAACCTTGCCGTGAATGGTTCGTGGGGTTATCCGTGCATTTTACTAATTTTTAAAAACGAGTTTCACTATGTTGCCTAACCTAACTAAACATAATCTAACCTTTTCGTGAATGATTCGTGGGGCTATCCTTGAATTTTACTAATTTTTGTAAACGAATTTAACTAAGTTGCCTAACCTAACTCAACCTAACCTAACCTTTTCGTGAATGGTTCGTGGGGCTATCCGTGCTTTTTCTAATTTTATAAACGAATTTAACTATGTTGCCTAACCTAACTCAACCTAACCTAACCTTGTCGTAAATGGTTCGTGGGGCTATCCGTGCTTTTTTCTAATTTTATAAACGAATTTAACTATGTTGCCTAACCTAACTCAACCTAACCTAACCTTGTCGTGAATGGTTCGTGGGGCTCTACGTGCTTTTTTGTAATTTTATAAAACGAATTTAACTATGTTGCCTAACCTAACTCAACCTAACTTAACCTTGCCGTGAATGGTTCGTGGGGCTATCCGTGCTTTTTTGTAATTTTTTAAAACGAATTTAACTATGTTGATTAACCTAACTCAACCTAACCTAACCTTGCCGTGAATGGTTCGTGGGGCTATCCGTGATTTTTTCTAATTTTATAAACGAATTTAACTATGTTGCCTAACCTAACTCAACCTAACCTAACCTTGTCGTGAATGGTTCGTGGGGCTATCCATGCATTTTTCTAATTTTTGAAACGAAATTAACTATGTTGCCTAACCTAACTCAACCTAACCTAACCTTGTCGTGAATGGTTCGTGGGGCTATCCGTGCATTCCTTTCTAATTTTTAAAACGATTTAAACTATGTTGCCTAAACTAACTCAACCAAACCTAACCTTGCCGTGAATAGTTCGTGGGGCTATCCCTGCATTTTTCTAATTTTTAAAACGATTTTAACTTCGTTGCCCAACCAAACTCAACCTAACCTAACCTTACCGTGAATAGTTCGTGGGGCTATCCCTGCATTTTTCTAATTTTTAAAAACAAATTTAACTATGTTGCCTAAATTAACTCAACCTAACGTAACCTTGCCGTGAATGGTTCGTGGGGCTATCCGAGCATTTCTTCTAGTTTCAAAAACGAATTTAACTATGTTGCCTAACCTAACTCAACCTAACCTAACCTTGCCGTGAATGGTACGTGGGGCTATCCTTGTATTCCTTTCTAATTTTTAAAACGATTTTAACTATCTTGCCTAACCTAACTCAACCTAACCTAACCTTGCCGTGAATGGTTCGTGGGGCTATACTCTTTTTTTCTAATTTTATAAACGAATTTTACAATGTAGCCTAACCTAACTCAACCTAACCTAACCTTGTCGTGAATGGTTCGTGGAGCTATCCGTGCTTTTTTCTAATTTTATAATCGAATTTAACTATGTAGCTTAACCTAACTCAACCTAACCTAACCTTGCCGTGAATGGTTCGTCGGGCTATCCGTGCATTTTTCTAATTTTATAAAACGAATTTATCTATGTTGCCTAACCTAACTCAACCTAACATAACCTTGCCGTGAATGTTTCTTGGGGCTCTACGTGCTTTTTTCTAATTTTATAAACGAATTTAACTATGTTGCCTAACCTAACTCAACCTAACCTAACCTTGTGAATGGTTCGTGGGGCTGTCCGTGATTTTTTCTAATTTTATATACGAATTTAACTGTGTTGCCTAACCTAACTCAACCTAACCTAACCTTGCCTTGAATGGTTCGTGGGGCTATCCGTGCTTTTTTCTAATTTTTTAAACGAATTTAACTATGTAGCCTAACCTAACTCAACCTAACCTAACCTTGTCGTGAATCGTTCGTGGGGCTATCCGTGCTTTTTTCTAAGTTTATAAACGAATTTAAATATGTTGCCTAACCTAACTCCACCTAACTTAACCTTGTCGTAAATCGTTCGTGGGGCTATCCGTGCACTTTTCTAATTTTTAAAAACGAATTTAATTGTGTTGCCTAACCTAACTCAACCTAACCTAACCTTGTCGTGAATGGTTCCTGGGGCTATCCGTGCTTTTTTCTAATTTTATAAACTAATTTAACTATGTAGCCTAACCTAACTCAACCCAACCTAACTTTGCCGTGAATGGCTCGTGGGGCTATCCGTGCATTTTTCTAATTTTATAAACGAATTTAACTATGTTGCCTAACCTAACTCAACCTAACCTAACCTTGCCGTGAATTGTTCGTAAGGATATCCGTGCATTTTTCTAATTTTAAAAAACGAATTTAACTATGTTGCCTAACCTAACTCAACCTAACGTAACCTTGCCGTGAATGGTTCGTGGGGCTATCCGTGCTTTTTTCTAATTTTATAAACGAATTTAACTATGTTGCCTAACGTAACTCAACATAACCTAACCTTGCCGTGAATGGTTCGTGGGGCTATCCGTGCTTTTATGTAATTTTATAAACGAATATTACTATGTAGCCTAACCTAACTCAACCTAACCTAACCTTGTCGTGAATGGTTCGTGGGGCTATCCGTGCTTTTTTCTAATTTTATAAACGAATTTAACTATGTAGCCTAACCTAACTCAACCTAACCTAACCTTGCCGAGAATGGTTCGTCGGGCTATCCGTGCATTTTTCTAATTTTAAAAAACGAATTTAACTATGTTGCCTAACCTAACTGAACCTAACCTAACCATGTTGTGAATGGTTCGTGGGGCTATCCGTGAATTTTACTAATTTTTAAAAACGAATTTATCTATGTTGCCTAACCTAAATCAACCTAACATAACCTTGTCGTGAATGGTTCGTGGGGCTATCCGTGCTTTTTTCTAATTTTATAAACGAATTTAACTATGTTGCCTAACCTAACTCAACCTAACCTAACCTTGTCGTGAATGGTTCGTGGGGCTATCCATGCATTTTTCTAATTTTTGAAACGAAATTAACTATGTTGCCTAACCTAACTCAACCTAACCTAACCTTCTCGTGAGTGGTTCGTGGGGCTATCCGTGCATTCCTTTCTAATTTTTAAAACGATTTTAACTATGTTGCCCAACCAAACTCAACCTAACCTAACCTTACCGTGAATAGTTCGTGGGGCTATCCCTGCATTTTTCTAATTTTTAAAAACAAATTTAACTATCTTGCCTAAATTAACTCAACCTAACGTAACCTTGCCGTGAATGGTTCGTGGGGCTATCCGAGCTTTTCTTCTAGTTTCAAAAACGAATTTACCTATGTTGCCTAACCTAACTCAACCTAACCTAACCTTGCCGTGAATGGTACGTGGGGCTATCCTTGTATTCCTTTCTAATTTTTAAAACGATTTTAACTATCTTTCCTAACCTAACTCAACCTAACCTAACCTTGCCGTGAATGGTTCGTGGGGCTATACTCTTTTTTTCTAATTTTATAAACGAATTTTACTATGTAGCCTAACCTAACTCAACCTATCCTAACCTTGTCGTGAATGGTTCGTGGGGCTATCCGTGTTTTTTCTAATTTTATAAACGAATTTAACTATGTTGCCTAACCTAACTCAACCTAACCTAACCTTGCCGTGAATGGTTCGTGGGGTTATCCGTGCATTTTACTAATTTTTAAAAACGAGTTTCACTATGTTGCCTAAACTAACTAAACATAATCTAACCTTTTCGTGAATGATTCGTGGGGCTATCCTTGAATTTTACTAATTTTTGTAAACGAATTTAACTATGTTGCCTAACCTAACTCAACCTAACCTAACCTTGTGAATGGTTCGTGGGGCTGTCAGTGTTTTTTTCTAATTTTATATACGAATTTAACTGTGTTGCCTAACATAACTCAACCTAACCTAACCTTGCCTTGAATGGTTCGTGGGGCTATCCGTGCTTTTTTCTAATTTTATAAACGAATTTAACTATGTAGCCTAACCTAACTCAACCTAAACTAACCTTGTCGTGAATGGTTCGTGGGGCTATCCGTGCTTTTTTCTAATTTTATAAACGAATTTAAATATGTTGCCTAACCTAACTCCACCTAACCTAACCTTGTCGTAAATGGTTCGTGGGGCTATCCGTTCACTTTTCTAATTTTTAAAAACGAATTTAATTGTGTTGCCTAACCTAACTCAACCTAACCTAACCTTGTCATTAATGGTTCCTGGGGCTATCCGTGCTTTTTTCTAGTTTTATAAACGAATTTAACTATGTAGCCTAACCTAACTCAACCCAACCTAACTTTGCCGTGAATGGTTCGTGGGGCTATCCGTGCATTTTTCTAATTTTATAAACGAATTTAACTATGTTGCCTAACCTAACTCAACCTAACCTAACTTTGCCGTGAATGGATCGTCGGGATATCCGTGCATTTTTCTAATTTAAAAAACGAATTTAACTATGTTGCCTAACCTAACTCAACCTAACCTAACCTTTTCGTGAATGGTTCGTGGGGCTATCCGTGCTTTTTTCTAATTTTATAAACGAATTTAACTATGTTGCCTAACCTAACTCAACCTAACCTAACCTTGCCGTGAATGGTTCGTGGGGTTATCCGTGCATTTTACTAATTTTTAAAAACGAGTTTCACTATGTTGCCTAAACTAACTAAACATAATCTAACCTTTTCGTGAATGATTCGTGGGGCTATCCTTGAATTTTACTAATTTTTGTAAACGAATTTAACTATGTTGCCTAACCTAACTCAACCTAACCTAACCTTTTCGTGAATGGTTCGTGGGGCTATCCGTGCTTTTTTCTAATTTTATAAACGAATTTAACTATGTTGCCTAACCTAACTCAACCTAACCTAACCTTGTCGTAAATGGTTCGTGGGGCTATCCGTGCTTTTTTCTAATTTATTAAAACGAATTTAACTATGTTGCCTAACCTAACTCAACCTAACCTAACCTTGTCGTGAATGGTTCGTGGGGCTATCCGTGCTTTTTCCTAGTTTTATAAACGAATTTAACTATGTTGCCTAACCTAACTCAACCTAACCTAACCTTGCCGTGAATGGTTCGTGGGGCTATCCGTGCTTTTTTCTAATTTTATAAACGAATTTAACTATGTTGCCTAACCTAACTCAACCTAACCTAACCTTGCCGTGAATGGTTCGTGGGGCTCTACGTGCTTTCTTCTAATTTTATAAACGAATTTAACTATGTTGCCTAACCTAACTCAACCTAACCTAACCTTGTGAATGGTTCGTGGGGCTGTCCGTGCTTTTTTCTAATTTTATATACGAATTTAACTGTGTTGCCTAACATAACTCAACCTAACCTAACCTTGCCTTGAATGGTTCGTGGGGCTATCCGTGCTTTTTTCTAATTTTATAAACGAATTTAACTATGTAGCCTAACCTAACTCAACCTAAACTAACCTTGTCGTGAATGGTTCGTGGGGCTATCCGTGCTTTTTTCTAATTTTATAAACGAATTTAAATATGTTGCCTAACCTAACTCCACCTAACCTAACCTTGTCGTAAATGGTTCGTGGGGCTATCCGTTCACTTTTCTAATTTTTAAAAACGAATTTAATTGTGTTGCCTAACCTAACTCAACCTAACCTAACCTTGTCATGAATGGTTCCTGGGGCTATCCGTGCTTTTTTCTAGTTTTATAAACGAATTTAACTATGTAGCCTAACCTAACTCAACCCAACCTAACTTTGCCGTGAATGGTTCGTGGGGCTATCCGTGCATTTTTCTAATTTTATAAACGAATTTAACTATGTTGCCTAACCTAACTCAACCTAACCTAACCTTTTCGTGAATGGTTCGTGGGGCTATCCGTGCTTTTTTCTAATTTTATAAACGAATTTAACTATGTTGCCTAACCTAACTCAACCTAACCTAACCTTGCCGTGAATGGTTCGTGGGGTTATCCGTGCATTTTACTAATTTTTAAAAACGAGTTTCACTATGTTGCCTAACCTAACTAAACATAATCTAACCTTTTCGTGAATGATTCGTGGGGCTATCCTTGAATTTTACTAATTTTTGTAAACGAATTTAACTAAGTTGCCTAACCTAACTCAACCTAACCTAACCTTTTCGTGAATGGTTCGTGGGGCTATCCGTGCTTTTTCTAATTTTATAAACGAATTTAACTATGTTGCCTAACCTAACTCAACCTAACCTAACCTTGTCGTAAATGGTTCGTGGGGCTATCCGTGCTTTTTTCTAATTTTATAAACGAATTTAACTATGTTGCCTAACCTAACTCAACCTAACCTAACCTTGTCGTGAATGGTTCGTGGGGCTCTACGTGCTTTTTTGTAATTTTATAAAACGAATTTAACTATGTTGCCTAACCTAACTCAACCTAACTTAACCTTGCCGTGAATGGTTCGTGGGGCTATCCGTGCTTTTTTGTAATTTTTTAAAACGAATTTAACTATGTTGATTAACCTAACTCAACCTAACCTAACTTTGCCGTGAATGGTTCGTGGGGCTATCCGTGATTTTTTCTAATTTTATAAACGAATTTAACTATGTTGCCTAACCTAACTCAACCTAACCTAACCTTGCCGTGAATAGTTCGTGGGGCTATCCCTGCATTTTTCTAATTTTAAAAACGATTTTAACTATGTTGCCCAACCAAACTCAACCTAACCTAACCTTACCTTGAATAGTTCGTGGGGCTATCCCTGCATTTTTCTAATTTTTAAAAACAAATTTAACTATCTTGCCTAAATTAACTCAACCTAACGTAACCTTGCCGTGAATGGTTCGTGGGGCTATCCGAGCTTTTCTTCTAGTTTCAAAAACGAATTTACCTATGTTGCCTAACCTAACTCAACCTAACCTAACCTTGCCGTGAATGGTACGTGGGGATATCCTTGTATTCCTTGCTAATTTTTAAAACGATTTTAACTATCTTTCCTAACCTAACTCAACCTAACCTAACCTTGCCGTGAATGGTTCGTGGGGCTATACTCTTTTTTTCTAATTTTATAAACGAATTTTACTATGTAGCCTAACCTAACTCAACCTATCCTAACCTTGTCGTGAATGGTTCGTGGGGCTATCCGTGTTTTTTCTAATTTTATAAACGAATTTAACTATGTAGCTTAACCTAACTCAACCTAACCTAACCTTGCCGTGAATGGTTCGTCGGGCTATCCGTGCATTTTTCTAATTTTATAAATCGAATTTAACTATGTTGCCTAACCTAACTCAACCTAACCTAACCTTGCCGTGAATGGTTCGTGGGGCTCTACGTGCTTTCTTCTAATTTTATAAACGAATTTAACTATGTTGCCTAACCTAACTCAACCTAACCTAACCTTGTGAATGGTTCGTGGGGCTGTCCGTGCTTTTTTCTAATTTTATATACGAATTTAACTGTGTTGCCTAACATAACTCAACCTAACCTAACCTTGCCTTGAATGGTTCGTGGGGCTATCCGTGCTTTTTTCTAATTTTATAAACGAATTTAACTATGTAGCCTAACCTAACTCAACCTAAACTAACCTTGTCGTGAATGGTTCGTGGGGCTATCCGTGCTTTTTTCTAATTTTATAAACGAATTTAAATATGTTGCCTAACCTAACTCCACCTAACCTAACCTTGTCGTAAATGGTTCGTGGGGCTATCCGTTCACTTTTCTAATTTTTAAAAACGAATTTAATTGTGTTGCCTAACCTAACTCAACCTAACCTAACCTTGTCATGAATGGTTCCTGGGGCTATCCGTGCTTTTTTCTAGTTTTATAAACGAATTTAACTATGTAGCCTAACCTAACTCAACCCAACCTAACTTTGCCGTGAATGGTTCGTGGGGCTATCCGTGCATTTTTCTAATTTAAAAAACGAATTTAACTATGTTGCCTAACCTAACTCAACCTAACCTAACCTTTTCGTGAATGGTTCGTGGGGCTATCCGTGCTTTTTTCTAATTTTATAAACGAATTTAACTATGTTGCCTAACCTAACTCAACCTAACCTAACCTTGCCGTGAATGGTTCGTGGGGTTATCCGTGCATTTTACTAATTTTTAAAAACGAGTTTCACTATGTTGCCTAACCTAACTAAACATAATCTAACCTTTTCGTGAATGATTCGTGGGGCTATCCTTGAATTTTACTAATTTTTGTAAACGAATTTAACTAAGTTGCCTAACCTAACTCAACCTAACCTAACCTTTTCGTGAATGGTTCGTGGGGCTATCCGTGCTTTTTCTAATTTTATAAACGAATTTAACTATGTTGCCTAACCTAACTCAACCTAACCTAACCTTGTCGTAAATGGTTCGTGGGGCTATCCGTGCTTTTTTCTAATTTTATAAACGAATTTAACTATGTTGCCTAACCTAACTCAACCTAACCTAACCTTGTCGTGAATGGTTCGTGGGGCTCTACGTGCTTTTTTGTAATTTTATAAAACGAATTTAACTATGTTGCCTAACCTAACTCAACCTAACTTAACCTTGCCGTGAATGGTTCGTGGGGCTATCCGTGCTTTTTTGTAATTTTTTAAAACGAATTTAACTATGTTGATTAACCTAACTCAACCTAACCTAACCTTGCCGTGAATGGTTCGTGGGGCTATCCGTGATTTTTTCTAATTTTATAAACGAATTTAACTATGTTGCCTAACCTAACTCAACCTAACCTAACCTTGTCGTGAATGGTTCGTGGGGCTATCCATGCATTTTTCTAATTTTTGAAACGAAATTAACTATGTTGCCTAACCTAACTCAACCTAACCTAACCTTGTCGTGAATGGTTCGTGGGGCTATCCGTTCACTTTTCTAATTTTTAAAAACGAATTTAATTGTGTTGCCTAACCTAACTCAACCTAACCTAACCTTGTCATTAATGGTTCCTGGGGCTATCCGTGCTTTTTTCTAGTTTTATAAACGAATTTAACTATGTAGCCTAACCTAACTCAACCCAACCTAACTTTGCCGTGAATGGTTCGTGGGGCTATCCGTGCATTTTTCTAATTTTATAAACGAATTTAACTATGTTGCCTAACCTAACTCAACCTAACCTAACTTTGCCGTGAATGGATCGTCGGGATATCCGTGCATTTTTCTAATTTAAAAAACGAATTTAACTATGTTGCCTAACCTAACTCAACCTAACCTAACCTTTTCGTGAATGGTTCGTGGGGCTATCCGTGCTTTTTTCTAATTTTATAAACGAATTTAACTATGTTGCCTAACCTAACTCAACCTAACCTAACCTTGCCGTGAATGGTTCGTGGGGTTATCCGTGCATTTTACTAATTTTTAAAAACGAGTTTCACTATGTTGCCTAAACTAACTAAACATAATCTAACCTTTTCGTGAATGATTCGTGGGGCTATCCTTGAATTTTACTAATTTTTGTAAACGAATTTAACTATGTTGCCTAACCTAACTCAACCTAACCTAACCTTTTCGTGAATGGTTCGTGGGGCTATCCGTGCTTTTTTCTAATTTTATAAACGAATTTAACTATGTTGCCTAACCTAACTCAACCTAACCTAACCTTGTCGTAAATGGTTCGTGGGGCTATCCGTGCTTTTTTCTAATTTATTAAAACGAATTTAACTATGTTGCCTAACCTAACTCAACCTAACCTAACCTTGTCGTGAATGGTTCGTGGGGCTATCCGTGCTTTTTCCTAGTTTTATAAACGAATTTAACTATGTTGCCTAACCTAACTCAACCTAACCTAACCTTGCCGTGAATGGTTCGTGGGGCTATCCGTGCTTTTTTCTAATTTTATAAACGAATTTAACTATGTTGCCTAACCTAACTCAACCTAACCTAACCTTGCCGTGAATGGTTCGTGGGGCTCTACGTGCTTTCTTCTAATTTTATAAACGAATTTAACTATGTTGCCTAACCTAACTCAACCTAACCTAACCTTGTGAATGGTTCGTGGGGCTGTCCGTGCTTTTTTCTAATTTTATATACGAATTTAACTGTGTTGCCTAACATAACTCAACCTAACCTAACCTTGCCTTGAATGGTTCGTGGGGCTATCCGTGCTTTTTTCTAATTTTATAAACGAATTTAACTATGTAGCCTAACCTAACTCAACCTAAACTAACCTTGTCGTGAATGGTTCGTGGGGCTATCCGTGCTTTTTTCTAATTTTATAAACGAATTTAAATATGTTGCCTAACCTAACTCCACCTAACCTAACCTTGTCGTAAATGGTTCGTGGGGCTATCCGTTCACTTTTCTAATTTTTAAAAACGAATTTAATTGTGTTGCCTAACCTAACTCAACCTAACCTAACCTTGTCATGAATGGTTCCTGGGGCTATCCGTGCTTTTTTCTAGTTTTATAAACGAATTTAACTATGTAGCCTAACCTAACTCAACCCAACCTAACTTTGCCGTGAATGGTTCGTGGGGCTATCCGTGCATTTTTCTAATTTTATAAACGAATTTAACTATGTTGCCTAACCTAACTCAACCTAACCTAACCTTTTCGTGAATGGTTCGTGGGGCTATCCGTGCTTTTTTCTAATTTTATAAACGAATTTAACTATGTTGCCTAACCTAACTCAACCTAACCTAACCTTGCCGTGAATGGTTCGTGGGGTTATCCGTGCATTTTACTAATTTTTAAAAACGAGTTTCACTATGTTGCCTAACCTAACTAAACATAATCTAACCTTTTCGTGAATGATTCGTGGGGCTATCCTTGAATTTTACTAATTTTTGTAAACGAATTTAACTAAGTTGCCTAACCTAACTCAACCTAACCTAACCTTTTCGTGAATGGTTCGTGGGGCTATCCGTGCTTTTTCTAATTTTATAAACGAATTTAACTATGTTGCCTAACCTAACTCAACCTAACCTAACCTTGTCGTAAATGGTTCGTGGGGCTATCCGTGCTTTTTTCTAATTTTATAAACGAATTTAACTATGTTGCCTAACCTAACTCAACCTAACCTAACCTTGTCGTGAATGGTTCGTGGGGCTCTACGTGCTTTTTTGTAATTTTATAAAACGAATTTAACTATGTTGCCTAACCTAACTCAACCTAACTTAACCTTGCCGTGAATGGTTCGTGGGGCTATCCGTGCTTTTTTGTAATTTTTTAAAACGAATTTAACTATGTTGATTAACCTAACTCAACCTAACCTAACTTTGCCGTGAATGGTTCGTGGGGCTATCCGTGATTTTTTCTAATTTTATAAACGAATTTAACTATGTTGCCTAACCTAACTCAACCTAACCTAACCTTGCCGTGAATAGTTCGTGGGGCTATCCCTGCATTTTTCTAATTTTAAAAACGATTTTAACTATGTTGCCCAACCAAACTCAACCTAACCTAACCTTACCTTGAATAGTTCGTGGGGCTATCCCTGCATTTTTCTAATTTTTAAAAACAAATTTAACTATCTTGCCTAAATTAACTCAACCTAACGTAACCTTGCCGTGAATGGTTCGTGGGGCTATCCGAGCTTTTCTTCTAGTTTCAAAAACGAATTTACCTATGTTGCCTAACCTAACTCAACCTAACCTAACCTTGCCGTGAATGGTACGTGGGGATATCCTTGTATTCCTTGCTAATTTTTAAAACGATTTTAACTATCTTTCCTAACCTAACTCAACCTAACCTAACCTTGCCGTGAATGGTTCGTGGGGCTATACTCTTTTTTTCTAATTTTATAAACGAATTTTACTATGTAGCCTAACCTAACTCAACCTATCCTAACCTTGTCGTGAATGGTTCGTGGGGCTATCCGTGTTTTTTCTAATTTTATAAACGAATTTAACTATGTAGCTTAACCTAACTCAACCTAACCTAACCTTGCCGTGAATGGTTCGTCGGGCTATCCGTGCATTTTTCTAATTTTATAAATCGAATTTAACTATGTTGCCTAACCTAACTCAACCTAACCTAACCTTGCCGTGAATGGTTCGTGGGGCTCTACGTGCTTTCTTCTAATTTTATAAACGAATTTAACTATGTTGCCTAACCTAACTCAACCTAACCTAACCTTGTGAATGGTTCGTGGGGCTGTCCGTGCTTTTTTCTAATTTTATATACGAATTTAACTGTGTTGCCTAACATAACTCAACCTAACCTAACCTTGCCTTGAATGGTTCGTGGGGCTATCCGTGCTTTTTTCTAATTTTATAAACGAATTTAACTATGTAGCCTAACCTAACTCAACCTAAACTAACCTTGTCGTGAATGGTTCGTGGGGCTATCCGTGCTTTTTTCTAATTTTATAAACGAATTTAAATATGTTGCCTAACCTAACTCCACCTAACCTAACCTTGTCGTAAATGGTTCGTGGGGCTATCCGTTCACTTTTCTAATTTTTAAAAACGAATTTAATTGTGTTGCCTAACCTAACTCAACCTAACCTAACCTTGTCATGAATGGTTCCTGGGGCTATCCGTGCTTTTTTCTAGTTTTATAAACGAATTTAACTATGTAGCCTAACCTAACTCAACCCAACCTAACTTTGCCGTGAATGGTTCGTGGGGCTATCCGTGCATTTTTCTAATTTAAAAAACGAATTTAACTATGTTGCCTAACCTAACTCAACCTAACCTAACCTTTTCGTGAATGGTTCGTGGGGCTATCCGTGCTTTTTTCTAATTTTATAAACGAATTTAACTATGTTGCCTAACCTAACTCAACCTAACCTAACCTTGCCGTGAATGGTTCGTGGGGTTATCCGTGCATTTTACTAATTTTTAAAAACGAGTTTCACTATGTTGCCTAACCTAACTAAACATAATCTAACCTTTTCGTGAATGATTCGTGGGGCTATCCTTGAATTTTACTAATTTTTGTAAACGAATTTAACTAAGTTGCCTAACCTAACTCAACCTAACCTAACCTTTTCGTGAATGGTTCGTGGGGCTATCCGTGCTTTTTCTAATTTTATAAACGAATTTAACTATGTTGCCTAACCTAACTCAACCTAACCTAACCTTGTCGTAAATGGTTCGTGGGGCTATCCGTGCTTTTTTCTAATTTTATAAACGAATTTAACTATGTTGCCTAACCTAACTCAACCTAACCTAACCTTGTCGTGAATGGTTCGTGGGGCTCTACGTGCTTTTTTGTAATTTTATAAAACGAATTTAACTATGTTGCCTAACCTAACTCAACCTAACTTAACCTTGCCGTGAATGGTTCGTGGGGCTATCCGTGCTTTTTTGTAATTTTTTAAAACGAATTTAACTATGTTGATTAACCTAACTCAACCTAACCTAACCTTGCCGTGAATGGTTCGTGGGGCTATCCGTGATTTTTTCTAATTTTATAAACGAATTTAACTATGTTGCCTAACCTAACTCAACCTAACCTAACCTTGTCGTGAATGGTTCGTGGGGCTATCCATGCATTTTTCTAATTTTTGAAACGAAATTAACTATGTTGCCTAACCTAACTCAACCTAACCTAACCTTGTCGTGAATGGTTCGTGGGGCTATCCGTGCATTCCTTTCTAATTTTTAAAACGATTTAAACTATGTTGCCTAAACTAACTCAACCAAACCTAACCTTGCCGTGAATAGTTCGTGGGGCTATCCCTGCATTTTTCTAATTTTTAAAACGATTTTAACTTCGTTGCCCAACCAAACTCAACCTAACCTAACCTTACCGTGAATAGTTCGTGGGGCTATCCCTGCATTTTTCTAATTTTTAAAAACAAATTTAACTATGTTGCCTAAATTAACTCAACCTAACGTAACCTTGCCGTGAATGGTTCGTGGGGCTATCCGAGCATTTCTTCTAGTTTCAAAAACGAATTTAACTATGTTGCCTAACCTAACTCAACCTAACCTAACCTTGCCGTGAATGGTACGTGGGGCTATCCTTGTATTCCGTTCTAATTTTTAAAACGATTTTAACTATCTTGCCTAACCTAACTCAACCTAACCTAACCTTGCCGTGAATGGTTCGTGGGGCTATACTCTTTTTTTCTAATTTTATAAACGAATTTTACAATGTAGCCTAACCTAACTCAACCTAACCTAACCTTGTCGTGAATGGTTCGTGGAGCTATCCGTGCTTTTTTCTAATTTTATAATCGAATTTAACTATGTAGCTTAACCTAACTCAACCTAACCTAACCTTGCCGTGAATGGTTCGTCGGGCTATCCGTGCATTTTTCTAATTTTATAAAACGAATTTATCTATGTTGCCTAACCTAACTCAACCTAACATAACCTTGCCGTGAATGTTTCTTGGGGCTCTACGTGCTTTTTTCTAATTTTATAAACGAATTTAACTATGTTGCCTAACCTAACTCAACCTAACCTAACCTTGTGAATGGTTCGTGGGGCTGTCCGTGATTTTTTCTAATTTTATATACGAATTTAACTGTGTTGCCTAACCTAACTCAACCTAACCTAACCTTGCCTTGAATGGTTCGTGGGGCTATCCGTGCTTTTTTCTAATTTTTAAACGAATTTAACTATGTAGCCTAACCTAACTCAACCTAACCTAACCTTGTCGTGAATCGTTCGTGGGGCTATCCGTGCTTTTTTCTAAGTTTATAAACGAATTTAAATATGTTGCCTAACCTAACTCCACCTAACTTAACCTTGTCGTAAATCGTTCGTGGGGCTATCCGTGCACTTTTCTAATTTTTAAAAACGAATTTAATTGTGTTGCCTAACCTAACTCAACCTAACCTAACCTTGTCGTGAATGGTTCCTGGGGCTATCCGTGCTTTTTTCTAATTTTATAAACTAATTTAACTATGTAGCCTAACCTAACTCAACCCAACCTAACTTTGCCGTGAATGGCTCGTGGGGCTATCCGTGCATTTTTCTAATTTTATAAACGAATTTAACTATGTTGCCTAACCTAACTCAACCTAACCTAACCTTGCCGTGAATTGTTCGTAAGGATATCCGTGCATTTTTCTAATTTTAAAAAACGAATTTAACTATGTTGCCTAACCTAACTCAACCTAACGTAACCTTGCCGTGAATGGTTCGTGGGGCTATCCGTGCTTTTTTCTAATTTTATAAACGAATTTAACTATGTTGCCTAACGTAACTCAACCTAACCTAACCTTGCCGTGAATGGTTCGTGGGGCTATCCGTGCTTTTATGTAATTTTATAAACGAATATTACTATGTAGCCTAACCTAACTCAACCTAACCTAACCTTGTCGTGAATGGTTCGTGGGGCTATCCGTGCTTTTTTCTAATTTTATAAACGAATTTAACTATGTAGCCTAACCTAACTCAACCTAACCTAACCTTGCCGAGAATGGTTCGTCGGGCTATCCGTGCATTTTTCTAATTTTAAAAAACGAATTTAACTATGTTGCCTAACCTAACTGAACCTAACCTAACCATGTTGTGAATGGTTCGTGGGGCTATCCGTGAATTTTACTAATTTTTAAAAACGAATTTATCTATGTTGCCTAACCTAAATCAACCTAACATAACCTTGTCGTGAATGGTTCGTGGGGCTATCCGTGCTTTTTTCTAATTTTATAAACGAAATTAACTATGTTGCCTAACCTAACTCAACCTAACCTAACCTTGTCGTGAATGGTTCGTGGGGCTATCCATGCATTTTTCTAATTTTTGAAACGAAATTAACTATGTTGCCTAACCTAACTCAACCTAACCTAACCTTCTCGTGAGTGGTTCGTGGGGCTATCCGTGCATTCCTTTCTAATTTTTAAAACGATTTTAACTATGTTGCCCAACCAAACTCAACCTAACCTAACCTTACCGTGAATAGTTCGTGGGGCTATCCCTGCATTTTTCTAATTTTTAAAAACAAATTTAACTATCTTGCCTAAATTAACTCAACCTAACGTAACCTTGCCGTGAATGGTTCGTGGGGCTATCCGAGCTTTTCTTCTAGTTTCAAAAACGAATTTACCTATGTTGCCTAACCTAACTCAACCTAACCTAACCTTGCCGTGAATGGTACGTGGGGCTATCCTTGTATTCCTTTCTAATTTTTAAAACGATTTTAACTATCTTTCCTAACCTAACTCAACCTAACCTAACCTTGCCGTGAATGGTTCGTGGGGCTATACTCTTTTTTTCTAATTTTATAAACGAATTTTACTATGTAGCCTAACCTAACTCAACCTATCCTAACCTTGTCGTGAATGGTTCGTGGGGCTATCCGTGTTTTCTCTAATTTTATAAACGAATTTAACTATGTAGCTTAACCTAACTCAACCTAACCTAACCTTGCCGTGAATGGTTCGTCGGGCTATCCGTGCATTTTTCTAATTTTATAAAACGAATTTAACTATGTTGCCTAACCTAACTCAACCTAACCTAACCTTGCCGTGAATGGTTCGTGGGGCTCTACGTGCTTTCTTCTAATTTTATAAACGAATTTAACTATGTTGCCTAACCTAACTCAACCTAACCTAACCTTGTGAATGGTTCGTGGGGCTGTCAGTGCTTTTTTCTAATTTTATATACGAATTTAACTGTGTTGCCTAACATAACTCAACCTAACCTAACCTTGCCTTGAATGGTTCGTGGGGCTATCCGTGCTTTTTTCTAATTTTATAAACGAATTTAACTATGTAGCCTAACCTAACTCAACCTAAACTAACCTTGTCGTGAATGGTTCGTGGGGCTATCCGTGCTTTTTTCTAATTTTATAAACGAATTTAAATATGTTGCCTAACCTAACTCCACCTAACCTAACCTTGTCGTAAATGGTTCGTGGGGCTATCCGTTCACTTTTCTAATTTTTAAAAACGAATTTAATTGTGTTGCCTAACCTAACTCAACCTAACCTAACCTTGTCATTAATGGTTCCTGGGGCTATCCGTGCTTTTTTCTAGTTTTATAAACGAATTTAACTATGTAGCCTAACCTAACTCAACCCAACCTAACTTTGCCGTGAATGGTTCGTGGGGCTATCCGTGCATTTTTCTAATTTTATAAACGAATTTAACTATGTTGCCTAACCTAACTCAACCTAACCTAACTTTGCCGTGAATGGATCGTCGGGATATCCGTGCATTTTTCTAATTTAAAAAACGAATTTAACTATGTTGCCTAACCTAACTCAACCTAACCTAACCTTTTCGTGAATGGTTCGTGGGGCTATCCGTGCTTTTTTCTAATTTTATAAACGAATTTAACTATGTTGCCTAACCTAACTCAACCTAACCTAACCTTGCCGTGAATGGTTCGTGGGGTTATCCGTGCATTTTACTAATTTTTAAAAACGAGTTTCACTATGTTGCCTAAACTAACTAAACATAATCTAACCTTTTCGTGAATGATTCGTGGGGCTATCCTTGAATTTTACTAATTTTTGTAAACGAATTTAACTATGTTGCCTAACCTAACTCAACCTAACCTAACCTTTTCGTGAATGGTTCGTGGGGCTATCCGTGCTTTTTTCTAATTTTATAAACGAATTTAACTATGTTGCCTAACCTAACTCAACCTAACCTAACCTTGTCGTAAATGGTTCGTGGGGCTATCCGTGCTTTTTTCTAATTTATTAAAACGAATTTAACTATGTTGCCTAACCTAACTCAACCTAACCTAACCTTGTCGTGAATGGTTCCTGGGGCTATCCGTGCTTTTTTCTAATTTTATAAACGAATTTAACTGTGTTGCCTAACCTAACTCAACCTAACCTAACCTTGCCTTGAATGGTTCGTGGAGCTATCCGTGCTTTTTTCTAATTTTATAAACGAATTTAACTATGTAGCTTAACCTAACTCAACCTAACCTAACCTTGCCGTGAATGGTTCGTCGGGCTATCCGTGCATTTTTCTAATTTTAAAAAACGAATTTAACTATGTTGCCTAACCTAACTCAACCTAACGTAACCTTGCCGTGAATGGTTCGTGGGGCTATCCGTGCTTTTTTCTAATTTTATAAACGAATTTAACTATGTTGCCTAACCTAACTCAACCTAACCTAACCTTGCCGTGAATGGTTCGTGGGGCTATCCGTGCTTTTATGTAATTTTATAAACGAATATTACTATGTAGCCTAACCTAACTCAACCTAACCTAACCTTGTCGTGAATGGTTCGTGGGGCTATCCGTGCTTTTTTCTAATTTTATAAACGAATTTAACTATGTAGCCTAACCTAACTCAACCTAACCTAACCTTGCCGAGAATGGTTCGTCGGGCTATCCGTGCATTTTTCTAATTTTAAAAAACGAATTTAACTATGTTGCCTAACCTAACTGAACCTAACCTAACCTTGTTGTGAATGGTTCGTGGGGCTATCCGTGAATTTTACTAATTTTTAAAAACGAATTTATCTATGTTGCCTAACTTAAATCAACCTAACCTAACCTTGTCGTGAATGGTTCGTGGGGCTATCCGTGCTTTTTTCTAATTTTATAAACGAATTTAACTATGTTGCCTAACCTAACTCAACCTAACCTAACCTTGTCGTGAATGGTTCGTGGGGCTATCCGTGCTTTTTTCTAATTTTATAAACGAATTTAACTATGTTGCCTAACCTAACTCAACCTAACCTAACCTTGTCGTGAATGGTTCGTGGGGCTATCCGTCCTTTTTTTCTAATTTTATAAACGAATTTAACTATGTTGCCTAACCTAACTCAACCTAACCTAACCTTGTCGTGAATGGTTCGTGGGGCTATCCGTGCTTTTTTCTAATTTTATAAACGAATTTAACTATGTTGCCTAACCTAACTCAACCTAACCTAACCTTGCCGTGAATGGTTCGTTTAGCTATCCGTGCTTTTTTCTAATTTTATAAACGAATTTAACTATGTTGCCTAACCTAACTCAACCTAACCTAACCTTGTCGTGAATGGTTCGTGGGGCTATCCATGCATTTTTCTAATTTTTGAAACGAAATTAACTATGTTGCCTAACCTAACTGAACCTAACCTAACCTTCTCGTGAGTGGTTCGTGGGGCTATCCGTGCATTCCTTTCTAATTTTTAAAACGATTTTAACTATGTTGCCTAACCTAACTCAACCTAACCTAACCTTGCCGTGAATAGTTCGTGGGGCTATCCCTGCATTTTTCTAATTTTTGAAACGATTTTAACTATGTTGCCCAACCAAACTCAACCTAACCTAACCTTACCGTGAATAGTTCGTGGGGCTATCCCTGCATTTTTCTAATTTTTAAAAACAAATTTAACTATCTTGCCTAAATTAACTCAACCTAACGTAACCTTGCCGTGAATGGTTCGTGGGGCTATCCGAGCATTTCTTCTAGTTTCAAAAACGAATTTACCTAAGTTGCCTAACCTAACTCAACCTAACCTAACCTTGCCGTGAATGATACGTGGGGCTATCCTTGTATTCCTTTCTAATTTTTAAAACGATTTTAACTATCTTTCCTAACATAACTCAACCTAACCTAACCTTGCCGTGAATGGTTCGTGGGGCTATACTCTTTTTTCTAATTTTATAAACGAATTTTACTATGTAGCCTAACCTAACTCAACCTATCCTAACCTTGTCGTGAATGGTTCGTGGGGCTATCCGTGCTTTTTTCTAATTTTATAAACGAATTTAACTGTGTTGCCTAACCTAACTCAACCTAACCTAACCTTGCCGTGAATGGTTCGTCGGGCTATCCGTGCATTTTTCTAATTTTATAAAACGAATTTAACTATGTTGCCTAACCTAACTCAACCTAACCTAACCTTGCCGTGAATGGTTCGTGGGGCTCTACGTGCTTTCTTCTAATTTTATAAACGAATTTAACTATGTTGCCTAACCTAACTCAACCTAACCTAACCTTGTGAATGGTTCGTGGGGCTGTCCGTTCTTTTTTCTAATTATATATACGAATTTAACTGTGTTGCCTAACATAACTCAACCTAACGTAACCTTGCCTTGAATGGTTCGTGGGGCTATCCGTGCTTTTTTCTAATTTTATAAACGAATTTAACTATGTAGCCTAACCTAACTCAACCTAAACTAACCTTGTCGTGAATGGTTCGTGGGGCTATCCGTGCTTTTTTCTAATTTTATAAACGAATTTAAATATGTTGCCTAACCTAACTCCACCTAACCTAACCTTGTCGTAAATGGTTCGTGGGGCTATCCGTTCACTTTTCTAATTTTTAAAAACGAATTTAATTGTGTTGCCTAACCTAACTCAACCTAACCTAACCTTGTCATGAATGGTTCCTGGGGCTATCCGTGCTTTTTTCTAGCTTTATAAACGAATTTAACTATGTAGCTTAACCTAACTCAACCCAACCTAACTTTACCGTGAATGGTTCGTGGGGCTATCCGTGCTTTTTTCTAATTTTATAAACGAATTTAACTATGTTGCCTAACCTAACTCAACCTAACCTAACCTTGCCGTGAATGGTTCGTCGGGATATCCGTGCATTTTTCTAATTTAAAAAACGAATTTAACTATGTTGCCTAACCTAACTCAACCTAACCTAACCTTTTCGTGAATGGTTCGTGTAGCTATCCGTGCTTTTTTCTAATTTTATAAACGAATTTAACTATGTTGCCTAACCTAACTCAACCTAACCTAACCTTGCCGTGAATGGTTCGTGGGGTTATCCGTGCTTTTTTCTAATTTTATTAACGAATTTAACTATGTTGCCTAACCTAACTCAACCTAACCTAACCTTGCCGTGAATGGTTCGTGGGGATATCCGTGCATTTTACTAATTTTTAAAAACGAGTTTCACTATGTTGCCTAACCTAACTAAACATAATCTAACCTTTTCGTGAATGATTCGTGGGGCTATCCTTGAATTTTACTAATTTTTATAAACGAATTTAACTATGTTGCCTAACCTAACTCAACCTAACCTAACCTTACCGTGAATAGTTCGTGGGGCTATCCCTGCATTTTTCTAATTTTTAAAAACAAATTTAACTATGTTGCCTAAATTAACTCAACCTAACCTAACCTTGCCGTTAATGGTTCGTGGGGCTATCCGTGATTTTTTCAAATTTTATAAACGAATTTAACTATGTTGCCTAACCTAACTCAACCTAACCTAACCTTGCCGTGAATGGTTCGTGGGGCTATCCGAGCATTTCTTCTAGTTTCAAAAACGAATTTAACTATGTTGCCTAACCTAACTCAACCTAACCTAACCTTGCCGTGAATGGTACGTGGGGCTATCCTTGTATTCCTTTCTAATTTTTAAAACGATTTTAACTATCTTGCCTAACCTAACTCAACCTAACCTAACCTTGCCGTGAATGGTTCGTGGGGCTATACTCTTTTTTTCTAATTTTATAAACGAATTTTACAATGTAGCCTAACCTAACTCAACCTAACCTAACCTTGTGAATGGTTCGTGGGGCTGTCCGTGATTTTTTCTAATTTTATATACGAATTTAACTGTGTTGCCTAACCTAACTCAACCTAACCTAACCTTGCCTTGAATGGTTCGTGGGGCTATCCGTGCTTTTTTCTAATTTTTTAAACGAATTTAACTATGTAGCCTAACCTAACTCAACCTAACCTAACCTTGTCGTGAATCGTTCGTGGGGCTATCCGTGCTTTTTTCTAAGTTTATAAACGAATTTAAATATGTTGCCTAACCTAACTCCACCTAACTTAACCTTGTCGTAAATCGTTCGTGGGGCTATCCGTGCACTTTTCTAATTTTTAAAAACGAATTTAATTGTGTTGCCTAACCTAACTCAACCTAACCTAACCTTGTCGTGAATGGTTCCTGGGGCTATCCGTGCTTTTTTCTAATTTTATAAACGAATTTAACTATGTAGCCTAACCAAACTCAACCCAACCTAACTTTGCCGTGAATGGTTCGTGGGGCTATCCGTGCATTTTTCTAATTTTATAAACGAATTTAACTATGTTGCCTAACCTAACTCAACCTAACCTAACCTTGCCGTGAATGGTTCGTAAGGATATCCGTGCATTTTTCTAATTTTAAAAAACGAATTTAACTATGTTGCCTAACCTAACTCAACCTAACGTAACCTTGCCGTGAATGGTTCGTGGGGCTATCCGTGCTTTTTTCTAATTTTATAAACGAATTTAACTATGTTGCCTAACCTAACTCAACCTAACCTAACCTTGCCGTGAATGGTTCGTGGGGCTATCCGTGCTTTTATGTAATTTTATAAACGAATATTACTATGTAGCCTAACCTAACTCAACCTAAAATAACCTTGTCGTGAATGGTTCGTGGGGCTATCCGTGCTTTTTTCTAATTTTATAAACGAATTTAACTATGTAGCCTAACCTAACTCAACCTAACCTAACCTTGCCGAGAATGGTTCGTCGGGCTATCCGTGCATTTTTCTAATTTTAAAAAACGAATTTAACTATGTTGCCTAACCTAACTGAACCTAACCTAACCATGTTGTGAATGGTTCGTGGGGCTATCCGTGAATTTTACTAATTTTTAAAAACGAATTTATCTATGTTGCCTAACCTAAATCAACCTAACCTAACCTTGTCGTGAATGGTTCGTGGGGCTATCCGTGCTTTTTTCTAATTTTATAAACGAATTTAACTATGTTGCCTAACCTAACTCAACCTAACCTAACCTTGTCGTGAATGGTTCGTGGGGCTATCCGTGCTTTTTTCTAATTTTATAAACGAATTTAACTATGTTGCCTAACCTAACTCAACCTAACCTAACTTTGTCGTGAATGGTTCGTGGGGCTATCCGTCCCTTTTTTCTAATTTTATAAACGAATTTAACTATGTTGCCTAACCTAACTCAACCTAACCTAACCTTGTCGTGAATGGTTCGTGGGGCTATCCGTGCTTTTTTCTAATTTTATAAACGAATTTCACTATGTTGCCTAACCTAACTCAATCTAACCTAACCTTGCCGTGAATGGTTCGTTTAGCTATCCGTGCTTTTTTCTAATTTTATAAACGAATTTAACTATGTTGCCTAACCTAACTCAACCTAACCTAACCTTGTCGTGAATGGTTCGTGGGGCTATCTATGCATTTTTCTAATTTTTGAAACGAAATTAACTATGTTGCCTAACCTAACTCAACCTAACCTAACCTTCTCGTGAGTGGTTCGTGGGGCTATCCGTGCATTCCTTTCTAATTTTTAAAACGATTTTAACTATGTTGCCTAACCTAACTCAACCTAACCTAACCTTGCCGTGAATAGTTCGTGGGGCTATCCCTGCATTTTTCTAATTTTTAAAACGATTTTAACTATGTTGCCCAACCAAACTCAACCTAACCTAACCTTACCGTGAATAGTTCGTGGGGCTATCCCTGCATTTTTCTAATTTTTAAAAACAAATTTAACTATCTTGCCTAAATTAACTCAACCTAACGTAACCTTGCCGTGAATGGTTCGTGGGGCTATCCGAGCTTTTCTTCTAGTTTCAAAAACGAATTTACCTATGTTGCCTAACCTAACTCAACCTAACCTAACCTTGCCGTGAATGGTACGTGGGGCTATCCTTGTATTCCTTTCTAATTTTTAAAACGATTTTAACTATCTTTCCTAACCTAACTCAACCTAACCTAACCTTGCCGTGAATGGTTCGTGGGGCTATACTCTTTTTTTCTAATTTTATAAACGAATTTTACTATGTAGTCTAACCTAACTCAACCTATCCTAACCTTGTCGTGAATGGTTCGTGGGGCTATCCGTGCTTTTTTCTAATTTTATAAACGAATTTAACTATGTAGCTTAACCTAACTCAACCTAACCTAACCTTGCCGTGAATGGTTCGTCCGGCTATCCGTGCATTTTTCTAATTTTATAAAACGAATTTAACTATGTTGCCTAACCTAACTCAACCTAACCTAACCTTGCCGTGAATGGTTCGTGGGGCTCTACGTGCTTTCTTCTAATTTTATAAACGAATTTAACTATGTTGCCTAACCTAACTCAACCTAACCTAACCTTGTGAATTGTTCGTGGGGCTGTCAGTGCTTTTTTCTAATTTTATATACGAATTTAACTGTGTTGCCTAACATAACTCAACCTAACCTAACCTTGCCTTGAATGGTTCGGGGGGCTATCCGTGCTTTTTTCTAATTTTATAAACGAATTTAACTATGTAGCCTAACCTAACTCAACCTAAACTAACCTTGTCGTGAATGGTTCGTGGGGCTATCCGTGCTTTTTTCTAATTTTATAAACGAATTTAAATATGTTGCCTAACCTAACTCCACCTAACCTAACCTTGTCGTAAATGGTTCGTGGGGCTATCCGTTCACTTTTCTAATTTTTAAAAACGAATTTAATTGTGTTGCCTAACCTAACTCAACCTAACCTAACCTTGTCATGAATGGTTCCTGGGGCTATCCGTGCTTTTTTCTAGTTTTATAAACGAATTTAACTATGTAGCCTAACCTAACTCAACCCAACCTAACTTTGCCGTGAATGGTTCGTGGGGCTATCCGTGCATTTTTCTAATTTTATAAACGAATTTAACTATGTTGCCTAACCTAACTCAACCTAACCTAACCTTGCCGTGAATGGTTCGTCGGGATATCCGTGCATTTTTCTAATTTAAAAAACGAATTTAACTATGTTGCCTAACCTAACTCAACCTAACCTAACCTTTTCGTGAATGGTTCGTGGGGCTATCCGTGCTTTTTTCTAATTTTATAAACGAATTTAACTATGTTGCCTAACCTAACTCAACCTAACCTAACCTTGCCGTGAATGGTTCGTGGGGTTATCCGTGCATTTTACTAATTTTTAAAAACGAGTTTCACTATGTTGCCTAACCTAACTAAACATAATCTAACCTTTTCGTGAATGATTCGTGGGGCTATCCTTGAATTTTACTAATTTTTATAAACGAATTTAACTATGTTGCCTAACCTAACTCAACCTAACCTAACCTTTTCGTGAATGGTTCGTGGGGCTATCCGTGCTTTTTTCTAATTTTATAAACGAATTTAACTATGTTGCCTAACCTAACTCAACCTAACCTAACCTTGCCGTGAATGGTTCGTGGGGTTATCCGTGCATTTTACTAATTTTTAAAAACGAGTTTCACTATGTTGCCTAAACTAACTAAACATAATCTAACCTTTTCGTGAATGATTCGTGAGGCTATCCTTGAATTTTACTAATTTTTCTAAACGAATTTAACTATGTTGCCTAACCTAACTCAACCTAACCTAACCTTTTCGTGAATGGTTCGTGGGGCTATCCGTGCTTTTTTCTAATTTTATAAACGAATTTAACTATGTTGCCTAACCTAACTCAACCTAACCTAACCTTTTCGTAAATGGTTCGTGGGGCTATCCGTGTTTTTTCTAATTTATTAAAACGAATTTAGCTATGTTGCCTAACCTAACTCAACCTAACCTAACCTTGTCGTGAATGGTTCGTGGGGCTATCCGTGCTTTTTTCTAGTTTTATAAACGAATTTAACTATGTTGCCTAACCTAACTCAACCTAACCTAACCTTGCCGTGAATGGTTCGTGGGGCTATCCGTGCTTTTTTCTAATTTTATAAACGAATTTAACTATGTTGCCTAACCTAACTCAACCTAACCTAACCTTGTCGTGAATGGTTCGTGGGGCTCTACGTGCTTTTTTGTAATTTTATAAAACGAATTTAACTATGTTGCCTAACCTAACTCAACCTAACTTAACCTTGCCGTGAATGGTTCGTGGGGCTATCCGTGCTTTTTTGTAATTTTTTAAAACGAATTTAACTATGTTGATTAACCTAACTCAACCTAACCTAACCTTGCCGTGAATGGTTCGTGGGGCTATCCGTGATTTTTTCTAATTTTAAAAATGAATTTAACTATGTTGCCTAACCTAACTCAACCTAACCTAACCTTGTCGTGAATGGTTCGTGGGGCTATCCATGCATTTTTCTAATTTTTGAAACGAAATTAACTATGTTGCCTAACCTAACTCAACCTAACCTAACCTTCTCGTGAATGGTTCGTGGGGCTATCCGTGCATTCCTTTCTAATTTTTAAAACGATTTAAACTATGTTGCCTAACCTAACTCAACCAAACCTAACCTTGCCGTGAATAGTTCTTGGGGCTATCCCTGCATTTTTCTAATTTTTAAAACGATTTTAACTTCGTTGCCCAACCAAACTCAACCTAACCTAACCTTACCGTGAATA
Organism: Lepisma saccharinum; assembly: GCF_977018435.1. Classification (NCBI taxonomy): domain Eukaryota; kingdom Metazoa; phylum Arthropoda; class Insecta; order Zygentoma; family Lepismatidae; genus Lepisma; species Lepisma saccharinum. The sequence continues at coordinate 89,814,201 of NC_139239.1, forward strand.
GTTCGTGTGGCTATCCCTGCATTTTTCTAATTTTTAAAAACAAATTTAACTATGTTGCCTAAATTAACTCAACCTAACGTAACCTTGCCGTGAATGGTTCGTGGGGCTATCCGAGCATTTCTTCTAGTTTCAAAAACGAATTTAACTATGTTGCCTCACCTAACTCAACCTAACCTAACCTTGCCGTGAATGGTACGTGGGGCTATCCCTGTATTCCTTACTAATTTTTCAAACGATTTTAACTATCTTGCCTAACCTAACTCAATCTAACCTAACCTTGCCGTGAATGGTTCGTGGGGCTATACTCTTTTTTCTAATTTTATAAACGTATTTTACTATGTAGCCTAACCTAACTCAACCTATCCTAACCTTGTCGTGAATGGTTCGTGGGGCTATCCGTGCTTCTTTCTAATTTTATAAACGAATTTAACTATGTAGCTTAACCTAACTCAACCTAACCTAACCTTGCCGTGAATGGTTCGTCGGGCTATCCGTGCATTTTTCTAGTTTTATAAACGAATTTAACTATGTTGCCTAACCTAACTCAACCTAACCTAACCTTGCCGTGAATGGTTCGTGGGGCTATCCGTGCTTTTTTCTAATTTTATAAACGAATTTAACTATGTTGCCTAACCTAACTCAACCTAACCTAACCTTGTCGTGAATGGTTCGTGGGGCTCTACGTGCTTTTTTGTAATTTTATAAAACGAATTTAACTATGTTGCCTAACCTAACTCAACCTAACTTAACCTTGTCGTGAATGGTTCGTGGGCCTATCCGTGCTTTTTTGTAATTTTTTAAACGAATTTAACTATGTTGCCTAACCTAACTCAACCTAACCTAACCTTGCCGTCAATGGTTCGTGGGGCTATCCGTGATTTTTTCTAATTTTATAAACGAATTTAACTATGTTGCCTAACCTAACTCAACCTAACCTAACCTTGTCGTGAATGGTTCGTGGGGCTATCCAAGCATTTTTCTAATTTTTGAAACGAAATTAACTATGTTGCCTAACCTAACTCAACCTAACCTAACCTTCTCGTGAGTGGTTCGTGGGGCTATCCGTGCATTCCTTTCTAATTTATAAAACGATTTCAACTATGTTGCCTAACTTAACTCAACCTAACCTAACCTTGCCGTTAATGGTTCGTGGGGCTATCCGTGATTTTTTCAAATTTTATAAACGAATTTAACTATGTTGCCTAACCTAACTCAACCTAACCTAACCTTGCCGTGAACGGTTCGTGGGGCTATCCGAGCATTTCTTCTAGTTTCAAAAACGAATTTAACTTAGTTGCCTAACCTAACTCAACCTAACCTAACCTTGCCGTGAATGGTACGTGGGGCTATCCTTGTATTCCTTTCTAATTTTTAAAACGATTTTAACTATCTTGCCTAACCTAACTCAACCTAACCTAACCTTGCCGTGAATGGTTCGTGGGGCTATACTCTTTTTTTCTAATTTTATAAACGAATTCTACAATGTAGCCTAACCTAACTCAACCTAACCTAACCTTGTCGTGAATGGTTCGTGGAGCTATCCGTGCTTTTTTCTAATTTTATAAACGAATTTAACTATGTAGCTTAACCTAACTCAACCTAACCTAACCTTGCCGTGAATGGTTCGTCGGGCTATCCGTGCATTTTTCTAATTTTATAAAACGAATTTATCTATGTTGCCTAACCTAACTCAACCTAACATAACCTTGCCGTGAATGGTTCGTGGGGCTCTACGTGCTTTCTTCTAATTTTATAAACGAATTTAACTATGTTGCCTAACCTAACTCAACCTAACCTAACCTTGTGAATGGTTCGTGGGGCTGTCCGTGATTTTTTCTAATTTTATATACGAATTTAACTGTGTTGCCTAACCTAACTCAACCTAACCTAACCTTGCCTTGAATGGTTCGTGGGGCTATCCGTGCTTTTTTCTAATTTTTTAAACGAATTTAACTATGTAGCCTAACCTAACTCAACCTAACCTAACCTTGTCGTGAATCGTTCGTGGGGCTATCCGTGCTTTTTTCTAAGTTTATAAACGAATTTAAATATGTTGCCTAACCTAACTCCACCTAACTTAACCTTGTCGTAAATCGTTCGTGGGGCTATCCGTGCACTTTTCTAATTTTTAAAAACGAATTTAATTGTGTTGCCTAACCTAACTCAACCTAACCTAACCTTGTCGTGAATGGTTCCTGGGGCTATCCGTGCTTTTTTCTAATTTTATAAACGAATTTAACTATGTTGCCTAACCTAACTCAACCTAACCTAACCTTGCCGTGAATGGTTCGTAAGGATATCCGTGCATTTTTCTAATTTTAAAAAACGAATTTAACTATGTTGCCTAACCTAACTCAACCTAACGTAACCTTGCCGTGAATGGTTCGTGGGGCTATCCGTGCTTTTTTCTAATTTTATAAACGAATTTAACTATGTTGCCTAACCTAACTCAACCTAACCTAACCTTGCCGTGAATGGTTCGTGGGGCTATCCGTGCTTTTATGTAATTTTATAAACGAATATTACTATGTTGCCTAACCTAACTCAACCTAACCTAACCTTGTCGTGAATGGTTCGTGGGGCTATCCGTGCTTTTTTCTAATTTTATAAACGAATTTAACTATGTAGCCTAACCTAACTCAACCTAACCTAACCTTGCCGAGAATGGTTCGTCGGGCTATCCGTGCATTTTTCTAATTTTAAAAAACGAATTTAACTATGTTGCCTAACCTAACTGAACCTAACCTAACCTTGTTGTGAATGGTTCGTGGGGCTATCCGTGAATTTTACTAATTTTTAAAAACGAATTTATCTATGTTGCCTAAACTAAATCAACCTAACCTAACCTTGTCGTGAATGGTTCGTGGGGCTATCCGTGCTTTTTTCTAATTTTATAAACGAATTTAACTATGTTGCCTAACCTAACTCAACCTAACCTAACCTTGTCGTGAATGGTTCGTGGGGCTATCCGTGATTTTTTCTAATTTTATAAACGAATTTAACTATGTTGCCTAACCTAACTCAACCTAACCTAACCTTGTCGTGAATGGTTCGTGGGGCTATCCGTCCCTTTTTTCTAATTTTATAAACGAATTTAACTATGTTGACTAACCTAACTCAACCTAACCTTACCTTGTCGTGAATGGTTCGTGGGGCTATCCGTGCTTTTTTCTAATTTTATAAACGAATTTAACTATGTTGCCTAACCTAACTCAACCTAACCTAACCTTGCCGTGAATGGTTCGTTTAGCTATCCGTGCTTTTTTCTAATTTTATAAACGAAGTTAACTATGTTGCCTAACCTAACTCAACCTAACCTAACCTTGTCGTGAATGGTTCGTGGGGCTATCCATGCATTTTTCTAATTTTTGAAACGAAATTAACTATGTTGCCTAACCTAACTCAACCTAACCTAACCTTCTCGTGAGTGGTTCGTGGGGCTATCCGTGCATTCCTTTCTAATTTTTAAAACGATTTTAACTATGTTGCCTAACCTAACTCAACCTAACCTAACCTTGCCGTGAATAGTTCGTGGGGCTATCCCTGCATTTTTCTAATTTTTAAAACGATTTTAACTATGTTGCCCAACCAAACTCAACCTAACCTAACCTTACCGTGAATAGTTCGTGGGGCTATCCCTGCATTTTTCTAATTTTTAAAAACAAATTTAACTATCTTGCCTAAATTAACTCAACCTAACGTAACCTTGCCGTGAATGGTTCGTGGGGCTATCCGAGCATTTCTTCTAGTTTCAAAAACGAATTTACCTATGTTGCCTAACCTAACTCAACCTAACCTAACCTTGCCGTGAATGGTACGTGGGGCTATCCTTGTATTTCTTTCTAATTTTTAAAACGATTTTAACTATCTTTCCTAACCTAACTCAACCTAACCTAACCTTGCCGTGAATGGTTCGTGGGGCTATACTCTTTTTTTCTAATTTTATAAACGAATTTTACTATGTAGCCTAACCTAACTCAACCTATCCTAACCTTGTCGTGAATGGTTCGTGGGGCTATCCGTGCTTTTTTCTAATTTTATAAACGAATTTAACTATGTAGCTTAACCTAACTCAACCTAACCTAACCTTGCCGTGAATGGTTCGTCGGGCTATCCGTGCATTTTTCTAATTTTATAAAACGAATTTAACTATGTTGCCTAACCTAACTCAACCTAACCTAACCTTGCCGTGAATGGTTCGTGGGGCTCTACGTGCTTTCTTCTAATTTTATAAACGAATTTAACTATGTTGCCTAACCTAACTCAACCTAACCTAACCTTGTGAATGGTTCGTGGGGCTGTCCGTGCTTTTTTCTAATTTTATATACGAATTTAACTGTGTTGCCTAACATAACTCAACCTAACCTAACCTTGCCTTGAATGGTTCGTGGGGCTATCCGTGCTTTTTTCTAATTTTATAAACGAATTTAACTATGTAGCCTAACCTAACTCAACCTAAACTAACCTTGTCGTGAATGGTTCGTGGGGCTATCCGTGCTTTTTTCTAATTTTATAAACGAATTTAAATATGTTGCCTAACCTAACTCCACCTAACCTAACCTTGTCGTAAATGGTTCGTGGGGCTATCCGTTCACTTTTCTAATTTTTAAAAACGAATTTCATTGTGTTGCCTAACCTAACTCAACCTAACCTAACCTTGTCATGAATGGTTCCTGGGGCTATCCGTGCTTTTTTCTAGTTTTATAAACGAATTTAACTATGTAGCCTAACCTAAATCAACCCAACCTAACTTTGCCGTGAATGGTTCGTGGGGCTATCCGTGCATTTTTCTAATTTTATAAACGAATTTAACTATGTTGCCTAACCTAACTCAACCTAACCTAACCTTGCCGTGAATGGTTCGTCGGAATATCCGTGCATTTTTCTAATTTAAAAAACGAATTTAACTATGTTGCCTAACCTAACTCAACCTAACCTAGCCTTTTCGTGAATGGTTCGTGGGGCTATCCGTGCTTTTTTCTAATTTTATAAACGAATTTAACTATGTTGCCTAACCTAACTCAACCTAACCTAACCTTGCCGTGAATGGTTCGTGGGGTTATCCGTGCTTTTTTCTAATTTTATAAACGAATTTAACTATGTTGCCTAACCTAACTCAACCTAACCTAACCTTGCCGTGAATGGTTCGTGGGGTTATCCGTGCATTTTACTAATTTTTAAAAACGAGTTTCACTATGTTGCCTAAACTAACTAAACATAATCTAACCTTTTCGTGAATGATTCGTGGGGCTATCCTTGAATTTTACTAATTTTTCTAAACGAATTTAACTATGTTGCCTAACCTAACTCAACCTAACCTAACCTTTTCGTGAATGGTTCGTGGGGCTATCCGTGCTTTTTTCTAATTTTATAAACGAATTTAACTATGTTGCCTAACCTAACTCAACCTAACCTAACCTTTTCGTAAATGGTTCGTGGGGCTATCCGTGCTTTTTTCTAATTTATTAAAACGAATTTAGCTATGTTGCCTAACCTAACTCAACCTAACCTAACCTTGTCGTGAATGGTTCGTGGGGCTATCCGTGCTTTTTTCTAGTTTTATAAACGAATTTAACTATGTTGCCTAACCTAACTCAACCTAACCTAACCTTGCCGTGAATGGTTCGTGGGGCTATCCGTGCTTTTTTCTAATTTTATAAACGAATTTAACTATGTTGCCTAACCTAACTCAACCTAACCTAACCTTGTCGTGAATGGTTCGTGGGGCTCTACGTGCTTTTTTGTAATTTTATAAAACGAATTTAACTATGTTGCCTAACCTAACTCAACCTAACTTAACCTTGCCGTGAATGGTTCGTGGGGCTATCCGTGATTTTTTCTAATTTTAAAAATGAATTTAACTATGTTGCCTAACCTAACTCAACCTAACCTAACCTTGTCGTGAATGGTTCGTGGGGCTATCCATGCATTTTTCTAATTTTTGAAACGAAATTAACTATGTTGCCTAACCTAACTCAACTAACCTAACCTTCTCGTGAATGGTTCGTGGGGCTATCCGTGCATTCCTTTCTAATTTTTAAAACGATTTAAACTATGTTGCCTAACCTAACTCAACCAAACCTAACCTTGCCGTGAATAGTTCTTGGGGCTATCCCTGCATTTTTCTAATTTTTAAAACGATTTTAACTTCGTTGCCCAACCAAACTCAACCTAACCTAACCTTACCGTGAATAGTTCGTGGGGCTATCCCTGCATTTTTCTAATTTTTAAAAACAAATTTAACTATGTTGCCTAAATTAACTCAACCTAACGTAACCTTGCCGTGAATGGTTCGTGGGGCTATCCGAGCATTTCTTCTAGTTTCAAAAACGAATTTAACTATGTTGCCTCACCTAACTCAACCTAACCTAACCTTGCCGTGAATGGTACGTGGGGCTATCCCTGTATTCCTTACTAATTTTTCAAACGATTTTAACTATCTTGCCTAACCTAACTCAATCTAACCTAACCTTGCCGTGAATGGTTCGTGGGGCTATACTCTTTTTTCTAATTTTATAAACGTATTTTACTATGTAGCCTAACCTAACTCAACCTAACCTAACCTTGTCGTGAATGGTTCGTGGGGCTATCCGTGCTTTTTTCTAATTTTATAAACGAATTTAACTATGTAGCTTAACCTAACTCAACCTAACCTAACCTTGCCGTGAATGGTTCGTCGGGCTATCCGTGCATTTTTCTAGTTTTATAAACGAATTTAACTATGTTGCCTAACCTAACTCAACCTAACCTAACCTTGCCGTGAATGGTTCGTGGGGCTATCCGTGCTTTTTTCTAATTTTATAAACGAATTTAACTATGTTGCCTAACCTAACTCAACCTAACCTAACCTTGTCGTGAATGGTTCGTGGGGCTCTACGTGCTTTTTTGTAATTTTATAAAACGAATTTAACTATGTTGCCTAACCTAACTCAACCTAACTTTACCTTGTCGTGAATGGTTCGTGGGCCTATCCGTGCTTTTTTGTAATTTTTTTAAACGAATTTAACTATGTTGCCTAACCTAACTCAACCTAACCTAACCTTGCCGTCAATGGTTCGTGGGGCTATCCGTGATTTTTTCTAATTTTATAAACGAATTTAACTATGTTGCCTAACCTAACTCAACCTAACCTAACCTTGTCGTGAATGGTTCGTGGGGCTATCCAAGCATTTTTCTAATTTTTGAAACGAAATTAACTATGTTGCCTAACCTAACTCAACCTAACCTAACCTTCTCGTGAGTGGTTCGTGGGGCTATCCGTGCATTCCTTTCTAATTTATAAAACGATTTCAACTATGTTGCCTAACTTAACTCAACCTAACCTAACCTTGCCGTTAATGGTTCGTGGGGCTATCCGTGATTTTTTCAAATTTTATAAACGAATTTAACTATGTTGCCTAACCTAACTCAACCTAACCTAACCTTGCCGTGAATGGTTCGTGGGGCTATCCGAGCATTTCTTCTAGTTTCAAAAACGAATTTAACTATGTTGCCTAACCTAACTCAACCTAACCTAACCTTGCCGTGAATGGTACGTGGGGCTATCCTTGTATTCCTTTCTAATTTTTAAAACGATTTTAACTATCTTGCCTAACCTAACTCAACCTAACCTAACCTTGCCGTGAATGGTTCGTGGGGCTATACTCTTTTTTTCTAATTTTATAAACGAATTCTACAATGTAGCCTAACCTAACTCAACCTAACCTAACCTTGTCGTGAATGGTTCGTGGAGCTATCCGTGCTTTTTTCTAATTTTATAAACGAATTTAACTATGTAGCTTAACCTAACTCAACCTAACCTAACCTTGCCGTGAATGGTTCGTCGGGCTATCCGTGCATTTTTCTAATTTTATAAAACGAATTTATCTATGTTGCCTAACCTAACTCAACCTAACATAACCTTGCCGTGAATGGTTCGTGGGGCTCTACGTGCTTTCTTCTAATTTTATAAACGAATTTAACTATGTTGCCTAACCTAACTCAACCTAACCTAACCTTGTGAATGGTTCGTGGGGCTGTCCGTGATTTTTTCTAATTTTATATACGAATTTAACAGTGTTGCCTAACCTAACTCAACCTAACCTAACCTTGCCTTGAATGGTTCGTGGGGCTATCCGTGCTTTTTTCTAATTTTTTAAACGAATTTAACTATGTAGCCTAACCTAACTCAACCTAACCTAACCTTGTCGTGAATCGTTCGTGGGGCTATCCGTGCTTTTTTCTAAGTTTATAAACGAATTTAAATATGTTGCCTAACCTAACTCCACCTAACTTAACCTTGTCGTAAATCGTTCGTGGGGCTATCCGTGCACTTTTCTAATTTTTAAAAACGAATTTAATTGTGTTGCCTAACCTAACTCAACCTAACCTAACCTTGTCGTGAATGGTTCCTGGGGCTATCCGTGCTTTTTTCTAATTTTATAAACGAATTTAACTATGTTGCCTAACCTAACTCAACCTAACCTAACCTTGCCGTGAATGGTTCGTAAGGATATCCGTGCATTTTTCTAATTTTAAAAAACGAATTTAACTATGTTGCCTAACCTAACTCAACCTAACGTAACCTTGCCGTGAATGGTTCGTGGGGCTATCCGTGCTTTTTTCTAATTTTATAAACGAATTTAACTATGTTGCCTAACCTAACTCAACCTAACCTAACCTTGCCGTGAATGGTTCGTGGGGCTATCCGTGCTTTTATGTAATTTTATAAACGAATATTACTATGTTGCCTAACCTAACTCAACCTAACCTAACCTTGTCGTGAATGGTTCGTGGGGCTATCCGTGCTTTTTTCTAATTTTATAAACGAATTTAACTATGTAGCCTAACCTAATTCAACCTAACCTAACCTTGCCGAGAATGGTTCGTCGGGCTATCCGTGCATTTTTCTAATTTTAAAAAACGAATTTAGCTATGTTGCCTAACCTAACTGAACCTAACCTAACCTTGTTGTGAATGGTTCGTGGGGCTATCCGTGAATTTTACTAATTTTTAAAAACGAATTTATCTATGTTGCCTAAACTAAATCAACCTAACCTAACTTTGTCGTGAATGGTTCGTGGGGCTATCCGTGCTTTTTTCTAATTTTATAAACGAATTTAACTATGTTGCCTAACCTAACTCAACCTAACCTAACCTTGTCGTGAATGGTTCGTGGGGCTATCCGTGCTTTTTTCTAATTTTATAAACGAATTTAACTATGTTGCCTAACCTAACTCAACCTAACCTAACCTTGTCGTGAATGGTTCGTGGGGCTATCCGTCCCTTTTTTCTAATTTTATAAACGAATTTAACTATGTTGACTAACCTGACTCAACCTAACCTAACCTTGTCGTGAATGGTTCGTGAGGCTATCCGTGCTTTTTTCTAATTTTATAAACGAATTTAACTATGTTGCCTAACCTAACTCAACCTAACCTAACCTTGCCGTGAATGGTTCGTTTAGCTATCCGTGCTTTTTTCTAATTTTATAAACGAATTTAACTATGTTGCCTAACCTAACTCAACCTAACCTAACCTTGTCGTGAATGGTTCGTGGGGCTATCCATGCATTTTTCTAATTTTTGAAACGAAATTAACTATGTTGCCTAACCTAACTCAACCTAACCTAACCTTCTCGTGAGTGGTTCGTGGGGCTATCCGTACATTCCTTTCTAATTTCTAAAACGATTTTAACTATGTTGCCTAACCTAACTCAACCTAACCTAACCTTGCCGTGAATAGTTCGTGGGGCTATCCCTGCATTTTTCTAATTTTTAAAACGATTTTAACTATGTTGCCCAACCAAACTCAACCTAACCTAACCTTACCGTGAATAGTTCGTGGGGCTATCCCTGCATTTTTCTAATTTTTAAAAACAAATTTAACTATCTTGCCTAAATTAACTCAACCTAACGTAACCTTGCCGTGAATGGTTCGTAGGGCTATCCGAGCATTTCTTCTAGTTTCAAAAACGAATTTACCTATGTTGCCTAACCTAACTCAACCTAACCTAACCTTGCCGTGAATGGTACGTGGGGCTATCCTTGTATTTCTTTCTAATTTTTAAAATGATTTTAACTATCTTTCCTAACCTAACTCAACCTAACCTAACCTTGCCGTGAATGGTTCGTGGGGCTATACTCTTTTTTTCTAATTTTATAAACGAATTTTACTATGTAGCCTAACCTAACTCAACCTATCCTAACCTTGTCGTGAATGGTTCGTGGGGCTATCCGTGCTTTTTTCTAATTTTATAAACGAATTTAACTATGTAGCTTAACCTAACTCAACCTAACCTAACCTTGCCGTGAATGGTTCGTCGGGCTATCCGTGCATTTTTCTAATTTTATAAAACGAATTTAACTATGTTGCCTAACCTAACTCAACCTAACCTAACCTTGCCGTGAATGTTTCGTGGCGCTCTACGTGCTTTCTTCTAATTTTATAAACGAATTTAACTATGTTGCCTAACCTAACTCAACCTAACCTAACCTTGTGAATGGTTCGTGGGGCTGTCCGTGCTTTTTTCTAATTTTATATACGAATTTAACTGTGTTGCCTAACATAACTCAACCTAACCTAACCTTGCCTTGAATGGTTCGTGGGGCTATCCGTGCTTTTTTCTAATTTTATAAACGAATTTAACTATGTAGCCTAACCTAACTCAACCTAAACTAACCTTGTCGTGAATGGTTCGTGGGGCTATCCGTGCTTTTTTCTAATTTTATAAACGAATTTAAATATGTTGCCTAACCTAACTCCACCTAACCTAACCTTGTCGTAAATGGTTCGTGGGGCTATCCGTTCACTTTTCTAATTTTTAAAAACGAATTTCATTGTGTTGCCTAACCTAACTCAACCTAACCTAACCTTGTCATGAATGGTTCCTGGGGCTATCCGTGCTTTTTTCTAGTTTTATAAACGAATTTAACTATGTAGCCTAACCTAAATCAACCCAACCTAACTTTGCCGTGAATGGTTCGTGGGGCTATCCGTGCATTTTTCTAATTTTATAAACGAATTTAACTATGTTGCCTAACCTAACTCAACCTAACCTAACCTTGCCGTGAATGGTTCGTCGGAATATCCGTGCATTTTTCTAATTTAAAAAACGAATTTAACTATGTTGCCTAACCTAACTCAACCTAACCTAGCCTTTTCGTGAATGGTTCGTGGGGCTATCCGTGCTTTTTTCTAATTTTATAAACGAATTTAACTATGTTGCCTAACCTAACTCAACCTAACCTAACCTTGCCGTGAATGGTTCGTGGGGTTATCCGTACATTTTACTAATTTTTAAAAACGAGTTTCACTATGTTGCCTAACCTAACTAAACATAATCTAACCTTTTCGTGAATGATTCGTGGGGCTATCCTTGAATTTTACTAATTTTTATAAACGAATTTAACTATGCTGCCTAACCTAACTCAACCTAACGTAACCTTTTCGTGATTGGTTCGTGGGGCTATCCGTGCTTTTTTCTAATTTTATAAACGAATTTAACTATGTTGCCTAACCTAACTCAACCTAACCTAACCTTGTCGTAAATGGTTCGTGGGGCTATCCGTGCTTTTTTCTAATTTATTAAAACGAATTTAACTATGTTGCCTAACCTAACTCAACCTAACCTAACCTTGTCGTGAATGGTTCGTGGGGCTATCCGTGTTTTTTCTAGTTTTATAAACGAATTTAACTATGTTGCCTAACCTAACTCAACCTAACCTAACCTTGCCGTGAATGGTTCGTGGGGCTATCCGTGCTTTTTTCTAATTTTATAAACGAATTTAACTATGTTGCCTAACCTAACTCAACCTAACCTAACCTTGCCGTGAATGGTTCGTCGGGCTATCCGTGCATTTTTCTAGTTTTATAAACGAATTTAACTATGTTGCCTAACCTAACTCAACCTAACCTAACCTTGCCGTGAATGGTTCGTGGGGCTATCCGTGCTTTTTTCTAATTTTATAAACGAATTTAACTATGTTGCCTAACCTAACTCAACCTAACCTAACCTTGTCGTGAATGGTTCGTGGGGCTCTACGTGCTTTTTTGTAATTTTATAAAACGAATTTAACTATGTTGCCTAACCTAACTCAACCTAACTTAACCTTGTCGTGAATGGTTCGTGGGGCTATCCGTGCTTTTTTGTAATTTTTTTAAACGAATTTAACTATGTTGCCTAACCTAACTCAACCTAACCTAACTTTGCCGTCAATGGTTCGTGGGGCTATCCGTGATTTTTTCTAATTTTATAAACGAATTTAACTATGTTGCCTAACCTAACTCAACCTAACCTAACCTTGTCGTGAATGGTTCGTGGGGCTATCCAAGCATTTTTCTAATTTTTGAAACGAAATTAACTATGTTGCCTAACCTAACTCAACCTAACCTAACCTTCTCGTGAGTGGTTCGTTGGGCTATCCGTGCATTCCTTTCTAATTTTTAAAACGATTTTAACTATGTTGCCTAACCTAACTCAACCTAACCTAACCTTGCCGTTAATGGTTCGTGGGGCTATCCGTGATTTTTTCAAATTTTATAAACGAATTTAACTGTTGCCTAAACTAACTCAACCTAACCTAACCTTGCCGTGAATGGTTCGTGGGGCTATCCGAGCATTTCTTCTAGTTTCAAAAACGAATTTAACTATGTTGCCTAACCTAACTCAACCTAACCTAACCTTGCCGTGAATGGTACGTGGGGCTATCCTTGTATTCCTTTCTAATTTTTAAAACGATTTTAACTATCTTGCCTAACCTAACTCAACCTAACCTAACCTTGCCGTGATTGGTTCGTGGGGCTATACTCTTTTTTTCTAATTTTATAAACGAATTTTACAATGTAGCCTAACCTAACTCAACCTAACCTAACCTTGTCGTGAATGGTTCGTGGAGCTATCCGTGCTTTTTTCTAATTTTATAAACGAATTTAACTATGTAGCTTAACCTAACTCAACCTAACCTAACCTTGCCGTGAATGGTTCGTCGGGCTATCCGTGCATTTTTCTAATTTTATAAAACGAATTTATCTATGTTGCCTAACCTAACTCAACCTAACATAACCTTGCCGTGAATGGTTCGTGGGGCTCTACGTGCTTTCTTCTAATTTTATAAACGAATTTAACTATGTTGCCTAACCTAACTCAACCTAACCTAACCTTGTGAATGGTTCGTGGGGCTGTCCGTGATTTTTTCTAATTTTATATACGAATTTAACTGTGTTGCCTAACCTAACTCAACCTAACCTAACCTTGCCTTGAATGGTTCGTGGGGCTATCCGTGCTTTTTTCTAATTTTTTAAACGAATTTAACTATGTAGCCTAACCTTACTCAACCTAACCTAACCTTGTCGTGAATCGTTCCTGGGGCTATCCGTGCTTTTTTCTAAGTTTATAAACGAATTTAAATATGTTGCCTAACCTAACTCCACCTAACTTAACCTTGTCGTAAATCGTTCGTGGGGCTATCCGTGCACTTTTCTAATTTTTAAAAACGAATTTAATTGTGTTGCCTAACCTAACTCAACCTAACCTAACCTTGTCGTGAATGGTTCCTGGGGCTATCCGTGCTTTTTTCTAATTTTATAAACTAATTTAACTATGTAGCCTAACCTAACTCAACCCAACCTAACTTTGCCGTGAATGGCTCGTGGGGCTATCCGTGCATTTTTCTAATTTTATAAACGAATTTAACTATGTTGCCTAACCTAACTCAACCTAACCTAACCTTGCCGTGAATGGTTCGTAAGGATATCCGTGCATTTTTCTAATTTTAAAAAACGAATTTAACTATGTTGCCTAACCTAACTCAACCTAACGTAACCTTGCCGTGAATGGTTCGTGAGGCTATCCGTGCTTTTTTCTAATTTTATAAACGAATTTAACTATGTTGCCTAACCTAACTCAACCTAACCTAACCTTGCCGTGAATGGTTCGTGGGGCTATCCGTGCTTTTATGTAATTTTATAAACGAATATTACTATGTAGCCTAACCTAACTCAACCTAACCTAACCTTGTCGTGAATGGTTCGTGGGGCTATCCGTGCTTTTTTCTAATTTTATAAACGAATTTAACTATGTAGCCTAACCTAACTCAACCTAACCTAACCTTGCCGAGAATGGTTCGTCGGGCTATCCGTGCATTTTTCTAATTTTAAAAAACGAATTTAACTATGTTGCCTAACCTAACTGAACCTAACCTAACCATGTTGTGAATGGTTCGTGGGGCTATCCGTGAATTTTACTAATTTTTAAAAACGAATTTATCTATGTTGCCTAACCTAAATCAACCTAACCTAACCTTGTCGTGAATGGTTCGTGGGGCTATCCGTGCTTTTTTCTAATTTTATAAACGAATTTAACTATGTTGCCTAACCTAACTCAACCTAACCTAACCTTGTCGTGAATGGTTCGTGGGGCTATCCGTGCTTTTTTCTAATTTTATAAACGAATTTAACTATGTTGCCTAACCTAACTCAACCTAACCTAACTTTGTCGTGAATGGTTCGTGGGGCTATCCGTCCCTTTTTTCTAATTTTATAAACGAATTTAACTATGTTGCCTAACCTAACTCAACCTAACCTAACCTTGTCGTGAATGGTTCGTGGGGCTATCCGTGCTTTTTTCTAATTTTATAAACGAATTTAACTATGTTGCCTAACCTAACTCAATCTAACCTAACCTTGCCGTGAATGGTTCGTTTAGCTATCCTTGCTTTTTTCTAATTTTATAAACGAATTTAACTATGTTGCCTAACCTAACTCAACCTAACCTAACCTTGTCGTGAATGGTTCGTGGGACTATCCATGCATTTTTCTAATTTTTGAAACGAAATTAACTATGTTGAATAACCTAACTCAACCTAACCTAACCTTCTCGTGAGTGGTTCGTGGGGCTATCCGTGCATTCCTTTCTAATTTTTAAAACGATTTTAACTATGTTGCCTAACCTAACTCAACCTAACCTAACCTTGCCGTGAATAGTTCGTGGGGCTATCCCTGCATTTTTCTAATTTTAAAAACGATTTTAACTATGTTGCCCAACCAAACTCAACCTAACCTAACCTTACCTTGAATAGTTCGTGGGGCTATCCCTGCATTTTTCTAATTTTTAAAAACAAATTTAACTATCTTGCCTAAATTAACTCAACCTAACGTAACCTTGCCGTGAATGGTTCGTGGGGCTATCCGAGCTTTTCTTCTAGTTTCAAAAACGAATTTACCTATGTTGCCTAACCTAACTCAACCTAACCTAACCTTGCCGTGAATGGTACGTGGGGATATCCTTGTATTCCTTGCTAATTTTTAAAACGATTTTAACTATCTTTCCTAACCTAACTCAACCTAACCTAACCTTGCCGTGAATGGTTCGTGGGGCTATACTCTTTTTTTCTAATTTTATAAACGAATTTTACTATGTAGCCTAACCTAACTCAACCTATCCTAACCTTGTCGTGAATGGTTCGTGGGGCTATCCGTGTTTTTTCTAATTTTATAAACGAATTTAACTATGTAGCTTAACCTAACTCAACCTAACCTAACCTTGCCGTGAATGGTTCGTCGGGCTATCCGTGCATTTTTCTAATTTTATAAATCGAATTTAACTATGTTGCCTAACCTAACTCAACCTAACCTAACCTTGCCGTGAATGGTTCGTGGGGCTCTACGTGCTTTCTTCTAATTTTATAAACGAATTTAACTATGTTGCCTAACCTAACTCAACCTAACCTAACCTTGTGAATGGTTCGTGGGGCTGTCCGTGCTTTTTTCTAATTTTATATACGAATTTAACTGTGTTGCCTAACATAACTCAACCTAACCTAACCTTGCCTTGAATGGTTCGTGGGGCTATCCGTGCTTTTTTCTAATTTTATAAACGAATTTAACTATGTAGCCTAACCTAACTCAACCTAAACTAACCTTGTCGTGAATGGTTCGTGGGGCTATCCGTGCTTTTTTCTAATTTTATAAACGAATTTAAATATGTTGCCTAACCTAACTCCACCTAACCTAACCTTGTCGTAAATGGTTCGTGGGGCTATCCGTTCACTTTTCTAATTTTTAAAAACGAATTTAATTGTGTTGCCTAACCTAACTCAACCTAACCTAACCTTGTCATGAATGGTTCCTGGGGCTATCCGTCCCTTTTTTCTAATTTTATAAACGAATTTAACTATGTTGCCTAACCTAACTCAACCTAACCTAACCTTGTCGTGAATGGTTCGTGGGGCTATCCAAGCATTTTTCTAATTTTTGAAACGAAATTAACTATGTTGCCTAACCTAACTCAACCTAACCTAACCTTCTCGTGAGTGGTTCGTGGGGCTATCCGTGCATTCCTTTCTAATTTTTAAAACGATTTTAACTATGTTGCCTAACCTAACTCAACCTAACCTAACCTTGCCGTGAATGGTTCGTGGGGCTCTACGTGCTTTCTTCTAATTTTATAAACGAATTTAACTATGTTGCCTAACCTAACTCAACCTAACCTAACCTTGTGAATGGTTCGTGGGGCTGTCCGTGCTTTTTTCTAATTTTATATACGAATTTAACTGTGTTGCCTAACATAACTCAACCTAACCTAACCTTGCCTTGAATGGTTCGTGGGGCTATCCGTGCTTTTTTCTAATTTTATAAACGAATTTAACTATGTAGCCTAACCTAACTCAACCTAAACTAACCTTGTCGTGAATGGTTCGTGGGGCTGTCCGTGCTTTTTTCTAATTTTATAAACGAATTTAACTATGTAGCCTAACCTAACTCAACCTAACCTAACCTTGTGAATGGTTCGTGGGGCTGTCCGTGCTTTTTTCTAATTTTATAAACGAATTTAACTATGTTGCCTAACCTAACTCAACCTAACCTAACTTTGTCGTGAATGGTTCGTGGGGCTATCCGTCCCTTTTTTCTAATTTTATAAACGAATTTAACTATGTTGCCTAACCTAACTCAACCTAACCTAACCTTGTCGTGAATGGTTCGTGGGGCTATCCAAGCATTTTTCTAATTTTTGAAACGAAATTAACTATGTTGCCTAACCTAACTCAACCTAACCTAACCTTCTCGTGAGTGGTTCGTGGGGCTATCCGTGCATTCCTTTCTAATTTTTAAAACGATTTTAACTATGTTGCCTAACCTAACTCAACCTAACCTAACCTTGCCGTTAATGGTTCGTGGGGCTATCCGTGATTTTTTCAAATTTTATAAACGAATTTAACTATGTTGCCTAACCTAACTCAACCTAACCTAACCTTGCCGTGAATGGTTCGTGGGGCTATCCGAGCATTTCTTCTAGTTTCAAAAACGAATTTAACTATGTTGCCTAACCTAACTCAACCTAACCTAACCTTGCCGTGAATGGTACGTGGGGCTATCCTTGTATTCCTTTCTAATTTTTAAAACGATTTTAACTATCTTGCCTAACCTAACTCAACCTAACCTAACCTTGCCGTGATTGGTTCGTGGGGCTATACTCTTTTTTTCTAATTTTATAAACGAATTTTACAATGTAGCCTAACCTAACTCAACCTAACCTAACCTTGTCGTGAATGGTTCGTGGAGCTATCCGTGCTTTTTTCTAATTTTATAAACGAATTTAACTATGTAGCTTAACCTAACTCAACCTAACCTAACCTTGCCGTGAATGGTTCGTCGGGCTATCCGTGCATTTTTCTAATTTTATAAAACGAATTTATCTATGTTGCCTAACCTAACTCAACCTAAAATAACCTTGCCGTGAATGGTTCGTGGGGCTCTACGTGCTTTCTTCTAATTTTATAAACGAATTTAACTATGTTGCCTAACCTAACTCAACCTAACCTAACCTTGTGAATGGTTCGTGGGGCTGTCCGTGATTTTTTCTAATTTTATATACGAATTTAACTGTGTTGCCTAACCTAACTCAACCTAACCTAACCTTGCCTTGAATGGTTCGTGGGGCTATCCGTGCTTTTTTCTAATTTTTTAAACGAATTTAACTATGTAGCCTAACCTTACTCAACCTAACCTAACCTTGTCGTGAATCGTTCGTGGGGCTATCCGTGCTTTTTTCTAAGTTTATAAACGAATTTAAATATGTTGCCTAACCTAACTCCACCTAACTTAACCTTGTCGTAAATCGTTCGTGGGGCTATCCGTGCACTTTTCTAATTTTTAAAAACGAATTTAATTGTGTTGCCTAACCTAACTCAACCTAACCTAACCTTGTCGTGAATGGTTCCTGGGGCTATCCGTGCTTTTTTGTAATTTTATAAACTAATTTAACTATGTAGCCTAACCTAACTCAACCCAACCTAACTTTGCCGTGAATGGCTCGTGGGGCTATCCGTGCATTTTTCTAATTTTATAAACGAATTTAACTATGTTGCCTAACCTAACTCAACCTAACCTAACCTTGCCGTGAATGGTTCGTAAGGATATCCGTGCATTTTTCTAATTTTAAAAAACGAATTTAACTATGTTGCCTAACCTAACTCAACCTAACCTAACCTTGTCGTGAATGGTTCGTGGGGCTATCCGTGCTTTTTTCTAATTTTATAAACGAATTTAACTATGTAGCCTAACCTAACTCAACCTAACCTAACCTTGCCGAGAATGGTTCGTCGGGCTATCCGTGCATTTTTCTAATTTTAAAAAACGAATTTAACTATGTTGCCTAACCTAACTGAACCTAACCTAACCATGTTGTGAATGGTTCGTGGGGCTATCCGTGAATTTTACTAATTTTTAAAAACGAATTTATCTATGTTGCCTAACCTAAATCAACCTAACCTAACCTTGTCGTGAATGGTTCGTGGGGCTATCCGTGCTTTTTTCTAATTTTATAAACGAATTTAACTATGTTGCCTAACCTAACTCAACCTAACCTAACCTTGTCGTGAATGGTTCGTGGGGCTATCCGTGCTTTTTTCTAATTTTATAAACGAATTTAACTATGTTGCCTAACCTAACTCAACCTAACCTAACTTTGTCGTGAATGGTTCGTGGGGCTATCCGTCCCTTTTTTCTAATTTTATAAACGAATTTAACTATGTTGCCTAACCTAACTCAACCTAACCTAACCTTGTCGTGAATGTTTCGTGGGGCTATCCGTGCTTTTTTCTAATTTTATAAACGAATTTAACTATGTTGCCTAACCTAACTCAATCTAACCTAACCTTGCCGTGAATGGTTCGTTTAGCTATCCTTGCTTTTTTCTAATTTTATAAACGAATTTAACTATGTTGCCTAACCTAACTCAACCTAACCTAACCTTGTCGTGAATGGTTCGTGGGACTATCCATGCATTTTTCTAATTTTTGAAACGAAATTAACTATGTTGCCTAACCTAACTCAACCTAACCTAACCTTCTCGTGAGTGGTTCGTGGGGCTATCCGTGCATTCCTTTCTAATTTTTAAAACGATTTTAACTATGTTGCCTAACCTAACTCAACCTAACCTAACCTTGCCGTGAATAGTTCGTGGGGCTATCCCTGCATTTTTCTAATTTTAAAAACGATTTTAACTATGTTGCCCAACCAAACTCAACCTAACCTAACCTTACCTTGAATAGTTCGTGGGGCTATCCCTGCATTTTTCTAATTTTTAAAAACAAATTTAACTATCTTGCCTAAATTAACTCAACCTAACGTAACCTTGCCGTGAATGGTTCGTGGGGCTATCCGAGCTTTTCTTCTAGTTTCAAAAACGAATTTACCTATGTTGCCTAACCTAACTCAACCTAACCTATCCTTGCCGTGAATGGTACGTGGGGATATCCTTGTATTCCTTGCTAATTTTTAAAACGATTTTAACTATCTTTCCTAACCTAACTCAACCTAACCTAACCTTGCCGTGAATGGTTCGTGGGGCTATACTCTTTTTTTCTAATTTTATAAACGAATTTTACTATGTAGCCTAACCTAACTCAACCTATCCTAACCTTGTCGTGAATGGTTCGTGGGGCTATCCGTGTTTTTTCTAATTTTATAAACGAATTTAACTATGTAGCTTAACCTAACTCAACCTAACCTAACCTTGCCGTGAATGGTTCGTCGGGCTATCCGTGCATTTTTCTAATTTTATAAATCGAATTTAACTATGTTGCCTAACCTAACTCAACCTAAACTAACCTTGCCGTGAATGGTTCGTGGGGCTCTACGTGCTTTCTTCTAATTTTATAAACGAATTTAACTATGTTGCCTAACCTAACTCAACCTAACCTAACCTTGTGAATGGTTCGTGGGGCTGTCCGTGCTTTTTTCTAATTTTATATACGAATTTAACTGTGTTGCCTAACATAACTCAACCTAACCTAACCTTGCCTTGAATGGTTCGTGGGGCTATCCGTGCTTTTTTCTAATTTTATAAACGAATTTAACTATGTAGCCTAACCTAACTCAACCTAAACTAACCTTGTCGTGAATGGTTCGTGGGGCTATCCGTGCTTTTTTCTAATTTTATAAACGAATTTAAATGTTGCCTAACCTAACTCCACCTAACCTAACCTTGTCGTAAATGGTTCGTGGGGCTATCCGTTCACTTTTCTAATTTTTAAAAACGAATTTAATTGTGTTGCCTAACCTAACTCAACCTAACCTAACCTTGTCATGAATGGTTCCTGGGGCTATCCGTGCTTTTTTCTAGTTTTATAAACGAATTTAACTATGTAGCCTAACCTAACTCAACCCAACCTAACTTTGCCGTGAATGGTTCGTGTGGCTATCCGTGCATTTTTCTAATTTAAAAAACGAATTTAACTATGTTGCCTAACCTAACTCAACCTAACCTAACCTTTTCGTGAATGGTTCGTGGGGCTATCCGTGCTTTTTTCTAATTTTATAAACGAATTTAACTATGTTGCCTAACCTAACTCAACCTAACCTAACCTTGCCGTGAATGGTTCGTGGGGTTATCCGTGCATTTTACTAATTTTTAAAAACGAGTTTCACTATGTTGCCTAACCTAACTAAACATAATCTAACCTTTTCGTGAATGATTCGTGGGGCTATCCTTGAATTTTACTAATTTTTGTAAACGAATTTAACTAAGTTGCCTAACCTAACTCAACCTAACCTAACCTTTTCGTGAATGGTTCGTGGGGCTATCCGTGCTTTTTCTAATTTTATAAACGAATTTAACTATGTTGCCTAACCTAACTCAACCTAACCTAACCTTGTCGTGAATGGTTCGTGGGGCTCTACGTGCTTTTTTGTAATTTTATAAAACGAATTTAACTATGTTGCCTAACCTAACTCAACCTAACTTAACCTTGCCGTGAATGGTTCGTGGGGCTATCCGTGCTTTTTTGTAATTTTTTAAAACGAATTTAACTATGTTGATTAACCTAACTCAACCTAACCTAACCTTGCCGTGAATGGTTCGTGGGGCTATCCGTGATTTTTTCTAATTTTATAAACGAATTTAACTATGTTGCCTAACCTAACTCAACCTAACCTAACCTTGTCGTGAATGGTTCGTGGGGCTATCCATGCATTTTTCTAATTTTTGAAACGAAATTAACTATGTTGCCTAACCTAACTCAACCTAACCTAACCTTGTCGTGAATGGTTCGTGGGGCTATCCGTGCATTCCTTTCTAATTTTTAAAACGATTTAAACTATGTTGCCTAAACTAACTCAACCAAACCTAACCTTGCCGTGAATAGTTCGTGGGGCTATCCCTGCATTTTTCTAATTTTTAAAACGATTTTAACTTCGTTGCCCAACCAAACTCAACCTAACCTAACCTTACCGTGAATAGTTCGTGGGGCTATCCCTGCATTTTTCTAATTTTTAAAAACAAATTTAACTATGTTGCCTAAATTAACTCAACCTAACGTAACCTTGCCGTGAATGGTTCGTGGGGCTATCCGAGCATTTCTTCTAGTTTCAAAAACGAATTTAACTATGTTGCCTAACCTAACTCAACCTAACCTAACCTTGCCGTGAATGGTACGTGGGGCTATCCTTGTATTCCTTTCTAATTTTTAAAACGATTTTAACTATCTTGCCTAACCTAACTCAACCTAACCTAACCTTGCCGTGAATGGTTCGTGGGGCTATACTCTTTTTTTCTAATTTTATAAACGAATTTTACAATGTAGCCTAACCTAACTCAACCTAACCTAACCTTGTCGTGAATGGTTCGTGGAGCTATCCGTGCTTTTTTCTAATTTTATAATCGAATTTAACTATGTAGCTTAACCTAACTCAACCTAACCTAACCTTGCCGTGAATGGTTCGTCGGGCTATCCGTGCATTTTTCTAATTTTATAAAACGAATTTATCTATGTTGCCTAACCTAACTCAACCTAACATAACCTTGCCGTGAATGTTTCTTGGGGCTCTACGTGCTTTTTTCTAATTTTATAAACGAATTTAACTATGTTGCCTAACCTAACTCAACCTAACCTAACCTTGTGAATGGTTCGTGGGGCTGTCCGTGATTTTTTCTAATTTTATATACGAATTTAACTGTGTTGCCTAACCTAACTCAACCTAACCTAACCTTGCCTTGAATGGTTCGTGGGGCTATCCGTGCTTTTTTCTAATTTTTTAAACGAATTTAACTATGTAGCCTAACCTAACTCAACCTAACCTAACCTTGTCGTGAATCGTTCGTGGGGCTATCCGTGCTTTTTTCTAAGTTTATAAACGAATTTAAATATGTTGCCTAACCTAACTCCACCTAACTTAACCTTGTCGTAAATCGTTCGTGGGGCTATCCGTGCACTTTTCTAATTTTTAAAAACGAATTTAATTGTGTTGCCTAACCTAACTCAACCTAACCTAACCTTGTCGTGAATGGTTCCTGGGGCTATCCGTGCTTTTTTCTAATTTTATAAACTAATTTAACTATGTAGCCTAACCTAACTCAACCCAACCTAACTTTGCCGTGAATGGCTCGTGGGGCTATCCGTGCATTTTTCTAATTTTATAAACGAATTTAACTATGTTGCCTAACCTAACTCAAAATAACCTAACCTTGCCGTGAATTGTTCGTAAGGATATCCGTGCATTTTTCTAATTTTAAAAAACGAATTTAACTATGTTGCCTAACCTAACTCAACCTAACGTAACCTTGCCGTGAATGGTTCGTGGGGCTATCCGTGCTTTTTTCTAATTTTATAAACGAATTTAACTATGTTGCCTAACGTAACTCAACCTAACCTAACCTTGCCGTGAATGGTTCGTGGGGCTATCCGTGCTTTTATGTAATTTTATAAACGAATATTACTATGTAGCCTAACCTAACTCAACCTAATCTAACCTTGTCGTGAATGGTTCGTGGGGCTATCCGTGCTTTTTTCTAATTTTATAAACGAATTTAACTATGTAGCCTAACCTAACTCAACCTAACCTAACCTTGCCGAGAATGGTTCGTCGGGCTATCCGTGCATTTTTCTAATTTTAAAAAACGAATTTAACTATGTTGCCTAACCTAACTGAACCTAACCTAACCATGTTGTGAATGGTTCGTGGGGCTATCCGTGAATTTTACTAATTTTTAAAAACGAATTTATCTATGTTGCCTAACCTAAATCAACCTAACATAACCTTGTCGTGAATGGTTCGTGGGGCTATCCGTGCTTTTTTCTAATTTTATAAACGAATTTAACTATGTTGCCTAACCTAACTCAACCTAACCTAACCTTGTCGTGAATGGTTCGTGGGGCTATCCATGCATTTTTCTAATTTCTGAAACGAAATTAACTATGTTGCCTAACCTAACTCAACCTAACCTAACCTTCTCGTGAGTGGTTCGTGGGGCTATCCGTGCATTCCTTTCTAATTTTTAAAACGATTTTAACTATGTTGCCTAACCTAACTCAACCTAACCTAACCTTGCCGTGAATAGTTCGTGGGGCTATCCCTGCATTTTTCTAATTTTTAAAACGATTTTAACTATGTTGCCCAACCAAACTCAACCTAACCTAACCTTACCGTGAATAGTTCGTGGGGCTATCCCTGCATTTTTCTAATTTTTAAAAACAAATTTAACTATCTTGCCTAAATTAACTCAACCTAACGTAACCTTGCCGTGAATGGTTCGTGGGGCTATCCGAGCTTTTCTTCTAGTTTCAAAAACGAATTTACCTATGTTGCCTAACCTAACTCAACCTAACCTAACCTTGCCGTGAATGGTACGTGGGGCTATCCTTGTATTCCTTTCTAATTTTTAAAACGATTTTAACTATCTTTCCTAACCTAACTCAACCTAACCTAACCTTGCCGTGAATGGTTCGTGGGGCTATACTCTTTTTTTCTAATTTTATAAACGAATTTTACTATGTAGCCTAACCTAACTCAACCTATCCTAACCTTGTCGTGAATGGTTCGTGGGGCTATCCGTGTTTTTTCTAATTTTATAAACGAATTTAACTATGTAGCTTAACCTAACTCAACCTAACCTAACCTTGCCGTGAATGGTTCGTCGGGCTATCCGTGCATTTTTCTAATTTTATAAAACGAATTTAACTATGTTGCCTAACCTAACTCAACCTAACCTAACCTTGCCGTGAATGGTTCGTGGGGCTCTACGTGCTTTCTTCTAATTTTATAAACGAATTTAACTATGTTGCCTAACCTAACTCAACCTAACCTAACCTTGTGAATGGTTCGTGGGGCTGTCAGTGCTTTTTTCTAATTTTATATACGAATTTAACTGTGTTGCCTAACATAACTCAACCTAACCTAACCTTGCCTTGAATGGTTCGTGGGGCTATCCGTGCTTTTTTCTAATTTTATAAACGAATTTAACTATGTAGCCTAACCTAACTCAACCTAAACTAACCTTGTCGTGAATGGTTCGTGGGGCTATCCGTGCTTTTTTCTAATTTTATAAACGAATTTAAATATGTTGCCTAACCTAACTCCACCTAACCTAACCTTGTCGTAAATGGTTCGTGGGGCTATCCGTTCACTTTTCTAATTTTTAAAAACGAATTTAATTGTGTTGCCTAACCTAACTCAACCTAACCTAACCTTGTCATTAATGGTTCCTGGGGCTATCCGTGCTTTTTTCTAGTTTTATAAACGAATTTAACTATGTAGCCTAACCTAACTCAACCCAACCTAACTTTGCCGTGAATGGTTCGTGGGGCTATCCGTGCATTTTTCTAATTTTATAAACGAATTTAACTATGTTGCCTAACCTAACTCAACCTAACCTAACTTTGCCGTGAATGGATCGTCGGGATATCCGTGCATTTTTCTAATTTAAAAAACGAATTTAACTATGTTGCCTAACCTAACTCAACCTAACCTAACCTTTTCGTGAATGGTTCGTGGGGCTATCCGTGCTTTTTTCTAATTTTATAAACGAATTTAACTATGTTGCCTAACCTAACTCAACCTAACCTAACCTTGCCGTGAATGGTTCGTGGGGTTATCCGTGCATTTTACTAATTTTTAAAAACGAGTTTCACTATGTTGCCTAAACTAACTAAACATAATCTAACCTTTTCGTGAATGATTCGTGGGGCTATCCTTGAATTTTACTAATTTTTGTAAACGAATTTAACTATGTTGCCTAACCTAACTCAACCTAACCTAACCTTTTCGTGAATGGTTCGTGGGGCTATCCGTGCTTTTTTCTAATTTTATAAACGAATTTAACTATGTTGCCTAACCTAACTCAACCTAACCTAACCTTGTCGTAAATGGTTCGTGGGGCTATCCGTGCTTTTTTCTAATTTATTAAAACGAATTTAACTATGTTGCCTAACCTAACTCAACCTAACCTAACCTTGTCGTGAATGGTTCGTGGGGCTATCCGTGCTTTTTCCTAGTTTTATAAACGAATTTAACTATGTAGCCTAACCTAACTCAACCTAACCTAACCTTGCCGTGAATGGTTCGTGGGGCTATCCGTGCTTTTTTCTAATTTTATAAACGAATTTAACTATGTTGCCTAACCTAACTCAACCTAACCTAACCTTGTCGTGAATGGTTCGTGGGGCTCTACGTGCTTTTTTGTAATTTTATAAAACGAATTTAACTATGTTGCCTAACCTAACTCAACCTAACTTAACCTTGCCGTGAATGGTTCGTGGGGCTATCCGTGCTTTTTTGTAATTTTTTAAAACGAATTTAACTATGTTGATTAACCTAACTCAACCTAACCTAACCTTGCCGTGAATGGTTCGTGGGGCTATCCGTGATTTTTTCTAATTTTATAAACGAATTTAACTATGTTGCCTAACCTAACTCAACCTAACCTAACCTTGTCGTGAATGGTTCGTGGGGCTATCCATGCATTTTTCTAATTTTTGAAACGAAATTAACTATGTTGCCTAACCTAACTCAACCTAACCTAACCTTCTCGTGAATGGTTCGTGGGGCTATCCGTGCATTCCTTTCTAATTTTTAAAACGATTTAAACTATGTTGCCTAACCTAACTCAACCAAACCTAACCTTGCCGTGAATAGTTCGTGGGGCTATCCCTGCATTTTTCTAATTTTTAAAACGATTTTAACTTCGTTGCCCAACCAAACTCAACCTAACCTAACCTTACCGTGAATAGTTCGTGGGGCTATCCCTGCATTTTTCTAATTTTTAAAAACAAATTTAACTATGTTGCCTAAATTAACTCAACCTAACGTAACCTTGCCGTGAATGGTTCGTGGGGCTATCCGAGCATTTCTTCTAGTTTCAAAAACGAATTTAACTATGTTGCCTAACCTAACTCAACCTAACCTAACCTTGCCGTGAATGGTACGTGGGGCTATCCTTGTATTCCTTTCTAATTTTTAAAACGATTTTAACTATATTGCCTAACCTAACTCAATCTAACCTAACCTTGCCGTGAATGGTTCGTGGGGCTATACTCTTTTTTCTAATTTTATAAACGTATTTTACTATGTAGCCTAACCTAACTCAACCTAACCTAACCATGTCGTGAATGGTTCGTGGGGCTATCCGTGCTTTTTTCTAATTTTATAAACGAATTTAACTATGTAGCTTAACCTAACTCAACCTAACCTAACTTTGCCGTGAATGGTTCGTCGGGCTATCCGTGCATTTTTCTAGTTTTATAAACGAATTTAACTATGTTGCCTAACCTAACTCAACCTAACCTAACCTTGCCGTGAATGGTTCGTGGGGCTATCCGTGCTTTTTTCTAATTTTATAAACGAATTTAACTATGTTGCCTAACCTAACTCAACCTAACCTAACCTTGTCGTGAATGATTCGTGGGGCTCTACGTGCTTTTTGTAATTTTATAAAACGAATTTAACTATGTTGCCTAACCTAACTCAACCTAACTTAACCTTGTCGTGAATGGTTCGTGGGCTATCCGTGCTTTTTTGTAATTTTTTTAAACGAATTTAACTATGTTGCCTAACCTAACTCAACCTAACCTAACCTTGCCGTCAATGGTTCGTGGGGCTATCCGTGATTTTTTCTAATTTTATAAACGAATTTAACTATGTTGCCTAACCTAACTCAACCTAACCTAACCTTGTCGTGAATGGTTCGTGGGGCTATCCAAGCATTTTTCTAATTTTTGAAACGAAATTAACTATGTTGCCTAACCTAACTCAACCTAAACTAACCTTCTCGTGAGTGGTTCGTGGGGCTATCCGTGCATTCCTTTCTAATTTTTAAAACGATTTTAACTATGTTGCCTAACCTAACTCAACCTAACCTAACCTTGCCGTTAATGGTTCGTGGGGCTATCCGTGATTTTTTCAAATTTTATAAACGAATTTAACTATGTTGCCTAACCTAACTCAACCTAACCTAACCTTGCCGTGAATGGTTCGTGGGGCTATCCGAGCATTTCTTCTAGTTTCAAAAACGAATTTAACTATGTTGCCTAACCTAACTCAACCTAACCTAACCTTGCCGTGAATGGTACGTGGGGCTATCCTTGTATTCCTTTCTAATTTTTAAAACGATTTTAACTATCTTGCCTAACCTAACTCAACCTAACCTAACCTTGCCGTGAATGGTTCGTGGGGCTATACTCTTTTTTTCTAATTTTATAAACGAATTTTACAATGTAGCCTAACCTAACTCAACCTAACCTAACCTTGTCGTGAATGGTTCGTGGAGCTATCCGTGCTTTTTTCTAATTTTATAAACGAATTTAACTATGTAGCTTAACCTAACTCAACCTAACCTAACCTTGCCGTGAATGGTTCGTCGGGCTATCCGTGCATTTTTCTAATTTTATAAAACGAATTTAACTATGTTGCCTAACCTAACTCAACCTAACGTAACCTTGCCGTGAATGGTTCGTGGGGCTATCCGTGCTTTTTTCTAATTTTATAAACGAATTTAACTATGTTGCCTAACCTAACTCAACCTAACCTAACCTTGTGAATGGTTCGTGGGGCTGTCCGTGATTTTTTCTAATTTTATATACGAATTTAACTGTGTTGCCTAACCTAACTCAACCTAACCTAACCTTGCCTTGAATGGTTCGTGGGGCTATCCGTGCTTTTTTCTAATTTTTTAAACGAATTTAACTATGTAGCCTAACCAAACTCAACCTAACTTAACCTTGTCGTGAATCGTTCGTGGGGCTATCCGTGCTTTTTTCTAAGTTTATAAACGAATTTAAATATGTTGCCTAACCTAACTCCACCTAACTTAACCTTGTCGTAAATCGTTCGTGGGGCTATCCGTGCACTTTTCTAATTTTTAAAAACGAATTTAATTGTGTTGCCTAACCTAACTCAACCTAACCTAACCTTGTCGTGAATGGTTCCTGGGGCTATCCGTGCTTTTTTCTAATTTTATAAACGAATTTAACTATGTTGCCTAACCTAACTCAACCTAACCTAACCTTGCCGTGAATGGTTCGTAAGGATATCCGTGCATTTTTCTAATTTTAAAAAACGAATTTAACTATGTTGCCTAACCTAACTCAACCTAACGTAACCTTGCCGTGAATGGTTCGTGGGGCTATCCGTGCTTTTTTCTAATTTTATAAACGAATTTAACTATGTTGCCTAACCTAACTCAACCTAACCTAACCTTGCCGTGAATGGTTCGTGGGGCTATCCGTGCTTTTATGTAATTTTATAAACGAATATTACTATGTTGCCTAACCTAACTCAACCTAACCTAACCTTGTCGTGAATGGTTCGTGGGGCTATCCGTGCTTTTTTCTAATTTTATAAACGAATTTAACTATGTAGCCTAACCTAACTCAACCTAACCTAACCTTGCCGAGAATGGTTCGTCGGGCTATCCGTGCATTTTTCTAATTTTAAAAAACGAATTTAGCTATGTTGCCTAACCTAACTGAACCTAACCTAACCTTGTTGTGAATGGTTCGTGGGGCTATCCGTGAATTTTACTAATTTTTAAAAACGAATTTATCTATGTTGCCTAAACTAAATCAACCTAACCTAACCTTGTCGTGAATGGTTCGTGGGGCTATCCGTGCTTTTTTCTAATTTTATAAACGAATTTAACTATGTTGCCTAACCTAACTCAACCTAACCTAACCTTGTCGTGAATGGTTCGTGGGGCTATCCGTGCTTTTTTCTAATTTTATAAACGAATTTAACTATGTTGCCTAACCTAACTCAACCTAACCTAACCTTGTCGTGAATGGTTCGTGGGGCTATCCGTCCCTTTTTTCTAATTTTATAAACGAATTTAACTATGTTGACTAACCTAACTCAACCTAACCTAACCTTGTCGTGAATGGTTCGTGGGGCTATCCGTGCTTTTTTCTAATTTTATAAACGAATTTAACTATGTTGCCTAACCTAACTCAACCTAACCTAACCTTGCCGTGAATGGTTCGTTTAGCTATCCGTGCTTTTTTCTAATTTTATAAACGAATTTAACTATGTTGACTAACCTAACTCAACCTAACCTAACCTTGTCGTGAATGGTTCGTGGGGCTATCCATGCATTTTTCTAATTTTTGAAACGAAATTAACTATGTTGCCTAACCTAACTCAACCTAACCTAACCTTCTCGTGAGTGGTTCGTGGGGCTATCCGTACATTCCTTTCTAATTTTTAAAACGATTTTAACTATGTTGCCTAACCTAACTCAACCTAACCTAACCTTGCCGTGAATAGTTCGTGGGGCTATCCCTGCATTTTTCTAATTTTTAAAACGATTTTAACTATGTTGCCCAACCAAACTCAACCTAACCTAACCTTACCGTGAATAGTTCGTGGGGCTATCCCTGCATTTTTCTAATTTTTAAAAACAAATTTAACTATCTTGCCTAAATTAACTCAACCTAACGTAACCTTGCCGTGAATGGTTCGTGGGGCTATCCGAGCATTTCTTCTAGTTTCAAAAACGAATTTACCTATGTTGCCTAACCTAACTCAACCTAACCTAACCTTGCCGTGAATGGTACGTGGGGCTATCCTTGTATTTCTTTCTAATTTTTAAAACGATTTTAACTATCTTTCCTAACCTAACTCAACCTAACCTAACCTTGCCGTGAATGGTTCGTGGGGCTATACTCTTTTTTTCTAATTTTATAAACGAATTTTACTATGTAGCCTAACCTAACTCAACCTATCCTAACCTTGTCGTGAATGGTTCGTGGGGCTATCCGTGCTTTTTTCTAATTTTATAAACGAATTTAACTATGTAGCTTAACCTAACTCAACCTAACCTAACCTTGCCGTGAATGGTTCGTCGGGCTATCCGTGCATTTTTCTAATTTTATAAAACGAATTTAACTATGTTGCCTAACCTAACTCAACCTAACCTAACCTTGCCGTGAATGGTTCGTGGGGCTCTACGTGCTTTCTTCTAATTTTATAAACGAATTTAACTATGTTGCCTAACCTAACTCAACCTAACCTAACCTTGTGAATGGTTCGTGGGGCTGTCCGTGCTTTTTTCTAATTTTATATACGAATTTAACTGTGTTGCCTAACATAACTCAACCTAACCTAACCTTGCCTTGAATGGTTCGTGGGGCTATCCGTGCTTTTTTCTAATTTTATAAACGAATTTAACTATGTAGCCTAACCTAACTCAACCTAAACTAACCTTGTCGTGAATGGTTCGTGGGGCTATCCGTGCTTTTTTCTAATTTTATAAACGAATTTAAATATGTTGCCTAACCTAACTCCACCTAACCTAACCTTGTCGTAAATGGTTCGTGGGGCTATCCGTTCACTTTTCTAATTTTTAAAAACGAATTTCATTGTGTTGCCTAACCTAACTCAACCTAACCTAACCTTGTCATGAATGGTTCCTGGGGCTATCCGTGCTTTTTTCTAGTTTTATAAACGAATTTAACTATGTAGCCTAACCTAAATCAACCCAACCTAACTTTGCCGTGAATGGTTCGTGGGGCTATCCGTGCATTTTTCTAATTTTATAAACGAATTTAACTATGTTGCCTAACCTAACTCAACCTAACCTAACCTTGCCGTGAATGGTTCGTCGGAATATCCGTGCATTTTTCTAATTTAAAAAACGAATTTAACTATGTTGCCTAACCTAACTCAACCTAACCTAGCCTTTTCGTGAATGGTTCGTGGGGCTATCCGTGCTTTTTTCTAATTTTATAAACGAATTTAACTATGTTGCCTAACCTAACTCAACCTAACCTAACCTTGCCGTGAATGGTTCGTGGGGTTATCCGTGCTTTTTTCTAATTTTATAAACGAATTTAACTATGTTGCCTAACCTAACTCAACCTAACCTAACCTTGCCGTGAATGGTTCGTGGGGTTATCCGTGCATTTTACTAATTTTTAAAAACGAGTTTCACTATGTTGCCTAACCTAACTAAACATAATCTAACCTTTTCGTGAATGATTCGTGGGGCTATCCTTGAATTTTACTAATTTTTATAAACGAATTTAACTATGCTGCCTAACCTAACTCAACCTAACGTAACCTTTTCGTGAATGGTTCGTGGGGCTATCCGTGCTTTTTTCTAATTTTATAAACGAATTTAACTATGTTGCCTAACCTAACTCAACCTAACCTAACCTTGTCGTAAATGGTTCGTGGGGCTATCCGTGCTTTTTTCTAATTTATTAAAACGAATTTAACTATGTTGCCTAACCTAACTCAACCTAACCTAACCTTGTCGTGAATGGTTCGTGGGGCTATCCGTGCTTTTTTCTAGTTTTATAAACGAATTTAACTATGTTGCCTAACCTAACTCAACCTAACCTAACCTTGCCGTGAATGGTTCGTGGGGCTATCCGTGCTTTTTTCTAATTTTATAAACGAATTTAACTATGTTGCCTAACCTAACTCAACCTAACCTAACCTTGCCGTGAATGGTTCGTCGGGCTATCCGTGCATTTTTCTAGTTTTATAAACGAATTTAACTATGTTGCCTAACCTAACTCAACCTAACCTAACCTTGCCGTGAATGGTTCGTGGGGCTATCCGTGCTTTTTTCTAATTTTATAAACGAATTTAACTATGCTGCCTAACCTAACTCAACCTAACCTAACCTTGTCGTGAATGGTTCGTGGGGCTCTACGTGCTTTTTTGTAATTTTATAAAACGAATTTAACTATGTTGCCTAACCTAACTCAACCTAACTTAACCTTGTCGTGAATGGTTCGTGGGGCTATCCGTGCTTTTTTGTAATTTTTTTAAACGAATTTAACTATGTTGCCTAACCTAACTCAAC
Organism: Lepisma saccharinum; assembly: GCF_977018435.1. Taxonomy (NCBI): domain Eukaryota; kingdom Metazoa; phylum Arthropoda; class Insecta; order Zygentoma; family Lepismatidae; genus Lepisma; species Lepisma saccharinum. The sequence goes on from NC_139239.1 coordinate 89,846,758, forward strand.
CTAACCTAACTTTGCCGTCAATGGTTCGTGGGGCTATCCGTGATTTTTTTTAATTTTATAAACGAATTTAACTATGTTGCCTAACCTAACTCAACCTAACCTAACCTTGTCGTGAATGGTTCGTGGGGCTATCCAAGCATTTTTCTAATTTTTGAAACGAAATTAACTATGTTGCCTAACCTAACTCAACCTAACCTAACCTTCTCGTGAGTGGTTCGTGGGGCTATCCGTGCATTCCTTTCTAATTTTTAAAACGATTTTAACTATGTTGCCTAACCTAACTCAACCTAACCTAACCTTGCCGTTAATGGTTCGTGGGGCTATCCGTGATTTTTTCAAATTTTATAAACGAATTTAACTATGTTGCCTAACCTAACTCAACCTAACCTAACCTTGCCGTGAATGGTTCGTGGGGCTATCCGAGCATTTCTTCTAGTTTCAAAGACGAATTTAACTATGTTGCCTAACCTAACTCAACCTAACCTAACCTTGCCGTGAATGGTACGTGGGGCTATCCTTGTATTCCTTTCTAATTTTTAAAACGATTTTAACTATCTTGCCTAACCTAACTCAACCTAACCTAACCTTGCCGTGATTGGTTCGTGGGGCTATACTCTTTTTTTCTAATTTTATAAACGAATTTTACAATGTAGCCTAACCTAAGTCAACCTAACCTAACCTTGTCGTGAATGGTTCGTGGAGCTATCCGTGCTTTTTTCTAATTTTATAAACGAATTTAACTATGTAGCTTAACCTAACTCAACCTAACCTAACCTTGCCGTGAATGGTTCGTCGGGCTATCCGTGCATTTTTCTAATTTTATAAAACGAATTTATCTATGTTGCCTAACCTAACTCAACCTAACATAACCTTGCCGTGAATGGTTCGTGGGGCTCTACGTGCTTTCTTCTAATTTTATAAACGAATTTAACTATGTTGCCTAACCTAACTCAACCTAACCTAACCTTGTGAATGGTTCGTGGGGCTGTCCGTGATTTTTTCTAATTTTATATACGAATTTAACTGTGTTGCCTAACCTAACTCAACCTAACCTAACCTTGCCTTGAATGGTTCGTGGGGCTATCCGTGCTTTTTTCTAATTTTTTAAACGAATTTAACTATGTAGCCTAACCTTACTCAACCTAACCTAACCTTGTCGTGAATCGTTCGTGGGGCTATCCGTGCTTTTTTCTAAGTTTATAAACGAATTTAAATATGTTGCCTAACCTAACTCCACCTAACTTAACCTTGTCGTAAATCGTTCGTGGGGCTATCCGTGCACTTTTCTAATTTTTAAAAACGAATCTAATTGTGTTGCCTAACCTAACTCAACCTAACCTAACCTTGTCGTGAATGGTTCCTGGGGCTATCCGTGCTTTTTTCTAATTTTATAAACTAATTTAACTATGTAGCCTAACCTAACTCAACCCAACCTAACTTTGCCGTGAATGGCTCGTGGGGCTATCCGTGCATTTTTCTAATTTATAAACGAATTTAACTATGTTGCCTAACCTAACTCAACCTAACCTAACCTTGCCGTGAATGGTTCGTAAGGATATCCGTGCATTTTTCTAATTTTAAAAAACGAATTTAACTATGTTGCCTAACCTAACTCAACCTAACGTAACCTTGCCGTGAATGGTTCGTGGGGCTATCCGTGCTTTTTTCTAATTTTATAAACGAATTTAACTATGTTGCCTAACCTAACTCAACCTAACCTAACCTTGCCGTGAATGGTTCGTGGGGCTATCCGTGCTTTTATGTAATTTTATAAACGAATATTACTATGTAGCCTAACCTAACTCAACCTAACCTAACCTTGTCGTGAATGGTTCGTGGGGCTATCCGTGCTTTTTTCTAATTTTATAAACGAATTTAACTATGTAGCCTAACCTAACTCAACCTAACCCAACCTTGCCGAGAATGGTTCGTCGGGCTATCCGTGCATTTTTCTAATTTTAAAAAACGAATTTAACTATGTTGCCTAACCTAACTGAACCTAACCTAACCATGTTGTGAATGGTTCGTGGGGCTATCCGTGAATTTTACTAATTTTTAAAAACGAATTTATCTATGTTGCCTAACCTAAATCAACCTAACCTAACCTTGTCGTGAATGGTTCGTGGGGCTATCCGTGCTTTTTTCTAATTTTATAAACGAATTTAACTATGTTGCCTAACCTAACTCAACCTAACCTAACCTTCTCGTGAATGGTTCGTGGGGCTATCCGTGCTTTTTTCTAATTTTATAAACGAATTTAACTATGTTGCCTAACCTAACTCAACCTAACCTAACTTTGTCGTGAATGGTTCGTGGGGCTATCCGTCCCTTTTTTCTAATTTTATAAACGAATTTAACTATGTTGCCTAACCTAACTCAACCTAACCTAACCTTGTCGTGAATGGTTCGTGGGGCTATCCGTGCTTTTTTCTAATTTTATAAACGAATTTAACTATGTTGCCTAACCTAACTCAATCTAACCTAACCTTGCCGTGAATGGTTCGTTTAGCTATCCTTGCTTTTTTCTAATTTTATAAACGAATTTAACTATGTTGCCTAACCTAACTCAACCTAACCTAACCTTGTCGTGAATGGTTCGTGGGACTATCCATGCATTTTTCTAATTTTTGAAACGAAATTAACTATGTTGCCTAACCTAACTCAACCTAACCTAACCTTCTCGTGAGTGGTTCGTGGGGCTATCCGTGCATTCCTTTCTAATTTTTAAAACGATTTTAACTATGTTGCCTAACCTAACTCAACCTAACCTAACCTTGCCGTGAATAGTTCTTGGGGCTATCCCTGCATTTTTCTAATTTTAAAAACGATTTTAACTATGTTGCCCAACCAAACTCAACCTAACCTAACCTTACCTTGAATAGTTCGTGGGGCTATCCCTGCATTTTTCTAATTTTTAAAAACAAATTTAACTATCTTGCCTAAATTAACTCAACCTAACGTAACCTTGCCGTGAATGGTTCGTGGGGCTATCCGAGCTTTTCTTCTAGTTTCAAAAACGAATTTACCTATGTTGCCTAACCTAACTCAACCTAACCTAACCTTGCCGTGAATGGTTCGTGGGGCTATACTCTTTTTTTCTAATTTTATAAACGAATTTTACTATGTAGCCTAACCTAACTCAACCTATCCTAACCTTGTCGTGAATGGTTCGTGGGGCTATCCGTGTTTTTTCTAATTTTATAAACGAATTTAACTATGTAGCTTAACCTAACTCAACCTAACCTAACCTTGCCGTGAATGGTTCGTCGGGCTATCCGTGCATTTTTCTAATTTTATAAATCGAATTTAACTATGTTGCCTAACCTAACTCAACCTAACCTAACCTTGCCGTGAATGGTTCGTGGGGCTCTACGTGCTTTCTTCTAATTTTATAAACGAATTTAACTATGTTGCCTAACCTAACTCAACCTAACCTAACCTTGTGAATGGTTCGTGGGGCTGTCCGTGCTTTTTTCTAATTTTATATACGAATTTAACTGTGTTGCCTAACATAACTCAACCTAACCTAACCTTGCCTTGAATGGTTCGTGGGGCTATCCGTGCTTTTTTCTAATTTTATAAACGAATTTAACTATGTAGCCAAACCTAACTCAACCTAAACTAACCTTGTCGTGAATGGTTCGTGGGGCTATCCGTGCTTTTTTCTAATTTTATAAACGAATTTAAATATGTTGCCTAAACTAACTCCACCTAACCTAACCTTGTCGTAAATGGTTCGTGGGGCTATCCGTTCACTTTTCTAATTTTTAAAAACGAATTTAATTGTGTGGCCTAACCTAACTCAACCTAACCTAACCTTGTCATGAATGGTTCCTGGGGCTATCCGTCCCTTTTTTCTAATTTTATAAACGAATTTAACTATGTTGCCTAACCTAACTCAACCTAACCTAACCTTGTCGTGAATGGTTCGTGGGGCTATCCAAGCATTTTTCTAATTTTTGAAACGAAATTAACTATGTTGCCTAACCTAACTCAACCTAACCTAACCTTCTCGTGAGTGGTTCGTGGGGCTATCCGTGCATTCCTTTCTAATTTTTAAAACGATTTTAACTATGTTGCCTAACCTAACTCAACCTAACCTAACCTTGCCGTGAATGGTTCGTGGGGCTCTACGTGCTTTCTTCTAATTTTATAAACGAATTTAACTATGTTGCCTAACCTAACTCAACCTAACCTAACCTTGTGAATGGTTCGTGGGGCTGTCCGTGCTTTTTTCTAATTTTATATACGAATTTAACTGTGTTGCCTAACATAACTCAACCTAACCTAACCTTGCCTTGAATGGTTCGTGGGGCTATCCGTGCTTTTTTCTAATTTTATAAACGAATTTAACTATGTAGCCTAACCTAACTCAACCTAAACTAACCTTGTCGTGAATGGTTCGTGGGGCTGTCCGTGCTTTTTTCTAATTTTATAAACGAATTTAACTATGTAGCCTAACCTAACTCAACCTAACCTAACCTTGTGAATGGTTCGTGGGGCTGTCCGTGCTTTTTTCTAATTTTATAAACGAATTTAACTATGTTGCCTAACCTAACTCAACCTAACCTAACTTTGTCGTGAATGGTTCGTGGGGCTATCCGTCCCTTTTTTCTAATTTTATAAACGAATTTAACTATGTTGCCTAACCTAACTCAACCTAACCTAACCTTGTCGTGAATGGTTCGTGGGGCTATCCAAGCATTTTTCTAATTTTTGAAACGAAATTAACTATGTTGCCTAACCTAACTCAACCTAACCTAACCTTCTCGTGAGTGGTTCGTGGGGCTATCCGTGCATTCCTTTCTAATTTTTAAAACGATTTTAACTATGTTGCCTAACCTAACTCAACCTAACCTAACCTTGCCGTTAATGGTTCGTGGGGCTATCCGTGATTTTTTCAAATTTTATAAACGAATTTAACTATGTTGCCTAACCTAACTCAACCTAACCTAACCTTGCCGTGAATGGTTCGTGGGGCTATCCGAGCATTTCTTCTAGTTTCAAAAACGAATTTAACTATGTTGCCTAACCTAACTCAACCTAACCTAACCTTGCCGTGAATGGTACGTGGGGCTATCCTTGTATTCCTTTCTAATTTTTAAAACGATTTTAACTATCTTGCCTAACCTAACTCAACCTAACCTAACCTTGCCGTGATTGGTTCGTGGGGCTATACTCTTTTTTTCTAATTTTATAAACGAATTTTACAATGTAGCCTAACCTAACTCAACCTAACCTAACCTTGTCGTGAATGGTTCGTGGAGCTATCCGTGCTTTTTTCTAATTTTATAAACGAATTTAACTATGTAGCTTAACCTAACTCAACCTAACCTAACCTTGCCGTGAATGGTTCGTCGGGCTATCCGTGCATTTTTCTAATTTTATAAAACGAATTTATCTATGTTGCCTAACCTAACTCAACCTAACATAACCTTGCCGTGAATGGTTCGTGGGGCTCTACGTGCTTTCTTCTAATTTTATAAACGAATTTAACTATGTTGCCTAACCTAACTCAACCTAGCCTAACCTTGTGAATGGTTCGTGGGGCTGTCCGTGATTTTTTCTAATTTTATATACGAATTTAACTGTGTTGCCTAACCTAACTCAACCTAACCTAACCTTGCCTTGAATGGTTCGTGGGGCTATCCGTACTTTTTTCTAATTTTTTAAACGAATTTAACTATGTAGCCTAACCTTACTCAACCTAACCTAACCTTGTCGTGAATCGTTCGTGGGGCTATCCGTGCTTTTTTCTAAGTTCATAAACGAATTTAAATATGTTGCCTAACCTAACTCCACCTAACTTAACCTTGTCGTAAATCGTTCGTGGGGCTATCCGTGCACTTTTCTAATTTTTAAAAACGAATTTAATTGTGTTGCCTAACCTAACTCAACCTAACCTAACCTTGTCGTGAATGGTTCCTGGGGCTATCCGTGCTTTTTTCTAATTTTATAAACTAATTTAACTATGTAGCCTAACCTAACTCAACCCAACCTAACTTTGCCGTGAATGGCTCGTGGGGCTATCCGTGCATTTTTCTAATTTTATAAACGAATTTAACTATGTTGCCTAACCTAACTCAACCTAACCTAACCTTGCCGTGAATGGTTCGTAAGGATATCCGTGCATTTTTCTAATTTTAAAAAACGAATTTAACTATGTTGCCTAACCTAACTCAACCTAACGTAACCTTGCCGTGAATGGTTCGTGGGGCTATCCGTGCTTTTTTCTAATTTTATAAACGAATTTAACTATGTTGCCTAACCTAACTCAACCTAACCTAACCTTGCCGTGAATGGTTCGTGGGGCTATCCGTGCTTTTATGTAATTTTATAAACGAATATTACTATGTAGCCTAACCTAACTCAACCTAACCTAACCTTGTCGTGAATGGTTCGTGGGGCTATCCGTGCTTTTTTCTAATTTTATAAACGAATTTAACTATGTAGCCTAACCTAACTCAACCTAACCTAACCTTGCCGAGAATGGTTCGTCGGGCTATCCGTGCATTTTTCTAATTTTAAAAAACGAATTTAACTATGTTGCCTAACCTAACTGAACCTAACCTAACCATGTTGTGAATGGTTCGTGGGGCTATCCGTGAATTTTACTAATTTTTAAAAACGAATTTATCTATGTTGCCTAACCTAAATCAACCTAACCTAACCTTGTCGTGAATGGTTCGTGGGGCTATCCGTGCTTTTTTCTAATTTTATAAACGAATTTAACTATGTTGCCTAACCTAACTCAACCTAACCTAACCTTGTCGTGAATGGTTCGTGGGGCTATCCGTGCTTTTTTCTAATTTTATAAACGAATTTAACTATGTTGATTAACCTAACTCAACCTAACCTAACTTTGTCGTGAATGGTTCGTGGGGCTATCCGTCCCTTTTTTCTAATTTTATAAACGAATTTAACTATGTTGCCTAACCTAACTCAACCTAACCTAACCTTGTCGTGAATGGTTCGTGGGGCTATCCGTGCTTTTTTCTAATTTTATAAACGAATTTAACTATGTTGCCTAACCTAACTCAATCTAACCTAACCTTGCCGTGAATGGTTCGTTTAGCTATCCTTGCTTTTTTCTAATTTTATAAACGAATTTAACTATGTTGCCTAACCTAACTCAACCTAACCTAACCTTGTCGTGAATGGTTCGTGGGACTATCCATGCATTTTTCTAATTTTTGAAACGAAATTAACTATGTTGCCTAACCTAACTCAACCTAACCTTACCTTCTCGTGAGTGGTTCGTGGGGCTATCCGTGCATTCCTTTCTAATTTTTAAAACGATTTTAACTATGTTGCCTAACCTAACTCAACCTAACCTAACCTTGCCGTGAATAGTTCGTGGGGCTATCCCTGCATTTTTCTAATTTTAAAAACGATTTTAACTATGTTGCCCAACCAAACTCAACCTAACCTAACCTTACCTTGATTAGTTCGTGGGGCTATCCCTGCATTTTTCTAATTTTTAAAAACAAATTTAACTATCTTGCCTAAATTAACTCAACCTAACGTAACCTTGCCGTGAATGGTTCGTGGGGCTATCCGAGCTTTTCTTCTAGTTTCAAAAACGAATTTACCTATGTTGCCTAACCTAACTCAACCTAACCTAACCTTGCCGTGAATGGTACGTGGGGATATCCTTGTATTCCTTGCTAATTTTTAAAACGATTTTAACTATCTTTCCTAACCTAACTCAACCTAACCTAACCTTGCCGTGAATGGTTCGTGGGGCTATACTCTTTTTTTCTAATTTTATAAACGAATTTTACTATGTAGCCTAACCTAACTCAACCTATCCTAACCTTGTCGTGAATGGTTCGTGGGGCTATCCGTGTTTTTTCTAATTTTATAAACGAATTTAACTATGTAGCTTAACCTAACTCAACCTAACCTAACCTTGCCGTGAATGGTTCGTCGGGCTATCCGTGCATTTTTCTAATTTTATAAATCGAATTTAACTATGTTGCCTAACCTAACTCAACCTAACCTAACCTTGCCGTGAATGGTTCGTGGGGCTCTACGTGCTTTCTTCTAATTTTATAAACGAATTTAACTATGTTGCCTAACCTAACTCAACCTAACCTAACCTTGTGAATGGTTCGTGGGGCTGTCCGTGCTTTTTTCTAATTTTATATACGAATTTAACTGTGTTGCCTAACATAACTCAACCTAACCTAACCTTGCCTTGAATGGTTCGTGGGGCTATCCGTGCTTTTTTCTAATTTTATAAACGAATTTAACTATGTAGCCTAACCTAACTCAACCTAAACTAACCTTGTCGTGAATGGTTCGTGGGGCTATCCGTGCTTTTTTCTAATTTTATAAACGAATTTAAATATGTTGCCTAACCTAACTCCACCTAACCTAACCTTGTCGTAAATGGTTCGTGGGGCTATCCGTTCACTTTTCTAATTTTTAAAAACGAATTTAATTGTGTTGCCTAACCTAACTCAACCTAACCTAACCTTGTCATGAATGGTTCCTGGGGCTATCCGTGCTTTTTTCTAGTTTTATAAACGAATTTAACTATGTAGCCTAACCTAACTCAACCCAACCTAACTTTGCCGTGAATGGTTCGTGGGGCTATCCGTGCATTTTTCTAATTTAAAAAACGAATTTAACTATGTTGCCTAACCTAACTCAACCTAACCTAACCTTTTCGTGAATGGTTCGTGGGGCTATCCGTGCTTTTTTCTAATTTTATAAACGAATTTAACTATGTTGCCTAACCTAACTCAACCTAACCTAACCTTGCCGTGAATGGTTCGTGGGGTTATCCGTGCATTTTACTAATTTTTAAAAACGAGTTTCACTATGTTGCCTAACCTAACTAAACATAATCTAACCTTTTCGTGAATGATTCGTGGGGCTATCCTTGAATTTTACTAATTTTTGTAAACGAATTTAACTAAGTTGCCTAACCTAACTCAACCTAACCTAACCTTTTCGTGAATGGTTCGTGGGGCTATCCGTGCTTTTTCTAATTTTATAAACGAATTTAACTATGTTGCCTAACCTAACTCAACCTAACCTAACCTTGTCGTAAATGGTTCGTGGGGCTATCCGTGCTTTTTTCTAATTTTATAAACGAATTTAACTATGTTGCCTAACCTAACTCAACCTAACCTAACCTTGTCGTGAATGGTTCGTGGGGCTCTACGTGCTTTTTTGTAATTTTATAAAACGAATTTAACTATGTTGCCTAACCTAACTCAACCTAACTTAACCTTGCCGTGAATGGTTCGTGGGGCTATCCGTGCTTTTTTGTAATTTTTTAAAACGAATTTAACTATGTTGATTAACCTAACTCAACCTAACCTAACCTTGCCGTGAATGGTTCGTGGGGCTATCCGTGATTTTTTCTAATTTTATAAACGAATTTAACTATGTTGCCTAACCTAACTCAACCTAACCTAACCTTGTCGTGAATGGTTCGTGGGGCTATCCATGCATTTTTCTAATTTTTGAAACGAAATTAACTATGTTGCCTAACCTAACTCAACCTAACCTAACCTTGTCGTGAATGGTTCGTGGGGCTATCCGTGCATTCCTTTCTAATTTTTAAAACGATTTAAACTATGTTGCCTAAACTAACTCAACCAAACCTAACCTTGCCGTGAATAGTTCGTGGGGCTATCCCTGCATTTTTCTAATTTTTAAAACGATTTTAACTTCGTTGCCCAACCAAACTCAACCTAACCTAACCTTACCGTGAATAGTTCGTGGGGCTATCCCTGCATTTTTCTAATTTTTAAAAACAAATTTAACTATGTTGCCTAAATTAACTCAACCTAACGTAACCTTGCCGTGAATGGTTCGTGGGGCTATCCGAGCATTTCTTCTAGTTTCAAAAACGAATTTAACTATGTTGCCTAACCTAACTCAACCTAACCTAACCTTGCCGTGAATGGTACGTGGGGCTATCCTTGTATTCCTTTCTAATTTTTAAAACGATTTTAACTATCTTGCCTAACCTAACTCAACCTAACCTAACCTTGCCGTGAATGGTTCGTGGGGCTATACTCTTTTTTTCTAATTTTATAAACGAATTTTACAATGTAGCCTAACCTAACTCAACCTAACCTAACCTTGTCGTGAATGGTTCGTGGAGCTATCCGTGCTTTTTTCTAATTTTATAATCGAATTTAACTATGTAGCTTAACCTAACTCAACCTAACCTAACCTTGCCGTGAATGGTTCGTCGGGCTATCCGTGCATTTTTCTAATTTTATAAAACGAATTTATCTATGTTGCCTAACCTAACTCAACCTAACATAACCTTGCCGTGAATGTTTCTTGGGGCTCTACGTGCTTTTTTCTAATTTTATAAACGAATTTAACTATGTTGCCTAACCTAACTCAACCTAACCTAACCTTGTGAATGGTTCGTGGGGCTGTCCGTGATTTTTTCTAATTTTATATACGAATTTAACTGTGTTGCCTAACCTAACTCAACCTAACCTAACCTTGCCTTGAATGGTTCGTGGGGCTATCCGTGCTTTTTTCTAATTTTTTAAACGAATTTAACTATGTAGCCTAACCTAACTCAACCTAACCTAACCTTGTCGTGAATCGTTCGTGGGGCTATCCGTGCTTTTTTCTAAGTTTATAAACGAATTTAAATATGTTGCCTAACCTAACTCCACCTAACTTAACCTTGTCGTAAATCGTTCGTGGGGCTATCCGTGCACTTTTCTAATTTTTAAAAACGAATTTAATTGTGTTGCCTAACCTAACTCAACCTAACCTAACCTTGTCGTGAATGGTTCCTGGGGCTATCCGTGCTTTTTTCTAATTTTATAAACTAATTTAACTATGTAGCCTAACCTAACTCAACCCAACCTAACTTTGCCGTGAATGGCTCGTGGGGCTATCCGTGCATTTTTCTAATTTTATAAACGAATTTAACTATGTTGCCTAACCTAACTCAACCTAACCTAACCTTGCCGTGAATTGTTCGTAAGGATATCCGTGCATTTTTCTAATTTTAAAAAACGAATTTAACTATGTTGCCTAACCTAACTCAACCTAACGTAACCTTGCCGTGAATGGTTCGTGGGGCTATCCGTGCTTTTTTCTAATTTTATAAACGAATTTAACTATGTTGCCTAACGTAACTCAACCTAACCTAACCTTGCCGTGAATGGTTCGTGGGGCTATCCGTGCTTTTATGTAATTTTATAAACGAATATTACTATGTAGCCTAACCTAACTCAACCTAACCTAACCTTGTCGTGAATGGTTCGTGGGGCTATCCGTGCTTTTTTCTAATTTTATAAACGAATTTAACTATGTAGCCTAACCTAACTCAACCTAACCTAACCTTGCCGAGAATGGTTCGTCGGGCTATCCGTGCATTTTTCTAATTTTAAAAAACGAATTTAACTATGTTGCCTAACCTAACTGAACCTAACCTAACCATGTTGTGAATGGTTCGTGGGGCTATCCGTGAATTTTACTAATTTTTAAAAACGAATTTATCTATGTTGCCTAACCTAAATCAACCTAACATAACCTTGTCGTGAATGGTTCGTGGGGCTATCCGTGCTTTTTTCTAATTTTATAAACGAATTTAACTATGTTGCCTAACCTAACTCAACCTAACCTAACCTTGTCGTGAATGGTTCGTGGGGCTATCCATGCATTTTTCTAATTTTTGAAACGAAATTAACTATGTTGCCTAACCTAACTCAACCTAACCTAACCTTCTCGTGAGTGGTTCGTGGGGCTATCCGTGCATTCCTTTCTAATTTTTAAAACGATTTTAACTATGTTGCCCAACCAAACTCAACCTAACCTAACCTTACCGTGAATAGTTCGTGGGGCTATCCCTGCATTTTTCTAATTTTTAAAAACAAATTTAACTATCTTGCCTAAATTAACTCAACCTAACGTAACCTTGCCGTGAATGGTTCGTGGGGCTATCCGAGCTTTTCTTCTAGTTTCAAAAACGAATTTACCTATGTTGCCTAACCTAACTCAACCTAACCTAACCTTGCCGTGAATGGTACGTGGGGCTATCCTTGTATTCCTTTCTAATTTTTAAAACGATTTTAACTATCTTTCCTAACCTAACTCAACCTAACCTAACCTTGCCGTGAATGGTTCGTGGGGCTATACTCTTTTTTTCTAATTTTATAAACGAATTTTACTATGTAGCCTAACCTAACTCAACCTATCCTAACCTTGTCGTGAATGGTTCGTGGGGCTATCCGTGTTTTTTCTAATTTTATAAACGAATTTAACTATGTAGCTTAACCTAACTCAACCTAACCTAACCTTGCCGTGAATGGTTCGTCGGGCTATCCGTGCATTTTTCTAATTTTATAAAACGAATTTAACTATGTTGCCTAACCTAACTCAACCTAACCTAACCTTGCCGTGAATGGTTCGTGGGGCTCTACGTGCTTTCTTCTAATTTTATAAACGAATTTAACTATGTTGCCTAACCTAACTCAACCTAACCTAACCTTGTGAATGGTTCGTGGGGCTGTCAGTGCTTTTTTCTAATTTTATATACGAATTTAACTGTGTTGTCTAACATAACTCAACCTAACCTAACCTTGCCTTGAATGGTTCGTGGGGCTATCCGTGCTTTTTTCTAATTTTATAAACGAATTTAACTATGTAGCCTAACCTAACTCAACCTAAACTAACCTTGTCGTGAATGGTTCGTGGGGCTATCCGTGCTTTTTTCTAATTTTATAAACGAATTTAAATATGTTGCCTAACCTAACTCCACCTAACCTAACCTTGTCGTAAATGGTTCGTGGGGCTATCCGTTCACTTTTCTAATTTTTAAAAACGAATTTAATTGTGTTGCCTAACCTAACTCAACCTAACCTAACCTTGTCATTAATGGTTCCTGGGGCTATCCGTGCTTTTTTCTAGTTTTATAAACGAATTTAACTATGTAGCCTAACCTAACTCAACCCAACCTAACTTTGCCGTGAATGGTTCGTGGGGCTATCCGTGCATTTTTCTAATTTTATAAACGAATTTAACTATGTTGCCTAACCTAACTCAACCTAACCTAACTTTGCCGTGAATGGATCGTCGGGATATCCGTGCATTTTTCTAATTTAAAAAACGAATTTAACTATGTTGCCTAACCTAACTCAACCTAACCTAACCTTTTCGTGAATGGTTCGTGGGGCTATCCGTGCTTTTTTCTAATTTTATAAACGAATTTAACTATGTTGCCTAACCTAACTCAACCTAACCTAACCTTGCCGTGAATGGTTCGTGGGGTTATCCGTGCATTTTACTAATTTTTAAAAACGAGTTTCACTATGTTGCCTAAACTAACTAAACATAATCTAACCTTTTCGTGAATGATTCGTGGGGCTATCCTTGAATTTTACTAATTTTTGTAAACGAATTTAACTATGTTGCCTAACCTAACTCAACCTAACCTAACCTTTTCGTGAATGGTTCGTGGGGCTATCCGTGCTTTTTTCTAATTTTATAAACGAATTTAACTATGTTGCCTAACCTAACTCAACCTAACCTAACCTTGTCGTAAATGGTTCGTGGGGCTATCCGTGCTTTTTTCTAATTTATTAAAACGAATTTAACTATGTTGCCTAACCTAACTCAACCTAACATAACCTTGTCGTGAATGGTTCGTGGGGCTATCCGTGCTTTTTCCTAGTTTTATAAACGAATTTAACTATGTTGCCTAACCTAACTCAACCTAACCTAACCTTGCCGTGAATGGTTCGTGGGGCTATCCGTGCTTTTTTCTAATTTTATAAACGAATTTAACTATGTTGCCTAACCTAACTCAACCAAACCTAACCTTGCCGTGAATGGTTCGTGGGGCTCTACGTGCTTTCTTCTAATTTTATAAACGAATTTAACTATGTTGCCTAACCTAACTCAACCTAACCTAACCTTGTGAATGGTTCGTGGGGCTGTCCGTGCTTTTTTCTAATTTTATATACGAATTTAACTGTGTTGCCTAACATAACTCAACCTAACCTAACCTTGCCTTGAATGGTTCGTGGGGCTATCCGTGCTTTTTTCTAATTTTATAAACGAATTTAACTATGTAGCCTAACCTAACTCAACCTAAACTAACCTTGTCGTGAATGGTTCGTGGGGCTATCCGTGCTTTTTTCTAATTTTATAAACGAATTTAAATATGTTGCCTAACCTAACTCCACCTAACCTAACCTTGTCGTAAATGGTTCGTGGGGCTATCCGTTCACTTTTCTAATTTTTAAAAACGAATTTAATTGTGTTGCCTAACCTAACTCAACCTAACCTAACCTTGTCATGAATGGTTCCTGGGGCTATCCGTGCTTTTTTCTAGTTTTATAAACGAATTTAACTATGTAGCCTAACCTAACTCAACCCAACCTAACTTTGCCGTGAATGGTTCGTGGGGCTATCCGTGCATTTTTCTAATTTAAAAAACGAATTTAACTATGTTGCCTAACCTAACTCAACCTAACCTAACCTTTTCGTGAATGGTTCGTGGGGCTATCCGTGCTTTTTTCTAATTTTATAAACGAATTTAACTATGTTGCCTAACCTAACTCAACCTAACCTAACCTTGCCGTGAATGGTTCGTGGGGTTATCCGTGCATTTTACTAATTTTTAAAAACGAGTTTCACTATGTTGCCTAACCTAACTAAACATAATCTAACCTTTTCGTGAATGGTTCGTGGGGCTATCCGTGCTTTTTTCTAATTTTATAAACGAATTTAACTATGTTGCCTAACCTAACTCAACCTAACCTAACTTTGTCGTGAATGGTTCGTGGGGCTATCCGTCCCTTTTTTCTAATTTTATAAACGAATTTAACTATGTTGCCTAACCTAACTCAACCTAACCTAACCTTGTCGTGAATGGTTCGTGGGGCTATCCGTGCTTTTTTCTAATTTTATAAACGAATTTAACTATGTTGCCTAACCTAACTCAATCTAACCTAACCTTGCCGTGAATGGTTCGTTTAGCTATCCTTGCTTTTTTCTAATTTTATAAACGAATTTAACTATGTTGCCTAACCTAACTCAACCTAACCTAACCTTGTCGTGAATGGTTCGTGGGACTATCCATGCATTTTTCTAATTTTTGAAACGAAATTAACTATGTTGCCTAACCTAACTCAACCTAACCTAACCTTCTCGTGAGTGGTTCGTGGGGCTATCCGTGCATTCCTTTCTAATTTTTAAAACGATTTTAACTATGTTGCCTAACCTAACTCAACCTAACCTAACCTTGCCGTGAATAGTTCGTGGGGCTATCCCTGCATTTTTCTAATTTTAAAAACGATTTTAACTATGTTGCCCAACCAAACTCAACCTAACCTAACCTTACCTTGAATAGTTCGTGGGGCTATCCCTGCATTTTTCTAATTTTTAAAAACAAATTTAACTATCTTGCCTAAATTAACTCAACCTAACGTAACCTTGCCGTGAATGGTTCGTGGGGCTATCCGAGCTTTTCTTCTAGTTTCAAAAACGAATTTACCTATGTTGCCTAACCTAACTCAACCTAACCTAACCTTGCCGTGAATGGTTCGTGGGGCTATACTCTTTTTTTCTAATTTTATAAACGAATTTTACTATGTAGCCTAACCTAACTCAACCTATCCTAACCTTGTCGTGAATGGTTCGTGGGGCTATCCGTGTTTTTTCTAATTTTATAAACGAATTTAACTATGTAGCTTAACCTAACTCAACCTAACCTAACCTTGCCGTGAATGGTTCGTCGGGCTATCCGTGCATTTTTCTAATTTTATAAATCGAATTTAACTATGTTGCCTAACCTAACTCAACCTAACCTAACCTTGCCGTGAATGGTTCGTGGGGCTCTACGTGCTTTCTTCTAATTTTATAAACGAATTTAACTATGTTGCCTAACCTAACTCAACCTAACCTAACCTTGTGAATGGTTCGTGGGGCTGTCCGTGCTTTTTTCTAATTTTATATACGAATTTAACTGTGTTGCCTAACATAACTCAACCTAACCTAACCTTGCCTTGAATGGTTCGTGGGGCTATCCGTGCTTTTTTCTAATTTTATAAACGAATTTAACTATGTAGCCTAACCTAACTCAACCTAAACTAACCTTGTCGTGAATGGTTCGTGGGGCTATCCGTGCTTTTTTCTAATTTTATAAACGAATTTAAATATGTTGCCTAAACTAACTCCACCTAACCTAACCTTGTCGTAAATGGTTCGTGGGGCTATCCGTTCACTTTTCTAATTTTTAAAAACGAATTTAATTGTGTTGCCTAACCTAACTCAACCTAACCTAACCTTGTCATGAATGGTTCCTGGGGCTATCCGTCCCTTTTTTCTAATTTTATAAACGAATTTAACTATGTTGCCTAACCTAACTCAACCTAACCTAACCTTGTCGTGAATGGTTCGTGGGGCTATCCAAGCATTTTTCTAATTTTTGAAACGAAATTAACTATGTTGCCTAACCTAACTCAACCTAACCTAACCTTCTCGTGAGTGGTTCGTGGGGCTATCCGTGCATTCCTTTCTAATTTTTAAAACGATTTTAACTATGTTGCCTAACCTAACTCAACCTAACCTAACCTTGCCGTGAATGGTTCGTGGGGCTCTACGTGCTTTCTTCTAATTTTATAAACGAATTTAACTATGTTGCCTAACCTAACTCAACCTAACCTAACCTTGTGAATGGTTCGTGGGGCTGTCCGTGCTTTTTTCTAATTTTATATACGAATTTAACTGTGTTGCCTAACATAACTCAACCTAACCTAACCTTGCCTTGAATGGTTCGTGGGGCTATCCGTGCTTTTTTCTAATTTTATAAACGAATTTAACTATGTAGCCTAACCTAACTCAACCTAAACTAACCTTGTCGTGAATGGTTCGTGGGGCTGTCCGTGCTTTTTTCTAATTTTATAAACGAATTTAACTATGTAGCCTAACCTAACTCAACCTAACCTAACCTTGTGAATGGTTCGTGGGGCTGTCCGTGCTTTTTTCTAATTTTATAAACGAATTTAACTATGTTGCCTAACCTAACTCAACCTAACCTAACTTTGTCGTGAATGGTTCGTGGGGCTATCCGTCCCTTTTTTCTAATTTTATAAACGAATTTAACTATGTTGCCTAACCTAACTCAACCTAACCTAACCTTGTCGTGAATGGTTCGTGGGGCTATCCAAGCATTTTTCTAATTTTTGAAACGAAATTAACTATGTTGCCTAACCTAACTCAACCTAACCTAACCTTCTCGTGAGTGGTTCGTGGGGCTATCCGTGCATTCCTTTCTAATTTTTAAAACGATTTTAACTATGTTGCCTAACCTAACTCAACCTAACCTAACCTTGCCGTTAATGGTTCGTGGGGCTATCCGTGATTTTTTCAAATTTTATAAACGAATTTAACTATGTTGCCTAACCTAACTCAACCTAACCTAACCTTGCCGTGAATGGTTCGTGGGGCTATCCGAGCATTTCTTCTAGTTTCAAAAACGAATTTAACTATGTTGCCTAACCTAACTCAACCTAACCTAACCTTGCCGTGAATGGTACGTGGGGCTATCCTTGTATTCCTTTCTAATTTTTAAAACGATTTTAACTATCTTGCCTAACCTAACTCAACCTAACCTAACCTTGCCGTGATTGGTTCGTGGGGCTATACTCTTTTTTTCTAATTTTATAAACGAATTTTACAATGTAGCCTAACCTAACTCAACCTAACCTAACCTTGTCGTGAATGGTTCGTGGAGCTATCCGTGCACTTTTCTAATTTTATAAACGAATTTAACTATGTAGCTTAACCTAACTCAACCTAACCTAACCTTGCCGTGAATGGTTCGTCGGGCTATCCGTGCATTTTTCTAATTTTATAAAACGAATTTATCTATGTTGCCTAACCTAACTCAACCTAACATAACCTTGCCGTGAATGGTTCGTGGGGCTCTACGTGCTTTCTTCTAATTTTATAAACGAATTTAACTATGTTGCCTAACCTAACTCAACCTAACCTAACCTTGTGAATGGTTCGTGGGGCTGTCCGTGATTTTTTCTAATTTTATATACGAATTTAACTGTGTTGCCTAACCTAACTCAACCTAACCTAACCTTGCCTTGAATGGTTCGTGGGGCTATCCGTGCTTTTTTCTAATTTTTTAAACGAATTTAACTATGTAGCCTAACCTTACTCAACCTAACCTAACCTTGTCGTGAATCGTTCGTGGGGCTATCCGTGCTTTTTTCTAAGTTTATAAACGAATTTAAATATGTTGCCTAACCTAACTCCACCTAACTTAACCTTGTCGTAAATCGTTCGTGGGGCTATCCGTGCACTTTTCTAATTTTTAAAAACGAATTTAATTGTGTTGCCTAACCTAACTCAACCTAACCTAACCTTGTCGTGAATGGTTCCTGGGGCTATCCGTGCTTTTTTCTAATTTTATAAACTAATTTAACTATGTAGCCTAACCTAACTCAACCCAACCTAACTTTGCCGTGAATGGCTCGTGGGGCTATCCGTGCATTTTTCTAATTTTATAAACGAATTTAACTATGTTGCCTAACCTAACTCAACCTAACCTAACCTTGCCGTGAATGGTTCGTAAGGATATCCGTGCATTTTTCTAATTTTAAAAAACGAATTTAACTATGTTGCCTAACCTAACTCAACCTAACGTAACCTTGCCGTGAATGGTTCGTGGGGCTATCCGTGCTTTTTTCTAATTTTATAAACGAATTTAACTATGTTGCCTAACCTAACTCAACCTAACCTAACCTTGCCGTGAATGGTTCGTGGGGCTATCCGTGCTTTTATGTAATTTTATAAACGAATATTACTATGTAGCCTAACCTAACTCAACCTAACCTAACCTTGTCGTGAATGGTTCGTGGGGCTATCCGTGCTTTTTTCTAATTTTATAAACGAATTTAACTATGTAGCCTAACCTAACTCAACCTAACCTAACCTTGCCGAGAATGGTTCGTCGGGCTATCCGTGCATTTTTCTAATTTTAAAAAACGAATTTAACTATGTTGCCTAACCTAACTGAACCTAACCTAACCATGTTGTGAATGGTTCGTGGGGCTATCCGTGAATTTTACTAATTTTTAAAAACGAATTTATCTATGTTGCCTAACCTAAATCAACCTAACCTAACCTTGTCGTGAATGGTTCGTGGGGCTATCCGTGCTTTTTTCTAATTTTATAAACGAATTTAACTATGTTGCCTAACCTAACTCAACCTAACCTAACCTTGTCGTGAATGGTTCGTGGGGCTATCCGTGCTTTTTTCTAATTTTATAAACGAATTTAACTGTGTTGATTAACCTAACTCAACCTAACCTAACTTTGTCGTGAATGGTTCGTGGGGCTATCCGTCCCTTTTTTCTAATTTTATAAACGAATTTAACTATGTTGCCTAACCTAACTCAACCTAACCTAACCTTGTCGTGAATGGTTCGTGGGGCTATCCGTGCTTTTTTCTAATTTTATAAACGAATTTAACTATGTTGCCTAACCTAACTCAATCTAACCTAACCTTGCCGTGAATGGTTCGTTTAGCTATCCTTGCTTTTTTCTAATTTTATAAACGAATTTAACTATGTTGCCTAACCTAACTCAACCTAACCTAACCTTGTCGTGAATGGTTCGTGGGACTATCCATGCATTTTTCTAATTTTTGAAACGAAATTAACTATGTTGCCTAACCTAACTCAACCTAACCTAACCTTCTCGTGAGTGGTTCGTGGGGCTATCCGTGCATTCCTTTCTAATTTTTAAAACGATTTTAACTATGTTGCCTAACCTAACTCAACCTAACCTAACCTTGCCGTGAATAGTTCGTGGGGCTATCCCTGCATTTTTCTAATTTTAAAAACGATTTTAACTATGTTGCCCAACCAAACTCAACCTAACCTAACCTTACCTTGAATAGTTCGTGGGGCTATCCCTGCATTTTTCTAATTTTTAAAAACAAATTTAACTATCTTGCCTAAATTAACTCAACCTAACGTAACCTTGCCGTGAATGGTTCGTGGGGCTATCCGAGCTTTTCTTCTAGTTTCAAAAACGAATTTACCTATGTTGCCTAACCTAACTCAACCTAACCTAACCTTGCCGTGAATGGTACGTGGGGATATCCTTGTATTCCTTGCTAATTTTTAAAACGATTTTAACTATCTTTCCTAACCTAACTCAACCTAACCTAACCTTGCCGTGAATGGTTCGTGGGGCTATACTCTTTTTTTCTAATTTTATAAACGAATTTTACTATGTAGCCTAACCTAACTCAACCTATCCTAACCTTGTCGTGAATGGTTCGTGGGGCTATCCGTGTTTTTTCTAATTTTATAAACGAATTTAACTATGTAGCTTAACCTAACTCAACCTAACCTAACCTTGCCGTGAATGGTTCGTCGGGCTATCCGTGCATTTTTCTAATTTTATAAATCGAATTTAACTATGTTGCCTAACCTAACTCAACCTAACCTAACCTTGCCGTGAATGGTTCGTGGGGCTCTACGTGCTTTCTTCTAATTTTATAAACGAATTTAACTATGTTGCCTAACCTAACTCAACCTAACCTAATCTTGTGAATGGTTCGTGGGGCTGTCCGTGCTTTTTTCTAATTTTATATACGAATTTAACTGTGTTGCCTAACATAACTCAACCTAACCTAACCTTGCCTTGAATGGTTCGTGGGGCTATCCGTGCTTTTTTCTAATTTTATAAACGAATTTAACTATGTAGCCTAACCTAACTCAACCTAAACTAACCTTGTCGTGAATGGTTCGTGGGGCTATCCGTGCTTTTTTCTAATTTTATAAACGAATTTAAATATGTTGCCTAACCTAACTCCACCTAACCTAACCTTGTCGTAAATGGTTCGTGGGGCTATCCGTTCACTTTTCTAATTTTTAAAAACGAATTTAATTGTGTTGCCTAACCTAACTCAACCTAACCTAACCTTGTCATGAATGGTTCCTGGGGCTATCCGTGTTTTTTCTAGTTTTATAAACGAATTTAACTATGTAGCCTAACCTAACTCAACCCAACCTAACTTTGCCGTGAATGGTTCGTGGGGCTATCCGTGCATTTTTCTAATTTAAAAAACGAATTTAACTATGTTGCCTAACCTAACTCAACCTAACCTAACCTTTTCGTGAATGGTTCGTGGGGCTATCCGTGCTTTTTTCTAATTTTATAAACGAATTTAACTATGTTGCCTAACCTAACTCAACCTAACCTAACCTTGCCGTGAATGGTTCGTGGGGTTATCCGTGCATTTTATAATTTTTAAAAACGAGTTTCACTATGTTGCCTAACCTAACTAAACATAATCTAACCTTTTCGTGAATGATTCGTGGGGCTATCCTTGAATTTTACTAATTTTTGTAAACGAATTTAACTAAGTTGCCTAACCTAAATCAACCTAACCTAACCTTTTCGTGAATGGTTCGTGGGGCTATCCGTGCTTTTTCTAATTTTATAAACGAATTTAACTATGTTGCCTAACCTAACTCAACCTAACCTAACCTTGTCGTAAATGGTTCGTGGGGCTATCCGTGCTTTTTTCTAATTTTATAAACGAATTTAACTATGTTGCCTAACCTAACTCAACCTAACCTAACCTTGTCGTGAATGGTTCGTGGGGCTCTACGTGCTTTTTTGTAATTTTATAAAACGAATTTAACTATGTTGCCTAACCTAACTCAACCTAACTTAACCTTGCCGTGAATGGTTCGTGGGGCTATCCGTGCTTTTTTGTAATTTTTTAAAACGAATTTAACTATGTTGATTAACCTAACTCAACCTAACCTAACCTTGCCGTGAATGGTTCGTGGGGCTATCCGTGATTTTTTCTAATTTTATAAACGAATTTAACTATGTTGCCTAACCTAACTCAACCTAACCTAACCTTGTCGTGAATGGTTCGTGGGGCTATCCATGCATTTTTCTAATTTTTGAAACGAAATTAACTATGTTGCCTAACCTAACTCAACCTAACCTAACCTTGTCGTGAATGGTTCGTGGGGCTATCCGTGCATTCCTTTCTAATTTTTAAAACGATTTAAACTATGTTGCCTAAACTAACTCAACCAAACCTAACCTTGCCGTGAATAGTTCGTGGGGCTATCCCTGCATTTTTCTAATTTTTAAAACGATTTTAACTTCGTTGCCCAACCAAACTCAACCTAACCTAACCTTACCGTGAATAGTTCGTGGGGCTATCCCTGCATTTTTCTAATTTTTAAAAACAAATTTAACTATGTTGCCTAAATTAACTCAACCTAACGTAACCTTGCCGTGAATGGTTCGTGGGGCTATCCGAGCATTTCTTCTAGTTTCAAAAACGAATTTAACTATGTTGCCTAACCTAACTCAACCTAACCTAACCTTGCCGTGAATGGTACGTGGGGCTATCCTTGTATTCCTTTCTAATTTTTAAAACGATTTTAACTATCTTGCCTAACCTAACTCAACCTAACCTAACCTTGCCGTGAATGGTTCGTGGGGCTATACTCTTTTTTTCTAATTTTATAAACGAATTTTACAATGTAGCCTAACCTAACTCAACCTAACCTAACCTTGTCGTGAATGGTTCGTGGAGCTATCCGTGCTTTTTTCTAATTTTATAATCGAATTTAACTATGTAGCTTAACCTAACTCAACCTAACCTAACCTTGCCGTGAATGGTTCGTCGGGCTATCCGTGCATTTTTCTAATTTTATAAAACGAATTTATCTATGTTGCCTAACCTAACTCAACCTAACATAACCTTGCCGTGAATGTTTCTTGGGGCTCTACGTGCTTTTTTCTAATTTTATAAACGAATTTAACTATGTTGCCTAACCTAACTCAACCTAACCTAACCTTGTGAATGGTTCGTGGGGCTGTCCGTGATTTTTTCTAATTTTATATACGAATTTAACTGTGTTGCCTAACCTAACTCAACCTAACCTAACCTTGCCTTGAATGGTTCGTGGGGCTATCCGTGCTTTTTTCTAATTTTTTAAACGAATTTAACTATGTAGCCTAACCTAACTCAACCTAACCTAACCTTGTCGTGAATCGTTCGTGGGGCTATCCGTGCTTTTTTCTAAGTTTATAAACGAATTTAAATATGTTGCCTAACCTAACTCCACCTAACTTAACCTTGTCGTAAATCGTTCGTGGGGCTATCCGTGCACTTTTCTAATTTTTAAAAACGAATTTAATTGTGTTGCCTAACCTAACTCAACCTAACCTAACCTTGTCGTGAATGGTTCCTGGGGCTATCCGTGCTTTTTTCTAATTTTATAAACTAATTTAACTATGTAGCCTAACCTAACTCAACCCAACCTAACTTTGCCGTGAATGGCTCGTGGGGCTATCCGTGCATTTTTCTAATTTTATAAACGAATTTAACTATGTTGCCTAACCTAACTCAACCTAACCTAACCTTGCCGTGAATTGTTCGTAAGGATATCCGTGCATTTTTCTAATTTTAAAAAACGAATTTAACTATGTTGCCTAACCTAACTCAACCTAACGTAACCTTGCCGTGAATGGTTCGTGGGGCTATCCGTGCTTTTTTCTAATTTTATAAACGAATTTAACTATGTTGCCTAACGTAACTCAACATAACCTAACCTTGCCGTGAATGGTTCGTGGGGCTATCCGTGCTTTTATGTAATTTTATAAACGAATATTACTATGTAGCCTAACCTAACTCAACCTAACCTAACCTTGTCGTGAATGGTTCGTGGGGCTATCCGTGCTTTTTTCTAATTTTATAAACGAATTTAACTATGTAGCCTAACCTAACTCAACCTAACCTAACCTTGCCGAGAATGGTTCGTCGGGCTATCCGTGCATTTTTCTAATTTTAAAAAACGAATTTAACTATGTTGCCTAACCTAACTGAACCTAACCTAACCATGTTGTGAATGGTTCGTGGGGCTATCCGTGAATTTTACTAATTTTTAAAAACGAATTTATCTATGTTGCCTAACCTAAATCAACCTAACATAACCTTGTCGTGAATGGTTCGTGGGGCTATCCGTGCTTTTTTCTAATTTTATAAACGAATTTAACTATGTTGCCTAACCTAACTCAACCTAACCTAACCTTGTCGTGAATGGTTCGTGGGGCTATCCATGCATTTTTCTAATTTTTGAAACGAAATTAACTATGTTGCCTAACCTAACTCAACCTAACCTAACCTTCTCGTGAGTGGTTCGTGGGGCTATCCGTGCATTCCTTTCTAATTTTTAAAACGATTTTAACTATGTTGCCCAACCAAACTCAACCTAACCTAACCTTACCGTGAATAGTTCGTGGGGCTATCCATGCATTTTTCTAATTTTTAAAAACAAATTTAACTATCTTGCCTAAATTAACTCAACCTAACGTAACCTTGCCGTGAATGGTTCGTGGGGCTATCCGAGCTTTTCTTCTAGTTTCAAAAACGAATTTACCTATGTTGCCTAACCTAACTCAACCTAACCTAACCTTGCCGTGAATGGTACGTGGGGCTATCCTTGTATTCCTTTCTAATTTTTAAAACGATTTTAACTATCTTTCCTAACCTAACTCAACCTAACCTAACCTTGCCGTGAATGGTTCGTGGGGCTATACTCTTTTTTTCTAATTTTATAAACGAATTTTACTATGTAGCCTAACCTAACTCAACCTATCCTAACCTTGTCGTGAATGGTTCGTGGGGCTATCCGTGTTTTTTCTAATTTTATAAACGAATTTAACTATGTAGCTTAACCTAACTCAACCTAACCTAACCTTGCCGTGAATGGTTCGTCGGGCTATCCGTGCATTTTTCTAATTTTATAAAACGAATTTAACTATGTTGCCTAACCTAACTCAACCTAACCTAACCTTGCCGTGAATGGTTCGTGGGGCTCTACGTGCTTTCTTCTAATTTTATAAACGAATTTAACTATGTTGCCTAACCTAACTCAACCTAACCTAACCTTGTGAATGGTTCGTGGGGCTGTCAGTGTTTTTTTCTAATTTTATATACGAATTTAACTGTGTTGCCTAACATAACTCAACCTAACCTAACCTTGCCTTGAATGGTTCGTGGGGCTATCCGTGCTTTTTTCTAATTTTATAAACGAATTTAACTATGTAGCCTAACCTAACTCAACCTAAACTAACCTTGTCGTGAATGGTTCGTGGGGCTATCCGTGCTTTTTTCTAATTTTATAAACGAATTTAAATATGTTGCCTAACCTAACTCCACCTAACCTAACCTTGTCGTAAATGGTTCGTGGGGCTATCCGTTCACTTTTCTAATTTTTAAAAACGAATTTAATTGTGTTGCCTAACCTAACTCAACCTAACCTAACCTTGTCATTAATGGTTCCTGGGGCTATCCGTGCTTTTTTCTAGTTTTATAAACGAATTTAACTATGTAGCCTAACCTAACTCAACCCAACCTAACTTTGCCGTGAATGGTTCGTGGGGCTATCCGTGCATTTTTCTAATTTTATAAACGAATTTAACTATGTTGCCTAACCTAACTCAACCTAACCTAACTTTGCCGTGAATGGATCGTCGGGATATCCGTGCATTTTTCTAATTTAAAAAACGAATTTAACTATGTTGCCTAACCTAACTCAACCTAACCTAACCTTTTCGTGAATGGTTCGTGGGGCTATCCGTGCTTTTTTCTAATTTTATAAACGAATTTAACTATGTTGCCTAACCTAACTCAACCTAACCTAACCTTGCCGTGAATGGTTCGTGGGGTTATCCGTGCATTTTACTAATTTTTAAAAACGAGTTTCACTATGTTGCCTAAACTAACTAAACATAATCTAACCTTTTCGTGAATGATTCGTGGGGCTATCCTTGAATTTTACTAATTTTTGTAAACGAATTTAACTATGTTGCCTAACCTAACTCAACCTAACCTAACCTTTTCGTGAATGGTTCGTGGGGCTATCCGTGCTTTTTTCTAATTTTATAAACGAATTTAACTATGTTGCCTAACCTAACTCAACCTAACCTAACCTTGTCGTAAATGGTTCGTGGGGCTATCCGTGCTTTTTTCTAATTTATTAAAACGAATTTAACTATGTTGCCTAACCTAACTCAACCTAACCTAACCTTGTCGTGAATGGTTCGTGGGGCTATCCGTGCTTTTTCCTAGTTTTATAAACGAATTTAACTATGTTGCCTAACCTAACTCAACCTAACCTAACCTTGCCGTGAATGGTTCGTGGGGCTATCCGTGCTTTTTTCTAATTTTATAAACGAATTTAACTATGTTGCCTAACCTAACTCAACCTAACCTAACCTTGCCGTGAATGGTTCGTGGGGCTCTACGTGCTTTCTTCTAATTTTATAAACGAATTTAACTATGTTGCCTAACCTAACTCAACCTAACCTAACCTTGTGAATGGTTCGTGGGGCTGTCCGTGCTTTTTTCTAATTTTATATACGAATTTAACTGTGTTGCCTAACATAACTCAACCTAACCTAACCTTGCCTTGAATGGTTCGTGGGGCTATCCGTGCTTTTTTCTAATTTTATAAACGAATTTAACTATGTAGCCTAACCTAACTCAACCTAAACTAACCTTGTCGTGAATGGTTCGTGGGGCTATCCGTGCTTTTTTCTAATTTTATAAACGAATTGAAATATGTTGCCTAACCTAACTCCACCTAACCTAACCTTGTCGTAAATGGTTCGTGGGGCTATCCGTTCACTTTTCTAATTTTTAAAAACGAATTTAATTGTGTTGCCTAACCTAACTCAACCTAACCTAACCTTGTCATGAATGGTTCCTGGGGCTATCCGTGCTTTTTTCTAGTTTTATAAACGAATTTAACTATGTAGCCTAACCTAACTCAACCCAACCTAACTTTGCCGTGAATGGTTCGTGGGGCTATCCGTGCATTTTTCTAATTTTATAAACGAATTTAACTATGTTGCCTAACCTAACTCAACCTAACCTAACCTTTTCGTGAATGGTTCGTGGGGCTATCCGTGCTTTTTTCTAATTTTATAAACGAATTTAACTATGTTGCCTAACCTAACTCAACCTAACCTAACCTTGCCGTGAATGGTTCGTGGGGTTATCCGTGCATTTTACTAATTTTTAAAAACGAGTTTCACTATGTTGCCTAACCTAACTAAACATAATCTAACCTTTTCGTGAATGATTCGTGGGGCTATCCTTGAATTTTACTAATTTTTGTAAACGAATTTAACTAAGTTGCCTAACCTAACTCAACCTAACCTAACCTTTTCGTGAATGGTTCGTGGGGCTATCCGTGCTTTTTCTAATTTTATAAACGAATTTAACTATGTTGCCTAACCTAACTCAACCTAACCTAACCTTGTCGTAAATGGTTCGTGGGGCTATCCGTGCTTTTTTCTAATTTTATAAACGAATTTAACTATGTTGCCTAACCTAACTCAACCTAACCTA
This sequence comes from Lepisma saccharinum, assembly GCF_977018435.1. Lineage (NCBI taxonomy): Eukaryota > Metazoa > Arthropoda > Insecta > Zygentoma > Lepismatidae > Lepisma > Lepisma saccharinum. The sequence goes on from NC_139239.1 coordinate 89,874,179, forward strand.
ACCTTGTCGTGAATGGTTCGTGGGGCTCTACGTGCTTTTTTGTAATTTTATAAAACGAATTTAACTATGTTGCCTAACCTAACTCAACCTAACTTAACCTTGCCGTGAATGGTTCGTGGGGCTATCCGTGCTTTTTTGTAATTTTTTAAAACGAATTTAACTATGTTGATTAACCTAACTCAACCTAACCTAACTTTGCCGTGAATGGTTCGTGGGGCTATCCGTGATTTTTTCTAATTTTACAAACGAATTTAACTATGTTGCCTAACCTAACTCAACCTAACCTAACCTTGCCGTGAATAGTTCGTGGGGCTATCCCTGCATTTTTCTAATTTTAAAAACGATTTTAACTATGTTGCCCAACCAAACTCAACCTAACCTAACCTTACCTTGAATAGTTCGTGGGGCTATCCCTGCATTTTTCTAATTTTTAAAAACAAATTTAACTATCTTGCCTAAATTAACTCAACCTAACGTAACCTTGCCGTGAATGGTTCGTGGGGCTATCCGAGCTTTTCTTCTAGTTTCAAAAACGAATTTACCTATGTTGCCTAACCTAACTCAACCTAACCTAACCTTGCCGTGAATGGTACGTGGGGATATCCTTGTATTCCTTGCTAATTTTTAAAACGATTTTAACTATCTTTCCTAACCTAACTCAACCTAACCTAACCTTGCCGTGAATGGTTCGTGGGGCTATACTCTTTTTTTCTAATTTTATAAACGAATTTTACTATGTAGCCTAACCTAACTCAACCTATCCTAACCTTGTCGTGAATGGTTCGTGGGGCTATCCGTGTTTTTTCTAATTTTATAAACGAATTTAACTATGTAGCTTAACCTAACTCAACCTAACCTAACCTTGCCGTGAATGGTTCGTCGGGCTATCCGTGCCTTTTTCTAATTTTATAAATCGAATTTAACTATGTTGCCTAACCTAACTCAACCTAACCTAACCTTGCCGTGAATGGTTCGTGGGGCTCTACGTGCTTTCTTCTAATTTTATAAACGAATTTAACTATGTTGCCTAACCTAACTCAACCTAACCTAACCTTGTGAATGGTTCGTGGGGCTGTCCGTGCTTTTTTCTAATTTTATATACGAATTTAACTGTGTTGCCTAACATAACTCAACCTAACCTAACCTTGCCTTGAATGGTTCGTGGGGCTATCCGTGCTTTTTTCTAATTTTATAAACGAATTTAACTATGTAGCCTAACCTAACTCAACCTAAACTAACCTTGTCGTGAATGGTTCGTGGGGCTATCCGTGCTTTTTTCTAATTTTATAAACGAATTTAAATATGTTGCCTAACCTAACTCCACCTAACCTAACCTTGTCGTAAATGGTTCGTGGGGCTATCCGTTCACTTTTCTAATTTTTAAAAACGAATTTAATTGTGTTGCCTAACCTAACTCAACCTAACCTAACCTTGTCATGAATGGTTCCTGGGGCTATCCGTGCTTTTTTCTAGTTTTATAAACGAATTTAACTATGTAGCCTAACCTAACTCAACCCAACCTAACTTTGCCGTGAATGGTTCGTGGGGCTATCCGTGCATTTTTCTAATTTAAAAAACGAATTTAACTATGTTGCCTAACCTAACTCAACCTAACCTAACCTTTTCGTGAATGGTTCGTGGGGCTATCCGTGCTTTTTTCTAATTTTATAAACGAATTTAACTATGTTGCCTAACCTAACTCAACCTAACCTAACCTTGCCGTGAATGGTTCGTGGGGTTATCCGTGCATTTTACTAATTTTTAAAAACGAGTTTCACTATGTTGCCTAACCTAACTAAACATAATCTAACCTTTTCGTGAATGATTCGTGGGGCTATCCTTGAATTTTACTAATTTTTGTAAACGAATTTAACTAAGTTGCCTAACCTAACTCAACCTAACCTAACCTTTTCGTGAATGGTTCGTGGGGCTATCCGTGCTTTTTCTAATTTTATAAACGAATTTAACTATGTTGCCTAACCTAACTCAACCTAACCTAACCTTGTCGTAAATGGTTCGTGGGGCTATCCGTGCTTTTTTCTAATTTTATAAACGAATTTAACTATGTTGCCTAACCTAACTCAACCTAACCTAACCTTGTCGTGAATGGTTCGTGGGGCTCTACGTGCTTTTTTGTAATTTTATAAAACGAATTTAACTATGTTGCCTAACCTAACTCAACCTAACTTAACCTTGCCGTGAATGGTTCGTGGGGCTATCCGTGCTTTTTTGTAATTTTTTAAAACGAATTTAACTATGTTGATTAACCTAACTCAACCTAACCTAACCTTGCCGTGAATGGTTCGTGGGGCTATCCGTGATTTTTTCTAATTTTATAAACGAATTTAACTATGTTGCCTAACCTAACTCAACCTAACCTAACCTTGTCGTGAATGGTTCGTGGGGCTATCCATGCATTTTTCTAATTTTTGAAACGAAATTAACTATGTTGCCTAACCTAACTCAACCTAACCTAACCTTGTCGTGAATGGTTCGTGGGGCTATCCGTGCATTCCTTTCTAATTTTTAAAACGATTTAAACTATGTTGCCTAAACTAACTCAACCAAACCTAACCTTGCCGTGAATAGTTCGTGGGGCTATCCCTGCATTTTTCTAATTTTTAAAACGATTTTAACTTCGTTGCCCAACCAAACTCAACCTAACCTAACCTTACCGTGAATAGTTCGTGGGGCTATCCCTGCATTTTTCTAATTTTTAAAAACAAATTTAACTATGTTGCCTAAATTAACTCAACCTAACGTAACCTTGCCGTGAATGGTTCGTGGGGCTATCCGAGCATTTCTTCTAGTTTCAAAAACGAATTTAACTATGTTGCCTAACCTAACTCAACCTAACCTAACCTTGCCGTGAATGGTACGTGGGGCTATCCTTGTATTCCTTTCTAATTTTTAAAACGATTTTAACTATCTTGCCTAACCTAACTCAACCTAACCTAACCTTGCCGTGAATGGTTCGTGGGGCTATACTCTTTTTTTCTAATTTTATAAACGAATTTTACAATGTAGCCTAACCTAACTCAACCTAACCTAACCTTGTCGTGAATGGTTCGTGGAGCTATCCGTGCTTTTTTCTAATTTTATAATCGAATTTAACTATGTAGCTTAACCTAACTCAACCTAACCTAACCTTGCCGTGAATGGTTCGTCGGGCTATCCGTGCATTTTTCTAATTTTATAAAACGAATTTATCTATGTTGCCTAACCTAACTCAACCTAACATAACCTTGCCGTGAATGTTTCTTGGGGCTCTACGTGCTTTTTTCTAATTTTATAAACGAATTTAACTATGTTGCCTAACCTAACTCAACCTAACCTAACCTTGTGAATGGTTCGTGGGGCTGTCCGTGATTTTTTCTAATTTTATATACGAATTTAACTGTGTTGCCTAACCTAACTCAACCTAACCTAATTTGCCTTGAATGGTTCGTGGGGCTATCCGTGCTTTTTTCTAATTTTTTAAACGAATTTAACTATGTAGCCTAACCTAACTCAACCTAACCTAACCTTGTCGTGAATCGTTCGTGGGGCTATCCGTGCTTTTTTCTAAGTTTATAAACGAATTTAAATATGTTGCCTAACCTAACTCCACCTAACTTAACCTTGTCGTAAATCGTTCGTGGGGCTATCCGTGCACTTTTCTAATTTTTAAAAACGAATTTAATTGTGTTGCCTAACCTAACTCAACCTAACCTAACCTTGTCGTGAATGGTTCCTGGGGCTATCCGTGCTTTTTTCTAATTTTATAAACTAATTTAACTATGTAGCCTAACCTAACTCAACCCAACCTAACTTTGCCGTGAATGGCTCGTGGGGCTATCCGTGCATTTTTCTAATTTTATAAACGAATTTAACTATGTTGCCTAACCTAACTCAACCTAACCTAACCTTGCCGTGAATTGTTCGTAAGGATATCCGTGCATTTTTCTAATTTTAAAAAACGAATTTAACTATGTTGCCTAACCTAACTCAACCTAACGTAACCTTGCCGTGAATGGTTCGTGGGGCTATCCGTGCTTTTTTCTAATTTTATAAACGAATTTAACTATGTTGCCTAACGTAACTCAACCTAACCTAACCTTGCCGTGAATGGTTCGTGGGGCTATCCGTGCTTTTATGTAATTTTATAAACGAATATTACTATGTAGCCTAACCTAACTCAACCTAACCTAACCTTGTCGTGAATGGTTCGTGGGGCTATCCGTGCTTTTATGTAATTTTATAAACGAATATTACTATGTAGCCTAACCTAACTCAACCTAACCTAACCTTGTCGTGAATGGTTCGTGGGGCTATCCGTGCTTTTTTCTAATTTTATAAACGAATTTAACTATGTTGCCTAACGTAACTCAACCTAACCTAACCTTGTCGTGAATGGTTCGTGGGGCTATCCATGCATTTTTCTAATTTTTGAAACGAAATTAACTATGTTGCCTAACCTAACTCAACCTAACCTAACCTTCTCGTGAGTGGTTCGTGGGGCTATCCGTGCATTCCTTTCTAATTTTTAAAACGATTTTAACTATGTTGCCCAACCAAACTCAACCTAACCTAACCTTACCGTGAATAGTTCGTGGGGCTATCCCTGCATTTTTCTAATTTTTAAAAACAAATTTAACTATCTTGCCTAAATTAACTCAACCTAACGTAACCTTGCCGTGAATGGTTCGTGGGGCTATCCGAGCTTTTCTTCTAGTTTCAAAAACGAATTTACCTATGTTGCCTAACCTAACTCAACCTAACCTAACCTTGCCGTGAATGGTACGTGGGGCTATCCTTGTATTCCTTTCTAATTTTTAAAACGATTTTAACTATCTTTCCTAACCTAACTCAACCTAACCTAACCTTGCCGTGAATGGTTCGTGGGGCTATACTCTTTTTTTCTAATTTTATAAACGAATTTTACTATGTAGCCTAACCTAACTCAACCTATCCTAACCTTGTCGTGAATGGTTCGTGGGGCTATCCGTGTTTTCTCTAATTTTATAAACGAATTTAACTATGTAGCTTAACCTAACTCAACCTAACCTAACCTTGCCGTGAATGGTTCGTCGGGCTATCCGTGCATTTTTCTAATTTTATAAAACGAATTTAACTATGTTGCCTAACCTAACTCAACCTAACCTAACCTTGCCGTGAATGGTTCGTGGGGCTCTACGTGCTTTCTTCTAATTTTATAAACGAATTTAACTATGTTGCCTAACCTAACTCAACCTAACCTAACCTTGTGAATGGTTCGTGGGGCTGTCAGTGCTTTTTTCTAATTTTATATACGAATTTAACTGTGTTGCCTAACATAACTCAACCTAACCTAACCTTGCCTTGAATGGTTCGTGGGGCTATCCGTGCTTTTTTCTAATTTTATAAACGAATTTAACTATGTAGCCTAACCTAACTCAACCTAAACTAACCTTGTCGTGAATGGTTCGTGGGGCTATCCGTGCTTTTTTCTAATTTTATAAACGAATTTAAATATGTTGCCTAACCTAACTCCACCTAACCTAACCTTGTCGTAAATGGTTCGTGGGGCTATCCGTTCACTTTTCTAATTTTTAAAAACGAATTTAATTGTGTTGCCTAACCTAACTCAACCTAACCTAACCTTGTCATTAATGGTTCCTGGGGCTATCCGTGCTTTTTTCTAGTTTTATAAACGAATTTAACTATGTAGCCTAACCTAACTCAACCCAACCTAACTTTGCCGTGAATGGTTCGTGGGGCTATCCGTGCATTTTTCTAATTTTATAAACGAATTTAACTATGTTGCCTAACCTAACTCAACCTAACCTAACTTTGCCGTGAATGGATCGTCGGGATATCCGTGCATTTTTCTAATTTAAAAAACGAATTTAACTATGTTGCCTAACCTAACTCAACCTAACCTAACCTTTTCGTGAATGGTTCGTGGGGCTATCCGTGCTTTTTTCTAATTTTATAAACGAATTTAACTATGTTGCCTAACCTAACTCAACCTAACCTAACCTTGCCGTGAATGGTTCGTGGGGTTATCCGTGCATTTTACTAATTTTTAAAAACGAGTTTCACTATGTTGCCTAAACTAACTAAACATAATCTAACCTTTTCGTGAATGATTCGTGGGGCTATCCTTGAATTTTACTAATTTTTGTAAACGAATTTAACTATGTTGCCTAACCTAACTCAACCTAACCTAACCTTTTCGTGAATGGTTCGTGGGGCTATCCGTGCTTTTTTCTAATTTTATAAACGAATTTAACTATGTTGCCTAACCTAACTCAACCTAACCTAACCTTGTCGTAAATGGTTCGTGGGGCTATCCGTGCTTTTTTCTAATTTATTAAAACGAATTTAACTATGTTGCCTAACCTAACTCAACCTAACCTAACCTTGTCGTGCATGGTTCGTGGGGCTATCCGTGCTTTTTCCTAGTTTTATAAACGAATTTAACTATGTTGCCTAACCTAACTCAACCTAACCTAACCTTGCCGTGAATGGTTCGTGGGGCTATCCGTGCTTTTTTCTAATTTTATAAACGAATTTAACTATGTTGCCTAACCTAACTCAACCTAACCTAACCTTGCCGTGAATGGTTCGTGGGGCTCTACGTGCTTTCTTCTAATTTTATAAACGAATTTAACTATGTTGCCTAACCTAACTCAACCTAACCTAACCTTGTGAATGGTTCGTGGGGCTGTCCGTGCTTTTTTCTAATTTTATATACGAATTTAACTGTGTTGCCTAACATAACTCAACCTAACCTAACCTTGCCTTGAATGGTTCGTGGGGCTATCCGTGCTTTTTTCTAATTTTATAAACGAATTTAACTATGTAGCCTAACCTAACTCAACCTAAACTAACCTTGTCGTGAATGGTTCGTGGGGCTATCCGTGCTTTTTTCTAATTTTATAAACGAATTTAAATATGTTGCCTAACCTAACTCCACCTAACCTAACCTTGTCGTAAATGGTTCGTGGGGCTATCCGTTCACTTTTCTAATTTTTAAAAACGAATTTAATTGTGTTGCCTAACCTAACTCAACCTAACCTAACTTTGTCATGAATGGTTCCTGGGGCTATCCGTGCTTTTTTCTAGTTTTATAAACGAATTTAACTATGTAGCCTAACCTAACTCAACCCAACCTAACTTTGCCGTGAATGGTTCGTGGGGCTATCCGTGCATTTTTCTAATTTAAAAAACGAATTTAACTATGTTGCCTAACCTAACTCAACCTAACCTAACCTTTTCGTGAATGGTTCGTGGGGCTATCCGTGCTTTTTTCTAATTTTATAAACGAATTTAACTATGTTGCCTAACCTAACTCAACCTAACCTAACCTTGCCGTGAATGGTTCGTGGGGTTATCCGTGCATTTTACTAATTTTTAAAAACGAGTTTCACTATGTTGCCTAACCTAACTAAACATAATCTAACCTTTTCGTGAATGATTCGTGGGGCTATCCTTGAATTTTACTAATTTTTGTAAACGAATTTAACTAAGTTGCCTAACCTAACTCAACCTAACCTAACCTTTTCGTGAATGGTTCGTGGGGCTATCCGTGCTTTTTCTAATTTTATAAACGAATTTAACTATGTTGCCTAACCTAACTCAACCTAACCTAACCTTGTCGTAAATGGTTCGTGGGGCTATCCGTGCTTTTTTCTAATTTTATAAACGAATTTAACTATGTTGCCTAACCTAACTCAACCTAACCTAACCTTGTCGTGAATGGTTCGTGGGGCTCTACGTGCTTTTTTGTAATTTTATAAAACGAATTTAACTATGTTGCCTAACCTAACTCAACCTAACTTAACCTTGCCGTGAATGGTTCGTGGGGCTATCCGTGCTTTTTTGTAATTTTTTAAAACGAATTTAACTATGTTGATTAACCTAACTCAACCTAACCTAACCTTGCCGTGAATGGTTCGTGGGGCTATCCGTGATTTTTTCTAATTTTATAAACGAATTTAACTATGTTGCCTAACCTAACTCAACCTAACCTAACCTTGTCGTGAATGGTTCGTGGGGCTATCCATGCATTTTTCTAATTTTTGAAACGAAATTAACTATGTTGCCTAACCTAACTCAACCTAACCTAACCTTGTCGTGAATGGTTCGTGGGGCTATCCGTGCATTCCTTTCTAATTTTTAAAACGATTTAAACTATGTTGCCTGAACTAACTCAACCAAACCTAACCTTGCCGTGAATAGTTCGTGGGGCTATCCCTGCATTTTTCTAATTTTTAAAACGATTTTAACTTCGTTGCCCAACCAAACTCAACCTAACCTAACCTTACCGTGAATAGTTCGTGGGGCTATCCCTGCATTTTTCTAATTTTTAAAAACAAATTTAACTATGTTGCCTAAATTAACTCAACCTAACGTAACCTTGCCGTGAATGGTTCGTGGGGCTATCCGAGCATTTCTTCTAGTTTCAAAAACGAATTTAACTATGTTGCCTAACCTAACTCAACCTAACCTAACCTTGCCGTGAATGGTACGTGGGGCTATCCTTGTATTCCTTTCTAATTTTTAAAACGATTTTAACTATCTTGCCTAACCTAACTCAACCTAACCTAACCTTGCCGTGAATGGTTCGTGGGGCTATACTCTTTTTTTCTAATTTTATAAACGAATTTTACAATGTAGCCTAACCTAACTCAACCTAACCTAACCTTGTCGTGGTTAGGACACACGCAGTCCTACAAAGATTATACTAACAGTAGGTCCAGTCACCAGAGCCTCGTTAGTCTGCAAAATGCAGTTCAGGGTGTACTACATGGAAGTGAGGTTGGTTTAAATGTTAAATAGATATAAAAACAAATTGTTAGTGAGGAGGAATAAAAAGTTATATTTACAGCTAACATGCTGAGCTAAACACACTACAAGGGTGTAAGGGATGACCTTCCAAGAAGTATGTACACTTCGCAACATCTTATTTGACCGCCCCAAAAGAATTCTAAGTCCCGAAATCGTAAACTTAGCAACATAGCACTTCAGCTCCAGGTGAAAGTAGCCAACTTTGAGTAGGTCCTTCCACTAGACGATAAACGCTGCGGTGATAGGTTTTCAATTTAACACTTTCCATGAACTTAGAAATTATAAACCGCTATTATAATACACAATCAAACAGATATAATGAATTGGAAAAAGAACCTTGAGAGATATTTACGATTCTGCTTGCTCGACTTGAAAGTTGGGGGGTTTGAAACACTGAATAGAGTTTTTCTCCACCTGGAGGAAATTGCCATCAAGTTTGTGCAGAAAGAAGCAAATTTGTGAGGAGTTTATGCGACATTTTATTTACAATACCTTGCATAATATCGAACAGTTCTCAAAAACATATATTTTACACGACTTGTCGAGAAAATGTGCTTGAAACACAGGAAGGTGGGAGTTTTCATAAACGTCAACATGTTTTTAAGAGTAGCTATAACGTCATTAAGTTAACGTAGAGCAGTTGGTTAGACGCTGCTATCTTTAATTTTCATCAAGCGTGAAAGGTCGCGGGTTCAAATCCCACCCTCTCCTCTTTCTCTTTTTTTTTGTTTGCTGAACAGATACCGTTGATATTAGATTATTTAAAAAATGAATCCGATGCACACTTGATATACGCATATTTCCCCTTAGAAGTTGGAGATTTCCAGGATTTAAAGTTAAAACGTTTCTTTTTAGTTATTGTTCATATGCTGTGTTAACACACACATCATGATTAATTCACAAATCACATATATGTATTCAGGATGCAAAATGAAATATGTTATTTAAGTTATGTATTTTTGTTCTTCACTGACACCTAAAATATTGATTATTTGATTTCGATATACTAAAAAAAGATATACAGTTATGTTAAGTAGTGGTTTAGTGCAGTACTGTAACGAAAGAGAGCGTTTAATGAGTTCAAATTGCTAAGATTGGTAATTTTATGTCCGTTCCTTCGTAATGACTGTTGTCAATCCTCTGACCACCATCTTACCATGCGTCTAAAACTAATAGTAAATCGCTTATTAACATAAATAAATGATTATTACGACGAAGGCGGATTCGATAAGAAACTACTAATAAGTATTTATATAGTGAGTGACAGACAAAAAATTCAAAACCTCATAATGATCGTTAATTCCTCACTGCTTTGTATCTAAAATGTTTGTCTTCTTTGAACAGAAAGTACGAGTGCCAGATATAACAAACTTTCCCACTAACTTTGCAATATTCGATACCACCATCACAGAATTAGCTCTACGTAACTTGATTCTGCGCATTCCACGTGGCATGTGATTTCCTCCTATCATCGAAATAACTTTCTCTTACTATTTTCTTTCCTCTCGTGAAATACAGAGACCAATGTTAACTTCTTAGCACGGTGGATAAACTTTACACCCAACGATATAATCCTGAAAAAAATCCTGCCTAGGTGGAGAATCGATCCTACGACCTCCCTCGTAAGAATCAAGCACGCTACCTCTTCTCCAGGTAGCTCATGGCAATTTTCATGAGGAAACAAATTCAGATAAAATCGAGAAACGCTGAATGGGAAAAATGATGAACATGTCTATTGGCGTTTTGTCATATTTTGTAAATTGTGTAAAAATTCCGTGTTTTGAACAAGCAATCGTTTAGTTACGAAGTATGTTGTTTGTTTAAAGTAGGAACAGCAGAGCGAAAAGGAGTCATTTAAACCAGACCCCGTTTGACAAGAAACTTTAGCTTTTTTTCCAAAGACTGTATGAAAAGAGAGAGGAACGTATGAAATATAAAATATGTGTGAAATTAAAACAATGGAAATCTTGAAAGATAATACTACAGCGCCTTGAATAACGTAGTGTGGAAAACGACCCAAGAAACTGGTTCCCCGAGACGATGACAAGTAGATGGCAGTGCGATCGACCCAGGTGCTAATTTTGTTATGAAAGTAATGCGGCTTAGTTAGTTTTTGGAATATATTGTGTAGATTTGTTTCTCTAGAAAGGCGGTAAGTGAATTGATGGAAACAGTTATATTTGTGGAGTGATTTGCAGTCACGAAATGGCATTAATTTACACAGAAAAGTAACATAAATACGTTTTATGTGAAACGCAACACGAGCATCAACATATCGCATGTGAGGCTGGACTTAAAACGTTGGATTGTGTACACAAGTTTATTTTTGTATACTAATAAAATTGAAATAGTGTCATGAAGGAGAAAAAATGTTTCGTGGCGTACATATTATGAAGTCATTTTCCCGAAATGCAGATATTCGAAAGAATTTAATTTCATATTCATATTCCATATTTCATATTCAAATAGCCGATTACATACATGCCTTCCCCCAAAATTCTGTGGGTACCGTGAGGTTTTCTTTAAGCGAGGGAATGGACAAACTTTCATTAAATGTCAAACTGTTCTTTGGCTTTTTGCACTTGATCCACACATTTCTCTGCATTTTCTCTTTCCAGGAACAGTTTTTGTGAAATAATTTGGCAGATTTGAAAACTTCGTAGGCACTGCATCCTTTGTTAATAATATCCTGCCCCTTGGCAACCTTACCTCCTTACGTGAACATAATCTCTGATAATGTATTGTTCATCGAAATGCAATTCACAAACACCAGCTGTGTCATAGAGTTCCTTGTCAGCTCTGGGAATTGCACGATTCCACTCGGCTAATTCATCTTTTTGTTTGGGAACACTATATACAGAAATACCCTTTTCTTTACTTGAACGATATCCACTAGAACAACCAGGCACAAAACAGTGGCGACAGTTTCCAGACATGGTGAAAATATAACTCAACCAACGTGTTGTTTACATTTTTCCAGTAAGCGGGAAACGAAAAGTGTCATAGTTCACGCTTGCGAGTTTTTGGGCGGTAAGTTGGACAACACGCGAGTGGATGTAAAACAATCTTTGAAAAATAAACGAGTATTGTCCGTGTGAATTTATAACAGCTGAATGAAAGGAAAAGTATTTCCTAAAATCCTGCCAATCACTGAAAGATTAAAAACATTAGTAGAAGCATTACTTGAGGCATGCACAGTGGCGACGATTATGGAGTGTGGAGGGGCAGATGACCCAGCACTATGCTAAACATTATCTACCAAGGGAAAGAAACTGTCCTTGCCTTCCCCCTCCCCCACCTCGCCCCATCAGTTTTGAAACCAAATCGCCGCCACTGAGCATGCATCGCATAAATATTGACAGTAATATCATATAATATTATATTACGTTATTAAAACACTTCGTACTCGGTAAATAGAAAGGAAAAAATAATAAGGAAAGGGTGGGATTTGAACCTACGATGTTTCGATCTTGACGAAAACAGAAAGAAAAGAATGTGCTGTCATCTAACCAAGTACTCCAGAAGATTGGTAACAGAAAGATCAGTAAAACTCGTTAATCTCAGTTGAAGCAACATTGTGCCGGAGTTTCGAACCCTTTTTCGCCAAGAACCAAGGAAAAGACACACTTTGCAGAATCGTTTGGTGTTGTGCAAGGTATCTTTACTAAACATTTCGCATAACATCATCATAAATTTGCCTTCTTGCATTCAAATGTGACCGCAATTCTTTCCAGGTGGATGAGAACCTGTTCAGTGTTTCACAATGCACATACATTTTCCTATTTTCAAATTCAGAACGAAGAATCTTGAAATATTTTCAACATTCGTATTTCTACTTAACATTTCTGTCTACTCATATATTTTGTTACTGCTTTAGGGTATCTTTACTTTATGGAATGTGAAAGAATGAAAAAAAAAAATCACGAGCGTTTTCATTCATGAAGAAGAAATGTTGCAAAGTTGGCTACTCTTAGTTGGCTCTGAAGCGCTATGCTGCCAAATTTACGAATTCCGGACTTTCAAATTTTTCATGGCGGTCAAATAAGATGTTACGAAGTGTACATGACATTTCGTCGAATATGACACATGGATCATTTTTATGCAAATCCTAGTAAAATGATGAGAAATTCAAAAACATATTCTGAAAAATTATTTTCAAAAATAACATTGAAAAGTCATTAGAAAGGAGTGTTATTTTTTAAAAAATATATATATAACATTTTTATTTCTTTCAATTATTAATAAAATACAATACTTAGTTTCTATATATAATAATAATAGGGGTAATCGAACAGAAGTCAAATTTATAATCTTTGGCGTGCAATACTGATAGCCTATCACCGAACCACTTTACCATCATAAAATAAATTGAAGTTTTTGTTCTCGGAAATTACTGGCTAGTGCACGCTGGAACCTTGCCATACGAATATCTAGCCTACCATTACAAGAAGCCACGTCACAACCTCAATTCTCCAAACTGTAGCCTCTCCATGTAAAACGATTGCCTCGTAAATATAGTAGATTTTGCTTAAATGTTTTGTGACATTCATACCACCTTCATTTCATTTGCTACAAAGGAGCGTTTGGGTGTGTTGTTTATAAAGAGGCGGGTGGGGATTATATTTCTAATGCATATTGAACGAATTGGTCATAATCATGCCGTAAGAAGGAACGAACTCGTGGGGTAGTGGTGATCGCACTGGGTTGTCAGTCTAATGGTCGTAGGTTCAAATCCGCACCGTGGCAAAAACTTTTCGTAAGCTTTATTCGTTCCCATTGTTACTATTTGAATTAGTCTTCTTTGAAACTAACAACGAAAGATTATACAATTAACTCTCTCTCTTTCAAAATGGTAATATGAGGACAGGTTTCTTATTATAAGAATTAGAAATTTTAGTGGTCTCAACGCATCTAAAATCCAAAATACTAGATCGACGTTATTTTCTACTGAATTCTAAATCCACGTTATACACAGATAGGCTAATGGGACCTGGACCTACAGTTTAAAGTGAGATACGAACCACTATGTGTCTCCACTTGTTATCCTGCACTGAAAGTAAAACAAACTGCTCCCCGCCCCCATTTTTAAAACAAATTTACATTAAATATGGTATTTATAAGATAATCATCATTGAATTGATTGTTTTTATTACTGAACGTCAAATAAAACATTTTCCACAATCACCTCTTCGTCCCATCTCTCCCAATATCTTTCTGTCCCTCTCTTTTCCCCCTTCCCCACAGCCCACACACATGTATCAAAATAAATATTTTCTTAGGTTTGTATGTGTATAAATATAACATTAAATACCCCCAAAAATACTATTTATTTTCTACTTTCCGTCACCCCTCTCCCACTCCCACAACCCCTCATTATTATTGGCGTTCGCCAGACCAAGTGGTAATGTATCGACGTCTTGTAATCGGTGTGTCCTTTTCCGAGTTCCAGTCAGGTCGCATAATGTTTCAGATTTCAATTTAAATGTATCCCGAGTCGTGATTAGCCTATGTGTGCAAAAAGTGATGTTAAAACGAACTCTTGACCTCAATAATACAAGTTGTGTATTTTCTTTCAGCTGTAGTTCCCTCTTTTTGCGAGCAATAACGAATTAACCTAATCATTAACTCAACAAATAAAAATGCATCTCTAAATTAATTAAAGAAAACTGTTATTACACCCAAACCACAATTTTATCGTAAATGGAAATGAAATGTCATCTCACGTAGTGATTTGATTGATTTTTTGATTGATTTAATTTATTTGACTTCGCGTTTTGTGCCTCTAGGCTAATTTGCGAAGATGGGGATGAGTGATGAAATGATGAAATTGATGAATGGACAGTCACAAAAAACCAAGCCCGACCGGGATTCGAACCCGGGACCCTTGGCGCTCACGTAGTGAAAACAATGTGAAAATTGTTCTAATGAGTGATATATGATTGTCAAACACATACATGAATACATTATATTAAGCTCATGAACTATAATTGGGACAATTTAATACTAATTTGAAACGATTAAAAGCATTAAAACGACAAAGTAAACTTTTGCGCAATCTTTCTGCCGATTCGCATTATTGAAACAATATTTAACCAATGGGGACGTTATCTCATATTTGGAAATGCTGCATTGGTTGAACTTCCTGTGGACAAGACCGTGAGTCACGCCTCCTGCTCCTCAGAATCGAACTTCACTCTGTTTGGGGGATCGTATATTTCACAACACTTCCTTGTTTCAGAGCTACCAACATAATTTCGTAAGACGTTGGACTTAGAAAAAATCCATGCGACAGATTTTTTGAACATGACTGTACGTGGGGCTATCCTTGTATTCCTTTCTAATTTTTAAAACGATTTTAACTATCTTTCCTAACCTAACTCAACCTAACCTAACCTTGTCGTGAATGGTTCGTGGGGCTATACTCTTTTTTTCTAATTTTATAAACGAATATTACTATGTAGCCTAACCTAACTCAACCTATCCTAACCTTGTCGTGAATGGTTCGTGGGGCTATCCGTGTTTTTTCTAATTTTATAAACGAATTTAACTATGTAGCTTAACCTAACTCAACCTAACCTAACCTTGCCGTGAATGGTTCGTCGGGCTATCCGTGCATTTTTCTAATTTTATAAAACGAATTTAACTATGTTGCCTAACCTAACTCAACCTAACCTAACCTTGCCGTGAATGGTTCGTGGGGCTCTACGTGCTTTCTTCTAATTTTATAAACGAATTTAACTATGTTGCCTAACCTAACTCAACCTAACCTAACCTTGTGAATGGTTCGTGGGGCTGTCAGTGCTTTTTTCTAATTTTATATACGAATTTAACTGTGTTGCCTAACATAACTCAACCTAACCTAACCTTGCCTTGAATGGTTCGTGGGGCTATCCGTGCTTTTTTTTTTATAAACGAATTTAACTATGTAGCCTAACCTAACTCAACCTAAACTAACCTTGTCGTGAATGGTTCCTGGGGCTATCCGTGCTTTTTTCTAATTTTATAAACGAATTTAAATATGTTGCCTAACCTAACTCAACCTAACCTAACCTTGTCGTAAATGGTTCGTGGGGCTATCCGTGCTTTTTTCTAATTTTATAAACGAATTTAACTATGTTGCCTAACCTAACTCAACCTAACCTAACCTTGTCGTGAATGGTTCGTTGGGCTCTACGTGCTTTTTTGTAATTTTATAAAACGAATTTAACTATGTTGCCTAACCTAACTCAACCTAACTTAACCTTGCCGTGAATGGTTCGTGGGGCTATCCGAGCTTTTTTGTAATTTTTTAAAACGAATTTAACTATGTTGATTAACCTAACTCAACCTAACCTAACCTTGCCGTGAATGGTTCGTGGGGCTATCCGTGATTTTTTCTAATTTTATAAACGAATTTAACTATGTTGCCTAACCTAACTCAACCTAACCTAACCTTGTCGTGAATGGTTCGTGGGGCTATCCATGCATTTTTCTAATTTTTGAAACGAAATTAACTATGTTGCCTAACCTAACTCAACCTAACCTAACCTTCTCGTGAATGGTTCGTGGGGCTATCCGTGCATTCCTTTCTAATTTTTAAAACGATTTAAACTATGTTGCCTAAACTAACTCAACCAAACCTAACCTTGCCGTGAATAGTTCGTGGGGCTATCCCTGCATTTTTCTAATTTTTAAAACGATTTTAACTTCGTTGCCCAACCAAACTCAACCTAACCTAACCTTACCGTGAATAGTTCGTGGGGCTATCCCTGCATTTTTCTAATTTTTAAAAACAAATTTAACTATGTTGCCTAAATTAACTCAACCTAACGTAACCTTGCCGTGAATGGTTCGTGGGGCTATCCGAGCATTTCTTCTAGTTTCAAAAACGAATTTAACTATGTTGCCTAACCTAACTCAACCTAACCTAACCTTGCCGTGAATGGTACGTGGGGCTATCCTTGTATTCCTTTCTAATTTTTAAAACGATTTTAACTATCTTGCCTAACCTAACCTTGCCGTGAATGGTTCGTGGGGCTATACTCTTTTTTTCTAATTTTATAAACGAATTTTACAATGTAGCCTAACCTAACTCAACCTAACCTAACCTTGTCGTGAATGGTTCGTGGAGCTATCCGTGCTTTTTTCTAATTTTATAATCGAATTTAACTATGTAGCTTAACCTAACTCAACCTAACCTAACCTTGCCGTGAATGGTTCGTCGGGCTATCCGTGCATTTTTCTAATTTTATAAAACGAATTTATCTATGTTGCCTAACCTAACTCAACCTAACATAACCTTGCCGTGAATGTTTCTTGGGGCTCTACGTGCTTTCTTCTAATTTTATAAACGAATTTAACTATGTTGCCTAACCTAACTCAACCTAACCTAACCTTGCCGTGAATGGTTCGTGGGGCTGTCCGTGATTTTTTCTAATTTTATATACGAATTTAACTGTGTTGCCTAACCTAACTCAACCTAACCTAACCTTGCCTTGAATGGTTCGTGGGGCTATCCGTGCTTTTTTCTAATTTTTTAAACGAATTTAACTATGTAGCCTAACCTAACTCAACCTAACCTAACCTTGTTGTGAATCGTTCGTGGGGCTATCCGTGCTTTTTTCTAAGTTTATAAACGAATTTAAATATGTTGCCTAACCTAACTCCACCTAACTTAACCTTGTCGTAAATCGTTCGTGGGGCTATCCGTGCACTATTCTAATTTTTAAAAACGAATTTAATTGTGTTGCCTAACCTAACTCAACCTAACCTAACCTTGTCGTGAATGGTTCCTGGGGCTATCCGTGCTTTTTTCTAATTTTATAAACTAATTTAACTATGTAGCCTAACCTAACTCAACCCAACCTAACTTTGCCGTGAATGGCTCGTGGGGCTATCCGTGCATTTTTCTAATTTTATAAACGAATTTAACTATGTTGCCTAACCTAACTCAACCTAACCTAACCTTGCCGTGAATTGTTCGTAAGGATATCCGTGCATTTTTCTAATTTTAAAAAACGAATTTAACTATGTTGCCTAACCTAACTCAACCTAACCTAACCTTGTCGTGAATGGTTCGTGGGGCTATCCATGCATTTTTCTAATTTTTGAAACGAAATTAACTATGTTGCCTAACCTAACTCAACCTAACCTAACCTTCTCGTGAGTGGTTCGTGGGGCTATCCGTGCATTCCTTTCTAATTTTTAAAACGATTTTAACTATGTTGCCTAACCTAACTCAACCTAACCTAACCTTGCCGTGAATAGTTCGTGGGGCTATCCCTGCATTTTTCTAATTTTTAAAACGATTTTAACTATGTTGCCCAACCAAACTCAACCTAACCTAACCTTACCGTGAATAGTTCGTGGGGCTATCCCTGCATTTTTCTAATTTTTAAAAACAAATTTAACTATCTTGCCTAAATTAACTCAACCTAACGTAACCTTGCCGTGAATGGTTCGTGGGGCTATCCGAGCTTTTCTTCTAGTTTCAAAAACGAATTTACCTATGTTGCCTAACCTAACTCAACCTAACCTAACCTTGCCGTGAATGGTACGTGGGGCTATCCTTGTATTCCTTTCTAATTTTTAAAACGATTTTAACTATCTTTCCTAACCTAACTCAACCTAACCTAACCTTGCCGTGAATGGTTCGTGGGGCTATACTCTTTTTTTCTAATTTTATAAACGAATTTTACAATGTAGCCTAACCTAACTCAACCCAACCTAACTTTGCCGTGAATGATTCGTGGGGCTATCCGTGCATTTTTCTAATTTTATAAACGAATTTAACTATGTTGCCTAACCTAACTCAACCTAACCTAACCTTGCCGTGAATGGTTCGTAAGGATATCAGTGCATTTCTCTAATTTTAAAAAACGAATTTAACTATGTTGCCTAACCTAACTCAACCTAACGAAACCTTGCCGTGAATGGTTCGTGGGGCTATCCGTGCTTTTTTCTAATTTTATAAACGAATTTAACTATGTTGCCTAACCTAACTCAACCTAACCTAACCTTGCCGTGAATGTTTCGTGGGGCTATCCGTGCTTTTATGTAATTTTATAAACGAATATTACTATGTAGCCTAACCTAACTCAACCTAACCTAACCTTGTCGTGAATGGTTCGTGGGGCTATCCGTGGTTTTTTCTAATTTTATAAACGAATTTAACTATGTAGCCTAACCTAACTCAACCTAACCTAACCTTGCCGAGAATGGTTCGTCGGGCTATCCGTGCATTTTTCTAATTTTAAAAAACGAATTTAACTATGTTGCCTAACCTAACTGAACCTAACCTAACCATGTTGTGAATGGTTCGTGGGGCTATCCGTGAATTTTACTAATTTTTAAAAACGAATTTATCTATGTTGCCTAACCTAAATCAACCTAACCTAACCTTGTCGTGAATGGTTCGTGGGGCTATCCGTGCTTTTTTCTAATTTTATAAACGAATTTAACTATGTTGCCTAACCTAACTCAACCTAACCTAACCTTGTCGTGAATGGTTCGTGGGGCTATCCGTGCTTTTTTCTAATTTTATAAACGAATTTAACTATGTTGCCTAACCTAACTCAACCTAACCTAACCTTGTCGTGAATGGTTCGTGGGGCTATCCGTCCCTTTTTTCTAATTTTATAAACGAATTTAACTATGTTGCCTAACCTAACTCAACCTAACCTAACCTTGTCGTGAAAGGTTCGTGGGGCTATCCGTGCTTTTTTCTAATTTTATAAACGAATTTCACTATGTTGCCTAACCTAACTCAATCTAACCTAACCTTGCCGTGAATGGTTCGTTTAGCTATCCGTGCTTTTTTCTAATTTTATAAACGAATTTAACTATGTTGCCTAACCTAACTCAACCTAACCTAACCTTGTCGTGAATGGTTCGTGGGGCTATCCATGCATTTTTCTAATTTTTGAAACGAAATTAACTATGTTGCCTAACCTAACTCAACCTAACCTAACCTTCTCGTGAGTGGTTCGTGGGGCTATCCGTGCATTCCCTTCTAATTTTTAAAACGATTTTAACTATGTTGCCTAACCTAACTCAACCTAACCTAACCTTGCCGTGAATAGTTCGTGGGGCTATCCCTGCATTTTTCTAATTTTTAAAACGATTTTAACTATGTTGCCCAACCAAACTCAACCTAACCTAACCTTACCGTGAATAGTTCGTGGGGCTATCCCTGCATTTTTCTAATTTTTAAAAACAAATTTAACTATCTTGCCTAAATTAACTCAACCTAACGTAACCTTGCCGTGAATGGTTCGTGGGGCTATCCGAGCTTTTCTTCTAGTTTCAAAAACGAATTTACCTATGTTGCCTAACCTAACTCAACCTAACCTAACCTTGCCGTGAATGGTACGTGGGGCTATCCTTGTATTCCTTTCTAATTTTTAAAACGATTTTAACTATCTTTCCTAACCTAACTCAACCTAACCTAACCTTGCCGTGAATGGTTCGTGGGGCTATACTCTTTTTTTCTAATTTTATAAACGAATTTTACAATGTAGCCTAACCTAACTCAACCCAACCTAACTTTGCCGTGAATGATTCGTGGGGCTATCCGTGCATTTTTCTAATTTTATAAACGAATTTAACTATGTTGCCTAACCTAACTCAACCTAACCTAACCTTGCCGTGAATGGTTCGTAAGGATATCCGTGCATTTTTCTAATTTTAAAAAACGAATTTAACTATGTTGCCTAACCTAACTCAACCTAACGAAACCTTGCCGTGAATGGTTCGTGGGGCTATCCGTGCTTTTTTCTAATTTTATAAACGAATTTAACTATGTTGCCTAACCTAACTCAACCTAACCTAACCTTGCCGTGAATGTTTCGTGGGGCTATCCGTGCTTTTATGTAATTTTATAAACGAATATTACTATGTAGCCTAACCTAACTCAACCTAACCTAACCTTGTCGTGAATGGTTCGTGGGGCTATCCGTGGTTTTTTCTAATTTTATAAACGAATTTAACTATGTAGCCTAACCTAACTCAACCTAACCTAACCTTGCCGAGAATGGTTCGTCGGGCTATCCGTGCATTTTTCTAATTTTAAAAAACGAATTTAACTATGTTGCCTAACCTAACTGAACCTAACCTAACCATGTTGTGAATGGTTCGTGGGGCTATCCGTGAATTTTACTAATTTTTAAAAACGAATTTATCTATGTTGCCTAACCTAAATCAACCTAACCTAACCTTGTCGTGAATGGTTCGTGGGGCTATCCGTGCTTTTTTCTAATTTTATAAACGAATTTAACTATGTTGCCTAACCTAACTCAACCTAACCTAACCTTGTCGTGAATGGTTCGTGGGGCTATCCGTGCTTTTTTCTAATTTTATAAACGAATTTAACTATGTTGCCTAACCTAACTCAACCTAACCTAACCTTGTCGTGAATGGTTCGTGGGGCTATCCGTCCCTTTTTTCTAATTTTATAAACGAATTTAACTATGTTGCCTAACCTAACTCAACCTAACCTAACCTTGTCGTGAATGGTTCTTGGGGCTATCCGTGCTTTTTTCTAATTTTATAAACGAATTTCACTATGTTGCCTAACCTAACTCAATCTAACCTAACCTTGCCGTGAATGGTTCGTTTAGCTATCCGTGCTTTTTTCTAATTTTATAAACGAATTTAACTATGTTGCCTAACCTAACTCAACCTAACCTAACCTTGTCGTGAATGGTTCGTGGGGCTATCCATGCATTTTTCTAATTTTTGAAACGAAATTAACTATGTTGCCTAACCTAACTCAACCTAACCTAACCTTCTCGTGAGTGGTTCGTGGGGCTATCCGTGCATTCCTTTCTAATTTTTAAAACGATTTTAACTATGTTGCCTAACCTAACTCAACCTAACCTAACCTTGCCGTGAATAGTTCGTGGGGCTATCCCTGCATTTTTCTAATTTTTAAAACGATTTTAACTATGTTGCCCAACCAAACTCAACCTAACCTAACATTACCGTGAATAGTTCGTGGGGCTATCCCTGCATTTTTCTAATTTTTAAAAACAAATTTAACTATCTTGCCTAAATTAACTCAACCTAACGTAACCTTGCCGTGAATGGTTCGTGGGGCTATCCGAGCTTTTCTTCTAGTTTCAAAAACGAATTTACCTATGTTGCCTAACCTAACTCAACCTAACCTAACCTTGCCGTGAATGGTACGTGGGGCTATCCTTGTATTCCTTTCTAATTTTTAAAACGATTTTAACTATCTTTCCTAACCTAACTCAACCTAACCTAACCTTGCCGTGAATGGTTCGTGGGGCTATACTCTTTTTTTTAATTTTATAAACGAATATTACTATGTAGCCTAACCTAACTCAACCTATCCTAACCTTGTCGTGAATGGTTCGTGGGGCTATCCGTGTTTTTTCTAATTTTATAAACGAATTTAACTATGTAGCTTAACCTAACTCAACCTAACCTAACCTTGCCGTGAATGGTTCGTCGGGCTATCCGTGCATTTTTCTAATTTTATAAAACGAATTTAACTATGTTGCCTAACCTAACTCAACCTAACCTAACCTTGCCGTGAATGGTTCGTGGGGCTCTACGTGCTTTCTTCTAATTTTATAAACGAATTTAACTATGTTGCCTAACCTAACTCAACCTAACCTAACCTTGTGAATGGTTCGTGGGGCTGTCAGTGCTTTTTTCTAATTTTATATACGAATTTAACTGTGTTGCCTAACATAACTCAACCTAACCTAACCTTGCCTTGAATGGTTCGTGGGGCTATCCGTGCTTTTTTTTTATAAAGGAATTTAACTATGTAGCCTAACCTAACTCAACCTAAACTAACCTTGTCGTGAATGGTTCCTGGGGCTATCCGTGCTTTTTTCTAGTTTTATAAACGAATTTAAATATGTTGCCTAACCTAACTCCACCTAACCTAACCTTGTCGTAAATGGTTCGTGGGGCTATCCGTTCACTTTTCTAATTTTTAAAAACGAATTTAATTGTGTTGCCTAACCTAACTCAACCTAACCTAACCTTGTCATGAATGGTTCCTGGGGCTATCCGTGCTTTTTTCTAGTTTTATAAACGAATTTAACTATGTAGCCTAACCTAACTCAACCCAACCTAACTTTGCCGTGAATGGTTCGTGGGGCTATCCGTGCATTTTTCTAATTTTATAAACGAATTTAACTATGTTGCCTAACCTAACTCAACCTAACCTAACCTTGCCGTGAATGGTTCGTCGGGATATCCGTGCATTTTTCTAATTTAAAAAACGAATTTAACTATGTTGCCTAACCTAACTCAACCTAACCTAACCTTTTCATGAATGGTTCGTGGGGCTATCCGTGCTTTTTTCTAATTTTATAAACGAATTTAACTATGTTGCCTAACCTAACTCAACCTAACCTAACCTTGCCGTGAATGGTTCGTGGGGTTATCCGTGCATTTTACTAATTTTTAAAAACGAGTTTCACTATGTTGCCTAACCTAACTAAACATAATCTAACCTTTTCGTGAATGATTCGTGGGGCTATCCTTGAATTTTACTAATTTTTATAAACGAATTTAACTATGTTGCCTAACCTAACTCAACCTAACCTAACCTTTTCGTGAATGGTTTGTGGGGCTATCCGTGCTTTTTTCTAATTTTATAAACGAATTTAACTATGTTGCCTAACCTAACTCAACCTAACCTAACCTTGTCGTAAATGGTTCGTGGGGCTATCCGTGCTTTTTTCTAATTTATTAAAACGAATTTAACTATGTTGCCTAACCTAACTCAACCTAACCTAACCTTGTCGTGAATGGTTCGTGGGGCTATCCGTGCTTTTTTCTAGTTTTATAAACGAATTTAACTATGTTGCCTAACCTAACTCAACCTAACCTAACCTTGCCGTGAATGGTTCGTGGGGCTATCCGTGCTTTTTTCTAATTTTATAAACGAATTTAACTATGTTGCCTAACCTAACTCAACCTAACCTAACCTTGTAGTGAATGGTTCGTGGGGCTCTACGTGCTTTTTTGTAATTTTATAAAACGAATTTAACTATGTTGCCTAACCTAACTCAACCTAACTTAACCTTGCCGTGAATGGTTCGTGGGGCTATCCGTGCTTTTTTGTAATTTTTTAAAACGAATTTAACTATGTTGATTAACCTAACTCAACCTAACCTAACCTTGCCGTGAATGGTTCGTGGGGCTATGCGTGATTTTTTCTAATTTTATAAACGAATTTAACTATGTGGCCTAACCTAACTCAACCTAACCTAACCTTGTCGTGAATGGTTCGTGGGGCTATCCATGCATTTTTCTAATTTTTGAAACGAAATTAACTATGTTGCCTAACCTAACTCAACCTAACCTAACCTTCTCGTGAATGGTTCGTGGGGCTATCCGTGCATTCCTTTCTAATTTTTAAAACGATTTAAACTATGTTGCCTAACCTAACTCAACCAAACCTAACCTTGCCGTGAATAGTTCGTGGGGCTATCCCTGCATTTTTCTAATTTTTAAAACGATTTTAACTTCGTTGCCCAACCAAACTCAACCTAATCTAACCTTACCGTGAATAGTTCGTGGGGCTATCCCTGCATTTTTCTAATTTTAAAAAACAAATTTAACTATGTTGCCTAAATTAACTCAACCTAACGTAACCTTGCCGTGAATGGTTCGTGGGGCTATCCGAGAATTTCCTCTAGTTTCAAAAACGAATTTAACTATGTTGCCTAACCTAACTCAACCTAACCTAACCTTGCCGTGAATGGTACGTGGGGCTATCCTTGTATTCCTTTCTAATTTTTAAAACGATTTTAACTATCTTGCCTAACCTAACTCAATCTAACCTAACCTTGCCGTGAATGGTTCGTGGGGCTATACTGTTTTTTCTAATTTTATAAACGTATTTTACTATGTAGCCTAACCTAACTCAACCTAACCTAACCTTCTCGTGAATGGTTCGTGGGGCTATCCGTGCTTTTTTCTAATTTTATAAACGAATTTAACTATGTAGCTTAACCTAACTCAACCTAACCTAACCTTGCCGTGAATGGTTCGTCGGGCTATCCGTGCATTTTTCTAGTTTTATAAACGAATTTAACTATGTTGCCTAACCTAACTCAACCTAACCTAACCTTGCCGTGAATGGTTCGTGGGGCTATCCGTGCTTTTTTCTAATTTTATAAACGAATTTAACTATGTTGCCTAACCTAACTCAACCTAACCTAACCTTGTCGTGAATGGTTCGTGGGGCTCTACGTGCTTTTTTGTAATTTTATAAAACGAATTTAACTATGTTGCCTAACCTAACTCAACCTAACTTAACCTTGTCGTGAATGGTTCGTGGGGCTATCCGTGCTTTTTTGTAATTTTTTTAAACGAATTTAACTATGTTGCCTAACCTAACTCAACCTAACCTAACCTTGCCGTCAATGGTTCGTGGGGCTATCCGTGATTTTTTCTAATTTTATAAACGAATTTACCTATGTTGCCTAACCTAACTCAACCTAACCTAACCTTGTCGTGAATGGTTCGTGGGGCTATCCAAGCATTTTTCTAATTTTTTAAACGAAATTAACTATGTTGCCTAACCTAACTCAACCTAACCTAACCTTCTCGTGAGTGGTTCGTGGGGCTATCCGTGCATTCCTTTCTAATTTTTAAAACGATTTTAACTATGTTGCCTAACCTAACTCAACCTAACCTAACCTTGCCGTTAATGGTTCGTGGGGCTATCCGTGATTTTTTCAAATTTTATAAAAGAATTTAACTATGTTGCCTAACCTAACTCAACCTAACCTAACCTTGTCGTGAATGGTTCGTGGGGCTATCCGAGCATTTCTTCTAGTTTCAAAAACGAATTTAACTATGTTGCCTAACCTAACTCAACCTAACATAACCTTGCCGTGAATGGTACGTGGGGCTATCCTTGTATTCCTTTCTAATTTTTAAAACGATTTTAACTATCTTGCCTAACCTAACTCAACCTAACCTAACCTTGCCGTGAATGGTTCGTGGGGCTATACTCTTTTTTTCTAATTTTATAAACGAATTTTACAATGTAGCCTAACCTAACTCAACCTAACCTAACCTTGTCGTGAATGGTTCGTGGAGCTATCCGTGCTTTTTTCTAATTTTATAAACGAATTTAACTATGTAGCTTAACCTAACTCAACCTAACCTAACCTTGCCGTGAATGGTTCGTCGGGCTATCCGTGCATTTTTCTAATTTTATAAAACGAATTTATCTATGTTGCCTAACCTAACTCAACCTAACATAACCTTGCCGTGAATGGTTCGTGGGGCTCTACGTGTTTTCTTCTAATTTTATAAACGAATTTAACTATGTTGCCTAACCTAACTCAACCTAACCTAACCCTGTGAATGGTTCGTGGGGCTGTCCGTGATTTTTTCTAATTTTATAAACGAATTTAACTATGTTGCCTAACCTAACTCAACCTAACCTAACCTTGCCGTGAAAGGTTCGTGGGGCTATCCGTGCTTTTATGTAATTTTATAAACGAATATTACTATGTAGCCTAACCTAACTCAACCTAACCTAACCTTGTCGTGAATGGTTCGTGGGGCTATCCGTGCTTTTTTCTAATTTTATAAACGAATTTAACTATGTAGCCTAACCTAACTCAACCTAACCTAACCTTGCCGAGAATGGTTCGTCGGGCTATCCGTGCATTTTTCTAATTTTAAAAAACGAATTTAACTATGTTGCCTAACCTAACTGAACCTAACCTAACCTTGTTGTGAATGGTTCGTGGGGCTATCCGTGAATTTTACTAATTTTTAAAAACGAATTTATCTATGTTGCTTAACCTAAATCAACCTAACCTAACCTTGTCGTGAATGGTTCGTGGGGCTATCCGTGCTTTTTTCTAATTTTATAAACGAATTTAACTATGTTGCCTAACCTAACTCAACCTAACCTAACCTTGTCGTGAATGGTTCGTGGGGCTATCCGTGCTTTTTTCTAATTTTATAAACGAATTTAGCTATGTTGCCTAACCTAA
Source organism: Lepisma saccharinum (assembly GCF_977018435.1). Taxonomy (NCBI): domain Eukaryota; kingdom Metazoa; phylum Arthropoda; class Insecta; order Zygentoma; family Lepismatidae; genus Lepisma; species Lepisma saccharinum. The sequence goes on from NC_139239.1 coordinate 89,900,977, forward strand.
CTCAACCTAACCTAACCTTGTCGTGAATGGTTCGTGGGGCTATCCGTCCCTTTTTTTCTAATTTTATAAACGAATTTAACTATGTTGCCTTACCTAACTCAACCTAACCTAACCTTGTCGTGAATGGTTCGTGGGGCTATCCGTGCTTTTTTCTAATTTTATAAACGAATTTAACTATGTTGCCTAACCTAACTCAACCTAACCTAACCTTGCCGTGAATGGTTCGTTTAGCTATCCGTGCTTTATTCTAATTTTATAAATGAATTTAACTATGTTGCCTAACCTAACTCAACCTAACCTAACCTTGTCGTGAATGGTTCGTGGGGCTATCCATGCATTTTTCTAATTTTTGAAACGAAATTAACTATGTTGCCTAACCTAACTCAACCTAACCTAACCTTCTCGTGAGTGGTTCGTGGGGCTATCCGTGCATTCCTTTCTAATTTTTAAAACGATTTTAACTATGTTGCCTAACCTAACTCAACCTAACCTAACCTTGCCGTGAATAGTTCGTGGGGCTATCCCTGCATTTTTCTAATTTTTAAAACGAATTTAACTATGTTGCCCAACCAAACTCAACCTAACCTAACCTTACCGTGAATAGTTCGTGGGGCTATCCCTGCATTTTTCTAATTTTTAAAAACAAATTTAACTATCTTGCCTAAATTAACTCAACCTAACGTAACCTTGCCGTGAATGGTTCGTGGGGCTATCCGAGCATTTCTTCTAGTTTCAAAAACGAATTTACCTATGTTGCCTAACCTAACTCAACCTAACCTAACCTTGCCGTGAATGGTACGTGGGGCTATCCTTGTATTCCTTTCTAATTTTTAAAACGATTTTAACTATCTTTCCTAACCTAACTCAACCTAACCTAACCTTGCCGTGAATGGTTCGTGGGGCTATACTCTTTTTTTCTAATTTTATAAACGAATTTTACTATGTAGCCTAACCTAACTCAACCTATCCTAACCTTGTCGTGAATGGTTCGTGGGGCTATCCGTGCTTTTTTCTAATTTTATAAACGAATTTAACTATGTAGCTTAACCTAACTCAACCTAACCTAACCTTGCCGTGAATGGTTCGTCGGGCTATCCGTGCATTTTTCTAATTTTATAAAACGAATTTAACTATGTTGCCTAACCTAACTCAACCTAACCTAACCTTGCCGTGAATGGTTCGTGGGGTTCTACGTGCTTTCTTCTAATTTTATAAACGAATTTAACTATGTTGCCTAACCTAACTCAACCTAACCTAACCTTGTGAATGGTTCGTGGGGCTGTCCGTGCTTTTTTCTAATTTTATATACGAATTTAACTGTGTTGCCTAACATAACTCAACCTAACCTAACCTTGCCTTGAATGGTTCGTGGGGCTATCCGTGCTTTTTTCTAATTTTATAAACGAATTTAACTATGTAGCCTTACCTAACTCAACCTAAACTAACCTTGTCGTGAATGGTTCGTGGGGCTATCCGTGCTTTTTTCTAATTTTATAAACGAATTTAAATATGTTGCCTAACCTAACTCCACCTAACCTAACCTTGTCGTAAATGGTTCGTGGGGCTATCCGTTCACTTTTCTAATTTTTAAAAACGAATTTAATTGTGTTGCCTAACCTAACTCAACCTAACCTAACCTTGTCATGAATGGTTCCTGGGGCTATCCGTGCTTTTTTCTAGTTCTATAAACGAATTTAACTATGTAGCCTAACCTAACTCAACCCAACCTAACTTTGCCGTGAATGGTTCGTGGGGCTATCCGTGTATTTTTCTAAATTTATAAACGAATTTAACTATGTTGCCTAACCTAACTCAACCTAACCTAACCTTGCCGTGAATGGTTCGTCGGGATATCCGTGCATTTTTCTAATTTAAAAAACGAATTTAACTATTTTGCCTAACCTAACTCAACCTAACCTAACCTTTTCGTGAATGGTTCGTGGGGCTATCCGTGCTTTTTTCTAATTTTATAAACGAATTTAACTATGTTGCCTAACCTAACTCAACCTAACCTAACCTTGCCGTGAATGGTTCGTGGGGTTATCCGTGCTTTTTTCTAATTTTATAAACGAATTTAACTATGTTGCCTAACCTAACTCAACCTAACCTAACCTTGTCGTGAATGGTTCGTGGGGCTATCCGTGCTTTTTTCTAATTTTATAAACGAATTTCACTATGTTGCCTAACCTAACTCAATCTAACCTAACCTTGCCGTGAATGGTTCGTTTAGCTATCCGTGCTTTTTTCTAATTTTATAAACGAATTTAACTATGTTGCCTAACCTAACTCAACCTAACCTAACCTTGTCGTGAATGGTTCGTGGGGCTATCCATGCATTTTTCTAATTTTTGAAACGAAATTAACTATGTTGCCTAACCTAACTCAACCTAACCTAACCTTCTCGTGAGTGGTTCGTGGGGCTATCCGTGCATTCCTTTCTAATTTTTAAAACGATTTTAACTATGTTGCCTAACCTAACTCAACCTAACCTAACCTTGCCGTGAATAGTTCGTGGGGCTATCCCTGCATTTTTCTAATTTTTAAAACGATTTTAACTATGTTGCCCAACCAAACTCAACCTAACCTAACCTTACCGTGAATAGTTCGTGGGGCTATCCCTGCATTTTTCTAATTTTTAAAAACAAATTTAACTATCTTGCCTAAATTAACTCAACCTAACGTAACCTTGCCGTGAATGGTTCGTGGGGCTATCCGAGCTTTTCTTCTAGTTTCAAAAACGAATTTACCTATGTTGCCTAACCTAACTCAACCTAACCTAACCTTGCCGTGAATGGTACGTGGGGTTATCCTTGTATTCCTTTCTAATTTTTAAAACGATTTTAACTATCTTTCCTAACCTAACTCAACCTAACCTAACCTTGCCGTGAATGGTTCGTGGGGCTATACTCTTTTTTTCTAATTTTATAAACGAATATTACTATGTAGCCTAACCTAACTCAACCTATCCTAACCTTGTCGTGAATGGTTCGTGGGGCTATCCGTGTTTTTTCTAATTTTATAAACGAATTTAACTATGTAGCTTAACCTAACTCAACCTAACCTAACCTTGCCGTGAATGGTTCGTCGGGCTATCCGTGCATTTTTCTAATTTTATAAAACTAATTTAACTATGTTGCCTAACCTAACTCAACCTAACCTAACCTTGTGAATGGTTCGTGGGGCTGTCAGTGCTTTTTTCTAAATTTATATACGAATTTAACTGTGTTGCCTAACATAACTCAACCTAACCTAACCTTGCCTTGAATGGTTCGTGGGGCTATCCGTGCTTTTTTTTTTTATAAACGAATTTAACTATGTAGCCTAACCTAACTCAACCTAAACTAACCTTGTCGTGAATGGTTCCTGGGGCTATCCGTGCTTTTTTCTAATTTTATAAACGAATTTAAATATGTTGCCTAACCTAACTCAACCTAACCTAACCTTGTCGTAAATGGTTCGTGGGGCTATCCGTGCTTTTTTCTAATTTTATAAACGAATTTAACTATGTTGCCTAACCTAACTCAACCTAACCTAACCTTGTCGTGAATGGTTCGTTGGGCTCTACGTGCTTTTTTGTAATTTTATAAAACGAATTTAACTATGTTGCCTAACCTAACTCAACCTAACTTAACCTTGCCGTGAATGGTTCGTGGGGCTATCCGTGCTTTTTTGTAATTTTTTAAAACGAATTTAACTATGTTGATTAACCTAACTCAACCTAACCTAACCTTGCCGTGAATGGTTCGTGGGGCTATCCGTGATTTTTTCTAATTTTATAAACGAATTTAACTATGTTGCCTAACCTAACTCAACCTAACCTAACCTTGTCGTGAATGGTTCGTGGGGCTATCCATGCATTTTTCTAATTTTTGAAACGAAATTAACTATGTTGCCTAACCTAACTCAACCTAACCTAACCTTCTCGTGAATGGTTCGTGGGGCTATCCGTGCATTCCTTTCTAATTTTTAAAACGATTTAAACTATGTTGCCTAAACTAACTCAACCAAACCTAACCTTGCCGTGAATAGTTCGTGGGGCTATCCCTGCATTTTTCTAATTTTTAAAACGATTTTAACTTCGTTGCCCAACCAAACTCAACCTAACCTAACCTTACCGTGAATAGTTCGTGGGGCTATCCCTGCATTTTTCTAATTTTTAAAAACAAATTTAACTATGTTGCCTAAATTAACTCAACCTAACGTAACCTTGCCGTGAATGGTTCGTGGGGCTATCCGAGCATTTCTTCTAGTTTCAAAAACGAATTTAACTATGTTGCCTAACCTAACTCAACCTAACCTAACCTTGCCGTGAATGGTACGTGGGGCTATCCTTGTATTCCTTTCTAATTTTTAAAACGATTTTAACTATCTTGCCTAACCTAACTCAACCTAACCTAACCTTGCCGTGAATGGTTCGTGGGGCTATACTCTTTTTTTCTAATTTTATAAACGAATTTTACAATGTAGCCTAACCTAACTCAACCTAACCTAACCTTGTCGTGAATGGTTCGTGGAGCTATCCGTGCTTTTTTCTAATTTTATAATCGAATTTAACTATGTAGCTTAACCTAACTCAACCTAACCTAACCTTGCCGTGAATGGTTCGTCGGGCTATCCGTGCATTTTTCTAATTTTATAAAACGAATTTATCTATGTTGCCTAACCTAACTCAACCTAACATAACCTTGCCGTGAATGTTTCTTGGGGCTCTACGTGCTTTCTTCTAATTTTATAAACGAATTTAACTATGTTGCCTAACCTAACTCAACCTAACCTAACCTTGTGAATGGTTCGTGGGGCTGTCCGTGATTTTTTCTAATTTTATATACGAATTTAACTGTGTTGCCTAACCTAACTCAACCTAACCTAACCTTGCCTTGAATGGTTCGTGGGGCTATCCGTGCTTTTTTCTAATTTTTTAAACGAATTTAACTATGTAGCCTAACCTAACTCAACCTAACCTAACCTTGTCGTGAATCGTTCGTGGGGCTATCCGTGCTTTTTTCTAAGTTTATAAACGAATTTAAATATGTTGCCTAACCTAACTCCACCTAACTTAACCTTGTCGTAAATCGTTCGTGGGGCTATCCGTGCACTTTTCTAATTTTTAAAAACGAATTTAATTGTGTTGCCTAACCTAACTCAACCTAACCTAACCTTGTCGTGAATGGTTCCTGGGGCTATCCGTGCTTTTTTCTAATTTTATAAACTAATTTAACTATGTAGCCTAACCTAACTCAACCCAACCTAACTTTGCCGTGAATGGCTCGTGGGGCTATCCGTGCATTTTTCTAATTTTATAAACGAATTTAACTATGTTGCCTAACCTAACTCAACCTAACCTAACCTTGCCGTGAATTGTTCGTAAGGATATCCGTGCATTTTTCTAATTTTAAAAAACGAATTTAACTATGTTGCCTAACCTAACTCAACCTAACCTAACCTTGTCGTGAATGGTTCGTGGGGCTATCCATGCATTTTTCTAATTTTTGAAACGAAATTAACTATGTTGCCTAACCTAACTCAACCTAACCTAACCTTCTCGTGAGTGGTTGGTGGGGCTATCCGTGCATTCCTTTCTAATTTTTAAAACGATTTTAACTATGTTGCCTAACCTAACTCAACCTAACCTAACCTTGCCGTGAATAGTTCGTGGGGCTATCCCTGCATTTTTCTAATTTTTAAAACGATTTTAACTATGTTGCCCAACCAAACTCAACCTAACCTAACCTTACCGTGAATAGTTCGTGGGGCTATCCCTGCATTTTTCTAATTTTTAAAAACAAATTTAACTATCTTGCCTAAATTAACTCAACCTAACGTAACCTTGCCGTGAATGGTTCGTGGGGCTATCCGAGCTTTTCTTCTAGTTTCAAAAACGAATTTACCTATGTTGCCTAACCTAACTCAACCTAACCTAACCTTGCCGTGAATGGTACGTGGGGCTATCCTTGTATTCCTTTCTAATTTTTAAAACGATTTTAACTATCTTTCCTAACCTAACTCAACCTAACCTAACCTTGCCGTGAATGGTTCGTGGGGCTATACTCTTTTTTTCTAATTTTATAAACGAATTTTACAATGTAGCCTAACCTAACTCAACCCAACCTAACTTTGCCGTGAATGATTCGTGGGGCTATCCGTGCATTTTTCTAATTTTATAAACGAATTTAACTATGTTGCCTAACCTAACTCAACCTAACCTAACCTTGCCGTGAATGGTTCGTAAGGATATCCGTGCATTTTTCTAATTTTAAAAAACGAATTTAACTATGTTGCCTAACCTAACTCAACCTAACGAAACCTTGCCGTGAATGGTTCGTGGGGCTATCCGTGCTTTTTTCTAATTTTATAAACGAATTTAACTATGTTGCCTAACCTAACTCAACCTAACCTAACCTTGCCGTGAATGTTTCGTGGGGCTATCCGTGCTTTTATGTAATTTTATAAACGAATATTACTATGTTGCCTAACCTAACTGAACCTAACCTAACCATGTTGTGAATGGTTCGTGGGGCTATCCGTGAATTTTACTAATTTTTAAAAACGAATTTATCTATGTTGCCTAACCTAAATCAACCTAACCTAACCTTGTCGTGAATGGTTCGTGGGGCTATCCGTGCTTTTTTCTAATTTTATAAACGAATTTAACTATGTTGCCTAACCTAACTCAACCTAACCTAACCTTGTCGTGAATGGTTCGTGGGGCTATCCGTGCTTTTTTCTAATTTTATAAACGAATTTAACTATGTTGCCTAACCTAACTCAACCTAACCTAACCTTGTCGTGAATGGTTCGTGGGGCTATCCGTCCCTTTTTTCTAATTTTATAAACGAATTTAACTATGTTGCCTAACCTAACTCAACCTAACCTAACCTTGTCGTGAATGGTTCGTGGGGCTATCCGTGCTTTTTTCTAATTTTATAAACGAATTTCACTATGTTGCCTAACCTAACTCAATCTAACCTAACCTTGCCGTGAATGGTTCGTTTAGCTATCCGTGCTTTTTTCTAATTTTATAAACGAATTTAACTATGTTGCCTAACCTAACTCAACCTAACCTAACCTTGTCGTGAATGGTTCGTGGGGCTATCCATGCATTTTTCTAATTTTTGAAACGAAATTAACTATGTTGCCTAACCTAACTCAACCTAACCTAACCTTCTCGTGAGTGGTTCGTGGGGCTATCCGTGCATTCCTTTCTAATTTTTAAAACGATTTTAACTATGTTGCCTAACCTAACTCAACCTAACCTAACCTTGCCGTGAATAGTTCGTGGGGCAATCCCTGCATTTTTCTAATTTTTAAAACGATTTTAACTATGTTGCCCAACCAAACTCAACCTAACCTAACCTTACCGTGAATAGTTCGTGGGGCTATCCCTGCATTTTTCTAATTTTTAAAAACAAATTTAACTATCTTGCCTAAATTAACTCAACCTAACGTAACCTTGCCGTGAATGGTTCGTGGGGCTATCCGAGCTTTTCTTCTAGTTTCAAAAACGAATTTACCTATGTTGCCTAACCTAACTCAACCTAACCTAACCTTGCCGTGAATGGTACGTGGGGCTATCCTTGTATTCCTTTCTAATTTTTAAAACGATTTTAACTATCTTTCCTAACCTAACTCAACCTAACCTAACCTTGCCGTGAATGGTTCGTGGGGCTATACTCTTTTTTTTAATTTTATAAACGAATATTACTATGTAGCCTAACCTAACTCTACCTATCCTAACCTTGTCGTGAATGGTTCGTGGGGCTATCCGTGTTTTTTCTAATTTTATAAACGAATTTAACTATGTAGCTTAACCTAACTCAACCTAACCTAACCTTGCCGTGAATGGTTCGTCGGGCTATCCGTGCATTTTTCTAATTTTATAAAACGAATTTAACTATGTTGCCTAACCTAACTCAACCTAACCTAAACTTGCCGTGAATGGTTCGTGGGGCTCTACGTGCTTTCTTCTAATTTTATAAACGAATTTAACTATGTTGCCTAACCTAACTCAACCTAACCTAACCTTGTGAATGGTTCGTGGGGCTGTCAGTGCTTTTTTCTAATTTTATATACGAATTTAACTGTGTTGCCTAACATAACTCAACCTAACCTAACCTTGCCTTGAATGGTTCGTGGGGCTATCCGTGCTTTTTTTTATATAAACGAATTTAACTATGTAGCCTAACCTAACTCAACCTAAACTAACCTTGTCGTGAATGGTTCCTGGGGCTATCCGTGCTTTTTTCTAATTTTATAAACGAATTTAAATATGTTGCCTAACCTAACTCCACCTAACCTAACCTTGTCGTAAATGGTTCGTGGGGCTATCCGTTCACTTTTCTAATTTTTAAAAACGAATTTAATTGTGTTGCCTAACCTAACTCAACCTAACCTAACCTTGTCATGAATGGTTCCTGGGGCTATCCGTGCTTTTTTCTAGTTTTATAAACGAATTTAACTATGTAGCCTAACCTAACTCAACCCAACCTAACTTTGCCGTGAATGGTTCGTGGGGCTATCCGTGCATTTTTCTAATTTTATAAACGAATTTAACTATGTTGCCTAACCTAACTCAACCTAACCTAACCTTGCCGTGAATGGTTCGTCGGGATATCCGTGCATTTTTCTAATTTAAAAAACGAATTTAACTATGTTGCCTAACCTAACTCAACCTAACCTAACCTTTTCATGAATGGTTCGTGGGGCTATCCGTGCTTTTTTCTAATTTTATAAACGAATTTATCTATGTTGCCTAACCTAACTCAACCTAACCTAACCTTGCCGTGAATGGTTCGTGGGGTTATCCGTGCATTTTACTAATTTTTAAAAACGAGTTTCACTATGTTGCCTAACCTAACTAAACATAATCTAACCTTTTCGTGAATGATTCGTGGGGCTATCCTTGAATTTTACTAATTTTTATAAACGAATTTAACTATGTTGCCTAACCTAACTCAACCTAACCTAACCTTTTCGTGAATGGTTTGTGGGGCTATCCGTGCTTTTTTCTAATTTTATAAACGAATTTAACTATGTTGCCTAACCTAACTCAACCTAACCTAACCTTGTCGTAAATGGTTCGTGGGGCTATCCGTGCTTTTTTCTAATTTATTAAAACGAATTTAACTATGTTGCCTAACCTAACTCAACCTAACCTAACCTTGTCGTGAATGGTTCGTGGGGCTATCCGTGCTTTTTTCTAGTTTTATAAACGAATTTAACTATGTTGCCTAACCTAACTCAACCTAACCTAACCTTGCCGTGAATGGTTCGTGGGGCTATCCGTGCTTTTTTCTGATTTTATAAACGAATTTAACTATGTTGCCTAACCTAACTCAACCTAACCTAACCTTGTAGTGAATGGTTCGTGGGGCTCTACGTGCTTTTTTGTAATTTTATAAAACGAATTTAACTATGTTGCCTAACCTAACTCAACCTAACTTAACCTTGCCGTGAATGGTTCGTGGGGCTATCCGTGCTTTTTTGTAATTTTTTAAAACGAATTTAACTATGTTGATTAACCTAACTCAACCTAACCTAACCTTGCCGTGAATGGTTCGTGGGGCTATGCGTGATTTTTTCTAATTTTATAAACGAATTTAACTATGTTGCCTAACCTAACTCAACCTAACCTAACCTTGTCGTGAATGGTTCGTGGGGCTATCCATGCATTTTTCTAATTTTTGAAACGAAATTAACTATGTTGCCTAACCTAACTCAACCTAACCTAACCTTCTCGTGAATGGTTCGTGGGGCTATCCGTGCATTCCTTTCTAATTTTTAAAACGATTTAAACTATGTTGCCTAACCTAACTCAACCAAACCTAACCTTGCCGTGAATAGTTCGTGGGGCTATCCCTGCATTTTTCTAATTTTTAAAACGATTTTAACTTCGTTGCCCAACCAAACTCAACATAACCTAACCTTACCGTGAATAGTTCGTGGGGCTATCCCTGCATTTTTCTAATTTTTAAAAACAAATTTAACTATGTTGCCTAAATTAACTCAACCTAACGTAACCTTGCCGTGAATGGTTCGTGGGGCTATCCGAGAATTTCCTCTAGTTTCAAAAACGAATTTAACTATGTTGCCTAACCTAACTCAACCTAACCTAACCTTGCCGTGAATGGTACGTGGGGCTATCCTTGTATTCCTTTCTAATTTTTAAAACGATTTTAACTATCTTGCCTAACCTAACTCAATCTAACCTAACCTTGCCGTGAATGGTTCGTGGGGCTATACTCTTTTTTCTAATTTTATAAACGTATTTTACTATGTAGCCTAACCTAACTCAACCTAACCTAACCTTCTCGTGAATGGTTCGTGGGGCTATCCGTGCTTTTTTCTAATTTTATAAACGAATTTAACTATGTAGCTTAACCTAACTCAACCTAACCTAACCTTGCCGTGAATGGTTCGTCGGGCTATCCGTGCATTTTTCTAGTTTTATAAACGAATTTAACTATGTTGCCTAACCTAACTCAACCTAACCTAACCTTGCCGTGAATGGTTCGTGGGGCTATCCGTGCTTTTTTCTAATTTTATAAACGAATTTAACTATGTTGCCTAACCTAACTCAACCTAACCTAACCTTGTCGTGAATGGTTCGTGGGGCTCTACGTGCTTTTTTGTAATTTTATAAAACGAATTTAACTATGTTGCCTAACCTAACTCAACCTAACTTAACCTTGTCGTGAATGGTTCGTGGGGCTATCCGTGCTTTTTTGTAATTTTTTTAAACGAATTTAACTATGTTGCCTAACCTAACTCAACCTAACCTAACCTTGCCGTCAATGGTTCGTGGGGCTATCCGTGATTTTTTCTAATTTTATAAACGAATTTACCTATGTTGCCTAACCTAACTCAACCTAACCTAACCTTGTCGTGAATGGTTCGTGGGGCTATCCAAGCATTTTTCTAATTTTTGAAACGAAATTAACTATGTTGCCTAACCTAACTCAACCTAACCTAACCTTCTCGTGAGTGGTACGTGGGGCTATCCGTGCATTCCTTTCTAATTTTTAAAACGATTTTAACTATGTTGCCTAACCTAACTCAACCTAACCTAACCTTGCCGTTAATGGTTCGTGGGGATATCCGTGATTTTTTCAAATTTTATAAACGAATTTAACTATGTTGCCTAACCTAACTCAACCTAACCTTGTCGTGAATGGTTCGTGGGGCTATCCGAGCATTTCTTCTAGTTTCAAAAACGAATTTAACTATGTTGCCTAACCTAACTCAACCTAACCTAACCTTGCCGTGAATGGTACGTGGGGCTATCCTTGTATTCCTTTCTAATTTTTAAAACGATTTTAACTATCTTGCCTAACCTAACTCAACCTAAACTAACCTTGCCGTGAATGGTTCGTGGGGCTATCCATGCATTTTTCTAATTTTTGAAACGAAATTAACTATGTTGCCTAACCTAACTCAACCTAACCTAACCTTGCCGTGAATGGTTCGTGGGGCTATACTCTTTTTTTCTCATTTTATAAACGAATTTTACTATGTAGCCTAACCTAACTCAACCTATCCTAACCTTGTCGTGAATGGTTCGTGGGGCTATCCGTGCTTTTTTCTAATTTTATAAACGAATTTAACTATGTAGCTTAACCTAACTCAACCTAACCTAACCTTGCCGTGAATGGTTCGTCGGGCTATCCGTGCATTTTTCTAATTTTATAAAACGAATTTAACTATGTTGCCTAACCTAACTCAACCTAACCTAACCTTGCCGTGAATGGTTCGTGGGGTTCTACGTGCTTTCTTCTAATTTTATAAACGAATTTAACTATGTTGCCTAACCTAATTCAACCTAACCTAACCTTGTGAATGGTTCGTGGGGCTGTCCGTGCTTTTTTCTAATTTTATATACGAATTTAACTGTGTTGCCTAACATAACTCAACCTAACCTAACCTTGCCTTGAATGGTTCGTGGGGCTATCCGTGCTTTTTTCTAATTTTATAAACGAATTTAACTATGTAGCCTAACCTAACTCAACCTAAACTAACCTTGTCGTGAATGGTTCGTGGGGCTATCCGTGCTTTTTTCTAATTTTATAAACGAATTTAAATATGTTGCCTAACCTAACTCCACCTAACCTAACCTTGTCGTAAATGGTTCGTGGGGCTATCCGTTCACTTTTCTAATTTTTAAAAACGAATTTAATTGTGTTGCCTAACCTAACTCAACCTAACCTAACCTTGTCATGAATGGTTCCTGGGGCTATCCGTGCTTTTTTCTAGTTCTATAAACGAATTTAACTATGTAGCCTAACCTAACTCAACCCAACCTAACTTTGCCGTGAATGGTTCGTGGGGCTATCCGTGTATTTTTCTAAATTTATAAACGAATTTAACTATGTTGCCTAACCTAACTCAACCTAACCTAACCTTGCCGTGAATGGTTCGTCGGGATATCCGTGCATTTTTCTAATTTAAAAAACGAATTTAACTATGTTGCCTAACCTAACTCAACCTAACCTAACCTTTTCGTGAATGGTTCGTGGGGCTATCCGTGCTTTTTTCTAATTTTATAAACGAATTTAACTATGTTGCCTAACCTAACTCAACCTAACCTAACCTTGCCGTGAATGGTTCGTGGGGTTATCCGTGCTTTTTTCTAATTTTATAAACGAATTTAACTATGTTGCCTAACCTAACTCAACCTAAGCTAACCTTGCCGTGAATGGTTCGTGGGGTTATCCGTGCATTTTACTAATTTTTAAAAACGAGTTTCACTATGTTGCCTAAACTAACTAAACATAATCTAACCTTTTCGTGAATGATTCGTGGGGCTATCCTTGAATTTTACTAATTTTTATAAACGAATTTAACTATGTTGCCTAACCTAACTCAACCTAACCTAACCTTTTCGTGAATGGTTCGTGGGGCTATCCGTGCTTTTTTCTAATTTTATAAACGAATTTATCTATGTTGCCTAACCTAACTCAACCTAACCTAACCTTGTCGTAAATGGTTCGTGGGGCTATCCGTGCTTTTTTCTAATTTATTAAAACGAATTTAACTATGTTGCCTAACCTAACTCAACCTAACCTAACCTTGTCGTGAATGGTTCGTGGGGCTATCCGTGCTTTTTTCTAGTTTTATAAACGAATTTAACTATGTTGCCTAACCTAACTCAACCTAACTTAACCTTGCCGTGAATGGTTCGTGGGGCTATCCGTGCTTTTTTCTAATTTTATAAACGAATTTAACTATGTTGCCTAACCTAACTCAACCTAACCTAACCTTGTCGTGAATGGTTCGTGGGGCTCTACGTGCTTTTTTGTAATTTTATAAAACGAATTTAACTATGTTGCCTAACCTAACTCAACCTAACTTAACCTTGCCGTGAATGGTTCGTGGGGCTATCCGTGCTTTTTTGTATTTTTTTAAAACAAATTTAACTATGTTGATTAACCTAACTCAACCTAACCTAACCTTGCCGTGAATGGTTCGTGGGGCTATCCGTGATTTTTTCTAATTTTATAAACGAATTTAACTATGTTGCCTAACCTAACTCAACCTAACCTAACCTTGTCGTGAATGGTTCGTGGGGCTATCCATGCATTTTTCTAATTTTTGAAACGAAATTAACTATGTTGCCTAACCTAACTCAACCTAACCTAACCTTCTCGTGAATGGTTCGTGGGGCTATCCGTGCATTCCTTTCTAATTTTTAAAACGATTTTAACTATGTTGCCTAACCTAACTCAACCAAACCTAACCTTGCCGTGAATAGTTCGTGGGGCTATCCTTGCATTTTTCCAATTTTTAAAACGATTTTAACTTCGTTGCCCAACCAAACTCAACCTAACCTAACCTTACCGTGAATAGTTCGTGGGGCTATCCCTGCATTTTTCTAATTTTTAAAAACAAATTTAACTATGTTGCCTAAATTAACTCAACCTAACGTAACCTTGCCGTGAATGGTTCGTGGGGCTATCCGAGCATTTCTTCTAATTTCAAAAACGAATTTAACTATGTTGCCTAACCTAACTCAACCTAACCTAACCTTGCCGTGAATGGTACGTGGGGCTATCCTTGTATTCCTTTCTAATTTTTAAAACGATTTTAACTATCTTGCCTAACCTAACTCAATCTAACCTAACCTTGCCGTGAATGGTTCGTGGGGCTATACTCTTTTTTCTAATTTTATAAACGTATTTTACTATGTAGCCTAACCTAACTCAACCTAACCTAACCTTGTCGTGAATGGTTCGTGGGGCTATCCGTGCTTTTTTCTAATTTTATAAACGAATTTAACTATGTAGCTTAACCTAACTCAACCTAACCTAACCTTGCCGTGAATGGTTCGTCGGGCTATCCGTGCATTTTTCTAGTTTTATAAACGAATTTAACTATGTTGCCTAACCTAACTCAACCTAACCTAACCTTGCCTTGAATGGTTCGTGGGGCTATCCGTGCTTTTTTCTAATTTTATAAACGAATTTAACTATGTTGCCTAACCTAACTCAACCTAACCTAACCTTGTCGTGAATGGTTCGTGGGGCTCTACGTGCTTTTATGTAATTTTATAAAACGAATTTAACTATGTTGCCTAACCTAACTCAACCTAACTTAACCTTGTCGTGAATGGTTCGTGGGGCTATCCGTGCTTTTTTGTAATTTTTTTAAACGAATTTAACTATGTTGCCTAACCTATCTCAACCTAACCTAACCTTGCCGTCAATGGTTCGTGTGGCTATCCGTGATTTTTTCTAATTTTATAAACGAATTTAACTATGTTGCCTAACCTAACTCAACCTAACCTAACCTTGTCGTGAATGGTTCGTGGGGCTATCCAAGCATTTTTCTAATTTTTGAAACGAAATTAACTATGTTGCCTAACCTAACTCAACCTAACCTAACCTTCTCGTGAGTGGTTCGTGGGGCTATCCGTGCATTCCTTTCTAATTTTTAAAACGATTTTAACTATGTTGCCTAACCTAACTCAACCTAACCTAACCTTTTCGTGAATGGTTCGTGGGGCTATCCGTGCTTTTTTCTAATTTTATAAACGAATTTATCTATGTTGCCTAACCTAACTCAACCTAACCTAACCTTGTCGTGAATGGTTCGTGGGGCTATCCGTCCCTTTTTTCTAATTTTATAAACGAATTTAACTATGTTGCCTAACCTAACTCAACCTAACCTAACCTTGTCGTGAATGGTTCGTGGGGCTATCCGTGCTTTTTTCTAATTTTATAAACGAATTTCACTATGTTGCCTAACCTAACTCAATCTAACCTAACCTTGCCGTGAATGGTTCGTTTAGCTATCCGTGCTTTTTTCTAATTTTATAAACGAATTTAACTATGTTGCCTAACCTAACTCAACCTAACCTAACCTTGTCTTGAATGGTTCGTGGGGCTATCCATGCATTTTTCTAATTTTTGAAACGAAATTAACTATGTTGCCTAACTTAACTCAACCTAACCTAACCTTCTCGTGAGTGGTTCGTGGGGCTATCCGTGCATTCCTTTCTAATTTTTAAAACGATTTTAACTATGTTGCCTAACCTAACTCAACCTAACCTAACCTTGCCGTGAATAGTTCGTGGGGCTATCCCTGCATTTTTCTAATTTTTAAAACGATTTTAACTATGTTGCCCAACCAAACTCAACCTAACCTAACCTTACCGTGAATAGTTCGTGGGGCTATCCCTGCATTTTTCTAATTTTTAAAAACAAATTTAACTATCTTGCCTAAATTAACTCAACCTAACGTAACCTTGCCGTGAATGGTTCGTGGGGCTATCCGAGCTTTTCTTCTAGTTTCAAAAACGAATTTACCTATGTTGCCTAACCTAACTCAACCTAACCTAACCTTGCCGTGAATGGTACGTGGGGCTATCCTTGTATTCCTTTCTAATTTTTAAAACGATTTTAACTATCTTTCCTAACCTAACTCAACCTAACCTAACCTTGCCGTGAATGGTTCGTGGGGCTATACTCTTTTTTTCTAATTTTATAAACGAATATTACTATGTAGCCTAACCTAACTCAACCTATCCTAACCTTGTCGTGAATGGTTCGTGGGGCTATCCGTGTTTTTTCTAATTTTATAAACGAATTTAACTATGTAGCTTAACCTAACTCAACCTAACCTAACCTTGCCGTGAATGGTTCGTCGGGCTATCCGTGCATTTTTCTAATTTTATAAAACGAATTTAACTATGTTGCCTAACCTAACTCAACCTAACCTAACCTTGCCGTGAATGGTTCGTGGGGCTCTACGTGCTTTCTTCTAATTTTATAAACGAATTTAACTATGTTGCCTAACCTAACTCAACCTAACCTAACCTTGTGAATGGTTCGTGGGGCTGTCAGTGCTTTTTTCTAATTTTATATACGAATTTAACTGTGTTGCCTAACATAACTCAACCTAACCTAACCTTGCCTTGAATGGTTCGTGGGGCTATCCGTGCTTTTTTTTTTTATAAACGAATTTAACTATGTAGCCTAACCTAACTCAACCTAAACTAACCTTGTCGTGAATGGTTCCTGGGGCTATCCGTGCTTTTTTCTAATTTTATAAACGAATTTAAATATGTTGCCTAACCTAACTCAACCTAACCTAACCTTGTCGTAAATGGTTCGTGGGGCTATCCGTGCTTTTTTCTAATTTTATAAACGAATTTAACTATGTTGCCTAACCTAACTCAACCTAACCTAACCTTGTCGTGAATGGTTCGTTGGGCTCTACGTGCTTTTTTGTAATTTTATAAAACAAATTTAACTATGTTGCCTAACCTAACTCAACCTAACTTAACCTTGCCGTGAATGGTTCGTGGGGCTATCCGTGCTTTTTTGTAATTTTTTAAAACGAATTTAACTATGTTGATTAACCTAACTCAACCTAACCTAACCTTGCCGTGAATGGTTCGTGGGGCTATCCGTGCTTTTTTCTAATTTTATAAACGAATTTAACTATGTTGCCTAACCTAACTCAACCTAACCTAACCTTGTCGTGAATGGTTCGTGGGGCTCTACGTGCTTTTATGTAATTTTATAAAACGAATTTAACTATGTTGCCTAACCTAACTCAACCTAACTTAACCTTGTCGTGAATGGTTCGTGGGGCTATCCGTGCTTTTTTGTAATTTTTTTAAACGAATTTAACTATGTTGCCTAACCTATCTCAACCTAACCTAACCTTGCCGTCAATGGTTCGTGTGGCTATCCGTGATTTTTTCTAATTTTATAAACGAATTTAACTATGTTGCCTAACCTAACTCAACCTAACCTAACCTTGTCGTGAATGGTTCGTGGGGCTATCCAAGCATTTTTCTAATTTTTGAAACGAAATTAACTATGTTGCCTAACCTAACTCAACCTAACCTAACCTTCTCGTGAGTGGTTCGTGGGGCTATCCGTGCATTCCTTTCTAATTTTTAAAACGATTTTAACTATGTTGCCTAACCTAACTTAACCTAACCTAACCTTTTCGTGAATGGTTCGTGGGGCTATCCGTGCTTTTTTCTAATTTTATAAACGAATTTATCTATGTTGCCTAACCTAACTCAACCTAACCTAACCTTGTCGTGAATGGTTCGTGGGGCTATCCGTCCCTTTTTTCTAATTTTATAAACGAATTTAACTATGTTGCCTAACCTAACTCAACCTAACCTAACCTTGTCGTGAATGGTTCGTGGGGCTATCCGTGCTTTTTTCTAATTTTATAAACGAATTTCACTATGTTGCCTAACCTAACTCAATCTAACCTAACCTTGCCGTGAATGGTTCGTTTAGCTATCCGTGCTTTTTTCTAATTTTATAAACGAATTTAACTATGTTGCCTAACCTAACTCAACCTAACCTAACCTTGTCGTGAATGGTTCGTGGGGCTATCCATGCATTTTTCTAATTTTTGAAACGAAATTAACTATGTTGCCTAACCTAACTCAACCTAACCTAACCTTCTCGTGAGTGGTTCGTGGGGCTATCCGTGCATTCCTTTCTAATTTTTAAAACGATTTTAACTATGTTGCCTAACCTAACTCAACCTAACCTAACCTTGCCGTGAATAGTTCGTGGGGCTATCCCTGCATTTTTCTAATTTTTAAAACGATTTTAACTATGTTGCCCAACCAAACTCAACCTAACCTAACCTTACCGTGAATAGTTCGTGGGGCTATCCCTGCATTTTTCTAATTTTTAAAAACAAATTTAACTATCTTGCCTAAATTAACTCAACCTAACGTAACCTTGCCGTGAATGGTTCGTGGGGCTATCCGAGCTTTTCTTCTAGTTTCAAAAACGAATTTACCTATGTTGCCTAACCTAACTCAACCTAACCTAACCTTGCCGTGAATGGTACGTGGGGCTATCCTTGTATTCCTTTCTAATTTTTAAAACGATTTTAACTATCTTTCCTAACCTAACTCAACCTAACCTAACCTTGCCGTGAATGGTTCGTGGGGCTATACTCTTTTTTTCTAATTTTATAAACGAATATTACTATGTAGCCTAACCTAACTCAACCTATCCTAACCTTGTCGTGAATGGTTCGTGGGGCTATCCGTGTTTTTTCTAATTTTATAAACGAATTTAACTATGTAGCTTAACCTAACTCAACCTAACCTAACCTTGCCGTGAATGGTTCGTCGGGCTATCCGTGCATTTTTCTAATTTTATAAAACGAATTTAACTATGTTGCCTAACTTAACTCAACCTAACCTAACCTTGCCGTGAATGGTTCGTGGGGCTCTACGTGCTTTCTTCTAATTTTATAAACGAATTTAACTATGTTGCCTAACCTAACTCAACCTAACCTAACCTTGTGAATGGTTCGTGGGGCTGTCAGTGCTTTTTTCTAATTTTATATACGAATTTAACTGTGTTGCCTAACATAACTCAACCTAACCTAACCTTGCCTTGAATGGTTCGTGGGGCTATCCGTGCTTTTTTTTTTTTATAAACGAATTTAACTATGTAGCCTAACCTAACTCAACCTAAACTAACCTTGTCGTGAATGGTTCCTGGGGCTATCCGTGCTTTTTTCTAATTTTATAAACGAATTTAAATATGTTGCCTAACCTAACTCAACCTAACCTAACCTTGTCGTAAATGGTTCGTGGGGCTATCCGTGCTTTTTTCTAATTTTATAAACGAATTTAATTATGTTGCCTAACCTAACTCAACCTAACCTAACCTTGTCGTGAATGGTTCGTTGGGCTCTACGTGCTTTTTTGTAATTTTATAAAACAAATTTAACTATGTTGCCTAACCTAACTCAACCTAACTTAACCTTGCCGTGAATGGTTCGTGGGGCTATCCGTGCTTTTTTGTAATTTTTTAAAACGAATTTAACTATGTTGATTAACCTAACTCAACCTAACCTAACCTTGCCGTGAATGGTTCGTGGGGCTATCCGTGATTTTTTCTAATTTTATAAACGAATTTAACTATGTTGCCTAACCTAACTCAACCTAACCTAACCTTGTCGTGAATGGTTCGTGGGGCTATCCATGCATTTTTCTAATTTTTGAAACGAAATTAACTATGTTGCCTAACCTAACTCAACCTAACCTAACCTTCTCGTGAATGGTTCGTGGGGCTATCCGTGCATTCCTTTCTAATTTTTAAAACGATTTAAACTATGTTGCCTAAACTAACTCAACCAAACCTAACCTTGCCGTGAATAGTTCGTGGGGCTATCCCTGCTTTTTTCTAATTTTTAAAACGATTTTAACTTCGTTGCCCAACCAAACTCAACCTAACCTAACCTTACCGTGAATAGTTCGTGGGGCTATCCCTGCATTTTTCTAATTTTTAAAAACAAATTTAACTATGTTGCCTAAATTAACTCAACCTAACGTAACCTTGCCGTGAATGGTTCGTGGGGCTATCCGAGCATTTCTTCTAGTTTCAAAAACGAATTTAACTATGTTGCCTAACCTAACTCAACCTAACCTAACCTTGCCGTGAATGGTACGTGGGGCTATCCTTGTATTCCTTTCTAATTTTTAAAACGATTTTAACTATCTTGCCTAACCTAACTCAACCTAACCTAACCTTGCCGTGAATGGTTCGTGGGGCTATACTCTTTTTTTCTAATTTTATAAACGAATTTTACAATGTAGCCTAACCTAACTCAACCTAACCTAACCTTGTCGTGAATGGTTCGTGGAGCTATCCGTGCTTTTTTCTAATTTTATAATCGAATTTATCTATGTAGCTTAACCTAACTCAACCTAACCTAACCTTGCCGTGAATTGTTCGTAAGGATATCCGTGCATTTTTCTAATTTTAAAAAACGAATTTAACTATGTTGCCTAACCCAACTCAACCTAACCTAACCTTGTCGTGAATGGTTCGTGGGGCTATCCATGCATTTTTCTAATTTTTGAAACGAAATTAACTATGTTGCCTAACCTAACTCAACCTAACCTAACCTTCTCGTGAGTGGTTGGTGGGGCTATCCGTGCATTCCTTTCTAATTTTTAAAACGATTTTAACTATGTTGCCTAACCTAACTCAACCTAACCTAACCTTGCCGTGAATAGTTCGTGGGGCTATCCCTGCATTTTTCTAATTTTTAAAACGATTTTAACTATGTTGCCCAACCAAACTCAACCTAACCTAACCTTACCGTGAATAGTTCGTGGGGCTATCCCTGCATTTTTCTAATTTTTAAAAACAAATTTAACTATCTTGCCTAAATTAACTCAACCTAACGTAACCTTGCCGTGAATGGTTCGTGGGGCTATCCGAGCTTTTCTTCTAGTTTCAAAAACGAATTTACCTATGTTGCCTAACCTAACTCAACCTAACCTAACCTTGCCGTGAATGGTACGTGGGGCTATCCTTGTATTCCTTTCTAATTTTTAAAACGATTTTAACTATCTTTCCTAACCTAACTCAACCTAACCTAACCTTGCCGTGAATGGTTCGTGGGGCTATACTCTTTTTTTCTAATTTTATAAACGAATTTTACAATGTAGCCTAACCTAACTCAACCCAACCTAACTTTGCCGTGAATGGTTCGTGGGGCTATCCGTGCTTTTTTCTAATTTTATAAACGAATTTAACTATGTTGCCTAACCTAACTCAACCTAACCTAACCTTGCCGTGAATGTTTCGTGGGGCTATCCGTGCTTTTATGTAATTTTATAAACGAATATTACTATGTAGCCTAACCTAACTCAACCTAACCTAACCTTGTCGTGAATGGTTCGTGGGGCTATCCGTGCTTTTTTCTAATTTTATAAACGAATTTAACTATGTAGCCTAACCTAACTCAACCTAACCTAACCTTGCCGAGAATGGTTCGTCGGGCTATCCGTGCATTTTTCTAATTTTAAAAAACGAATTTAACTATGTTGCCTAACCTAACTGAACCTAACCTAACCATGTTGTGAATGGTTCGTGGGGCTATCCGTGAATTTTACTAATTTTTAAAAACGAATTTATCTATGTTGCCTAACCTAAATCAACCTAACCTAACCTTGTCGTGAATGGTTCGTGGGGCTATCCGTGCTTTTTTCTAATTTTATAAACGAATTTAACTATGTTGCCTAACCTAACTCAACCTAACCTAACCTTGTCGTGAATGGTTCGTGGGGCTATCCGTGCTTTTTTCTAATTTTATAAACGAATTTAACTATGTTGCCTAACCTAACTCAACCTAACCTAACCTTGCCGTGAATGGTTCGTGGGGTTATCCGTGCATTTTACTAATTTTTAAAAACGAGTTTCACTATGTTGCCTAAACTAACTAAACATAATCTAACCTTTTCGTGAATGATTCGTGGGGCTATCCTTGAATTTTACTAATTTTTATAAACGAATTTAACTATGTTGCCTAACCTAACTCAACCTAACCTAACCTTTTCGTGAATGGTTCGTGGGGCTATCCGTGCTTTTTTCTAATTTTATAAACGAATTTATCTATGTTGCCTAACCTAACTCAACCTAACCTAACCTTGTCGTAAATGGTTCGTGGGGCTATCCGTGCTTTTTTCTAATTTATTAAAACGAATTTAACTATGTTGCCTAACCTAACTCAACCTAACCTAACCTTGTCGTGAATGGTTCGTGGGGCTATCCGTGCTTTTTTCTAGTTTTATAAACGAATTTAACTATGTTGCCTAACCTAACTCAACCTAACTTAACCTTGCCGTGAATGGTTCGTGGGGCTATCCGTGCTTTTTTCTAATTTTATAAACGAATTTAACTATGTTGCCTAACCTAACTCAACCTAACCTAACCTTGTCGTGAATGGTTCGTGGGGCTCTACGTGCTTTTTTGTAATTTTATAAAACGAATTTAACTATGTTGCCTAACCTAACTCAACCTAACTTAACCTTGCCGTGAATGGTTCGTGGGGCTATCCGTGCTTTTTTGTATTTTTTTAAAACAAATTTAACTATGTTGATTAACCTAACTCAACCTAACCTAACCTTGCCGTGAATGGTTCGTGGGGCTATCCGTGATTTTTTCTAATTTTATAAACGAATTTAACTATGTTGCCTAACCTAACTCAACCTAACCTAACCTTGTCGTGAATGGTTCGTGGGGCTATCCATGCATTTTTCTAATTTTTGAAACGAAATTAACTATGTTGCCTAACCTAACTCAACCTAACCTAACCTTCTCGTGAATGGTTCGTGGGGCTATCCGTGCATTCCTTTCTAATTTTTAAAACGATTTTAACTATGTTGCCTAACCTAACTCAACCAAACCTAACCTTGCCGTGAATAGTTCGTGGGGCTATCCTTGCATTTTTCCAATTTTTAAAACGATTTTAACTTCGTTGCCCAACCAAACTCAACCTAACCTAACCTTACCGTGAATAGTTCGTGGGGCTATCCCTGCATTTTTCTAATTTTTAAAAACAAATTTAACTATGTTGCCTAAATTAACTCAACCTAACGTAACCTTGCCGTGAATGGTTCGTGGGGCTATCCGAGCATTTCTTCTAATTTCAAAAACGAATTTAACTATGTTGCCTAACCTAACTCAACCTAACCTAACCTTGCCGTGAATGGTACGTGGGGCTATCCTTGTATTCCTTTCTAATTTTTAAAACGATTTTAACTATCTTGCCTAACCTAACTCAATCTAACCTAACCTTGCCGTGAATGGTTCGTGGGGCTATACTCTTTTTTCTAATTTTATAAACGTATTTTACTATGTAGCCTAACCTAACTCAACCTAACCTAACCTTGTCGTGAATGGTTCGTGGGGCTATCCGTGCTTTTTTCTAATTTTATAAACGAATTTAACTATGTAGCTTAACCTAACTCAACCTAACCTAACCTTGCCGTGAATGGTTCGTCGGGCTATCCGTGCATTTTTCTAGTTTTATAAACGAATTTAACTATGTTGCCTAACCTAACTCAACCTAACCTAACCTTGCCGTGAATGGTTCGTGGGGCTATCCGTGCTTTTTTCTAATTTTATAAACGAATTTAACTATGTTGCCTAACCTAACTCAACCTAACCTAACCTTGTCGTGAATGGTTCGTGGGGCTCTACGTGCTTTTATGTAATTTTATAAAACGAATTTAACTATGTTGCCTAACCTAACTCAACCTAACTTAACCTTGTCGTGAATGGTTCGTGGGGCTATCCGTGCTTTTTTGTAATTTTTTTAAACGAATTTAACTATGTTGCCTAACCTATCTCAACCTAACCTAACCTTGCCGTCAATGGTTCGTGTGGCTATCCGTGATTTTTTCTAATTTTATAAACGAATTTAACTATGTTGCCTAACCTAACTCAACCTAACCTAACCTTGTCGTGAATGGTTCGTGGGGCTATCCAAGCATTTTTCTAATTTTTGAAACGAAATTAACTATGTTGCCTAACCTAACTCAACCTAACCTAACCTTCTCGTGAGTGGTTCGTGGGGCTATCCGTGCATTCCTTTCTAATTTTTAAAACGATTTTAACTATGTTGCCTCACCTAACTCAACCTAACCTAACCTTTTCGTGAATGGTTCGTGGGGCTATCCGTGCTTTTTTCTAATTTTATAAACGAATTTATCTATGTTGCCTAACCTAACTCAACCTAACCTAACCTTGTCGTGAATGGTTCGTGGGGCTATCCGTCCCTTTTTTCTAATTTTATAAACGAATTTAACTATGTTGCCTAACCTAACTCAACCTAACCTAACCTTGTCGTGAATGGTTCGTGGGGCTATCCGTGCTTTTTTCTAATTTTATAAACGAATTTCACTATGTTGCCTAACCTAACTCAATCTAACCTAACCTTGCCGTGAATGGTTCGTTTAGCTATCCGTGCTTTTTTCTAATTTTATAAACGAATTTAACTATGTTGCCTAACCTAACTCAACCTAACCTAACCTTGTCGTGAATGGTTCGTGGGGCTATCCATGCATTTTTCTAATTTTTGAAACGAAATTAACTATGTTGCCTAACCTAACTCAACCTAACCTAACCTTCTCGTGAGTGGTTCGTGGGGCTATCCGTGCATTCCTTTCTAATTTTTAAAACGATTTTAACTATGTTGCCTAACCTAACTCAACCTAACCTAACCTTGCCGTGAATAGTTCGTGGGGCTATCCCTGCATTTTTCTAATTTTTAAAACGATTTTAACTATGTTGCCCAACCAAACTCAACCTAACCTAACCTTACCGTGAATAGTTCGTGGGGCTATCCCTGCATTTTTCTAATTTTTAAAAACAAATTTAACTATCTTGCCTAAATTAACTCAACCTAACGTAACCTTGCCGTGAATGGTTCGTGGGGCTATCCGAGCTTTTCTTCTAGTTTCAAAAACGAATTTACCTATGTTGCCTAACCTAACTCAACCTAACCTAACCTTGCCGTGAATGGTACGTGGGGCTATCCTTGTATTCCTTTCTAATTTTTAAAACGATTTTAACTATCTTTCCTAACCTAACTCAACCTAACCTAACCTTGCCGTGAATGGTTCGTGGGGCTATACTCTTTTTTTCTAATTTTATAAACGAATATTACTATGTAGCCTAACCTAACCCAACCTATCCTAACCTTGTCGTGAATGGTTCGTGGGGCTATCCGTGTTTTTTCTAATTTTATAAACGAATTTAACTATGTAGCTTAACCTAACTCAACCTAACCTAACCTTGCCGTGAATGGTTCGTCGGGCTATCCGTGCATTTTTCTAATTTTATAAAACGAATTTAACTATGTTGCCTAACCTAACTCAACCTAACCTAACCTTGCCGTGAATGGTTCGTGGGGCTCTACGTGCTTTCTTCTAATTTTATAAACGAATTTAACTATGTTGCCTAACCTAACTCAACCTAACCTAACCTTGTGAATGGTTCGTGGGGCTGTCAGTGCTTTTTTCTAATTTTATATACGAATTTAACTGTGTTGCCTAACATAACTCAACCTAACCTAACCTTGTGAATGGTTCGTGGGGCTGTCAGTGCTTTTTTCTAATTTTATATACGAATTTAACTGTGTTGCCTAACATAACTCAACCTAACCTAACCTTGCCGTGAATGGTTCGTCGGGCTATCCGTGCATTTTTCTAATTTTATAAAACGAATTTAACTATGTTGCCTAACCTAACTCAACCTAACCTAACCTTGCCGTGAATGGTTCGTGGGGCTCTACGTGCTTTTTTCTAATTTTATAAACGAATTTAAATATGTTGCCTAACCTAACTCAACCTAACCTAACCTTGTCGTAAATGGTTCGTGGGGCTATCCGTGCTTTTTTCTAATTTTATAAACGAATTTAACTATGTTGCCTAACCTAACTCAACCTAACCTAACCTTGTCGTGAATGGTTCGTTGGGCTCTACGTGCTTTTTTGTAATTTTATAAAACGAATTTAACTATGTTGCCTAACCTAACTCAACCTAACTTAACCTTGCCGTGAATGGTTCGTGGGGCTATCCGTGCTTTTTTGTAATTTTTTAAAACGAATTTAACTATGTTGATTAACCTAACTCAACCTAACCTAACCTTGCCGTGAATGGTTCGTGGGGCTATCCGTGATTTTTTCTAATTTTATAAACGAATTTAACTATGTTGCCTAACCTAACTCAACCTAACCTAACCTTGTCGTGAATGGTTCGTGGGGCTATCCATGCATTTTTCTAATTTTTGAAACGAAATTAACTATGTTGCCTAACCTAACTCAACCTAACCTAACCTTCTCGTGAATGGTTCGTGGGGCTATCCGTGCATTCCTTTCTAATTTTTAAAACGATTTAAACTATGTTGCCTAAACTAACTCAACCAAACCTAACCTTGCCGTGAATAGTTCGTGGGGCTATCCCTGCATTTTTCTAATTTTTAAAACGATTTTAACTTCGTTGCCCAACCAAACTCAACCTAACCTAACCTTACCGTGAATAGTTCGTGGGGCTATCCCTGCATTTTTCTAATTTTTAAAAACAAATTTAACTATGTTGCCTAAATTAACTCAACCTAACGTAACCTTGCCGTGAATGGTTCGTGGGGCTATCCGAGCATTTCTTCTAGTTTCAAAAACGAATTTAACTATGTTGTCTAACCTAACTCAACCTAACCTAACCTTGCCGTGAATGGTACGTGGGGCTATCCTTGTATTCCTTTCTAATTTTTAAAACGATTTTAACTATCTTGCCTAACCTAACTCAACCTAACCTAACCTTGCCGTGAATGGTTCGTGGGGCTATACTCTTTTTTTCTAATTTTATAAACGAATTTTACAATGTAGCCTAACCTAACTCAACCTAACCTAACCTTGTCGTGAATGGTTCGTGGAGCTATCCGTGCTTTTTTCTAATTTTATAATCGAATTTATCTATGTAGCTTAACCTAACTCAACCTAACCTAACCTTGCCGTGAATGGTTCGTCGGGCTATCCGTGCATTTTTCTAATTTTATAAAACGAAATTATCTATGTTGCCTAACCTAACTCAACCTAACATAACCTTGCCGTGAATGTTTCTTGGGGCTCTACGTGCTTTCTTCTAATTTTATAAACGAATTTAACTATGTTGCCTAACCTAACTCAACCTAACCTAACCTTGTGAATGGTTCGTGGGGCTGTCCGTGATTTTTTCTAATTTTATATACGAATTTAACTGTGTTGCCTAACCTAACTCAACCTAACCTAACCTTGCCTTGAATGGTTCGTGGGGCTATCCGTGCTTTTTTCTAATTTTTTAAACGAATTTAACTATGTAGCCTAACCTAACTCAACCTAACCTAACCTTGTCGTGAATCGTTCGTGGGGCTATCCGTGCTTTTTTCTAAGTTTATAAACGAATTTAAATATGTTGCCTAACCTAACTCCACCTAACTTAACCTTGTCGTAAATCGTTCGTGGGGCTATCCGTGCACTTTTCTAATTTTTAAAAACGAATTTAATTGTGTTGCCTAACCTAACTCAACCTAACCTAACCTTGTCGTGAATGGTTCCTGGGGCTATCCGTGCTTTTTTCTAATTTTATAAACTAATTTAACTATGTAGCCTAACCTAACATAACCCAACCTAACTTTGCCGTGAATGGCTCGTGGGGCTATCCGTGCATTTTTCTAATTTTATAAACGAATTTAACTATGTTGCCTAACCTAACTCAACCTAACCTAACCTTGCCGTGAATTGTTCGTAAGGATATCCGTGCATTTTTCTAATTTTAAAAAACGAATTTAACTATGTTGCCTAACCTAACTCAACCTAACCTAACCTTGTCGTGAATGGTTCGTGGGGCTATCCATGCATTTTTCTAATTTTTGAAACGAAATTAACTATGTTGCCTAACCTAACTCAACCTAACCTAACCTTCTCGTGAGTGGTTGGTGGGGCTATCCGTGCATTCCTTTCTAATTTTTAAAACGATTTTAACTATGTTGCCTAACCTAACTCAACCTAACCTAACCTTGCCGTGAATAGTTCGTGGGGCTATCCCTGCATTTTTCTAATTTTTAAAACGATTTTAACTATGTTGCCCTACCAAACTCAACCTAACCTAACCTTACCGTGAATAGTTCGTGGGGCTATCCCTGCATTTTTCTAATTTTTAAAAACAAATTTAACTATCTTGCCTAAATTAACTCAACCTAACGTAACCTTGCCGTGAATGGTTCGTGGGGCTATCCGAGCTTTTCTTCTAGTTTCAAAAACGAATTTACCTATGTTGCCTAACCTAACTCAACCTAACCTAACCTTGCCGTGAATGGTACGTGGGGCTATCCTTGTATTCCTTTCTAATTTTTAAAACGATTTTAACTATCTTTCCTAACCTAACTCAACCTAACCTAACCTTGCCGTGAATGGTTCGTGGGGCTATACTCTTTTTTTCTAATTTTATAAACGAATTTTACAATGTAGCCTAACCTAACTCAACCCAACCTAACTTTGCCGTGAATGATTCGTGGGGCTATCCGTGCATTTTTCTAATTTTATAAACGAATTTAACTATGTTGCCTAACCTAACTCAACCTAACCTAACCTTGCCGTGAATGGTTCGTAAGGATATCCGTGCATTTTTCTAATTTTAAAAAACGAATTTAACTATGTTGCCTAACCTAACTCAA
This sequence comes from Lepisma saccharinum, assembly GCF_977018435.1. Taxonomy (NCBI): domain Eukaryota; kingdom Metazoa; phylum Arthropoda; class Insecta; order Zygentoma; family Lepismatidae; genus Lepisma; species Lepisma saccharinum. Next base: position 89,929,476 of record NC_139239.1, read on the forward strand.
CCTAACGAAACCTTGCCGTGAATGGTTCGTGGGGCTATCCGTGCTTTTTTCTAATTTTATAAACGAATTTAACTATGTTGCCTAACCTAACTCAACCTAACCTAACCTTGCCGTGAATGTTTCGTGGGGCTATCCGTGCTTTTATGTAATTTTATAAACGAATATTACTATGTAGCCTAACCTAACTCAACCTAACCTAACCTTGTCGTGAATGGTTCGTGGGGCTATCCGTGCTTTTTTCTAATTTTATAAACGAATTTAACTATGTAGCCTAACCTAACTCAACCTAACCTAACCTTGCCGAGTATGGTTCGTCGGGCTATCCGTGCATTTTTCTAATTTTAAAAAACGAATTTAACTATGTTGCCTAACCTAACTGAACCTAACCTAACCATGTTGTGAATGGTTCGTGGGGCTATCCGTGAATTTTACTAATTTTTAAAAACGAATTTATCTATGTTGCCTAACCTAAATCAACCTAACCTAACCTTGTCGTGAATGGTTCGTGGGGCTATCCGTGCTTTTTTCTAATTTTATAAACGAATTTAACTATGTTGCCTAACCTAACTCAACCTAACCTAACCTTGTCGTGAATGGTTCGTGGGGCTATCCGTGCTTTTTTCTAATTTTATAAACGAATTTAACTATGTTGCCTAACCTAACTCAACCTAACCTAACCTTGTCGTGAATGGTTCGTGGGGCTATCCGTCCCTTTTTTCTAATTTTATAAACGAATTTAACTATGTTGCCTAACCTAACTCAACCTAACCTAACCTTGTCGTGAATGGTTCGTGGGGCTATCCGTGCTTTTTTCTAATTTTATAAACGAATTTCACTATGTTGCCTAACCTAACTCAATCTAACCTAACCTTGCCGTGAATGGTTCGTTTAGCTATCCGTGCTTTTTTCTAATTTTATAAACGAATTTAACTATGTTGCCTAACCTAACTCAACCTAACCTAACCTTGTCGTGAATGGTTCGTGGGGCTATCCATGCATTTTTCTAATTTTTGAAACGAAATTAACTATGTTGCCTAACCTAACTCAACCTAACCTAACCTTCTCGTGAGTGGTTCGTGGGGCTATCCGTGCATTCCTTTCTAATTTTTAAAACGATTTTAACTATGTTGCCTAACCTAACTCAACCTAACCTAACCTTGCCGTGAATAGTTCGTGGGGCAATCCCTGCATTTTTCTAATTTTTAAAACGATTTTAACTATGTTGCCCAACCAAACTCAACCTAACCTAACCTTACCGTGAATAGTTCGTGGGGCTATCCCTGCATTTTTCTAATTTTTAAAAACAAATTTAACTATCTTGCCTAAATTAACTCAACCTAACGTAACCTTGCCGTGAATGGTTCGTGGGGCTATCCGAGCTTTTCTTCTAGTTTCAAAAACGAATTTACCTATGTTGCCTAACCTAACTCAACCTAACCTAACCTTGCCGTGAATGGTACGTGGGGCTATCCTTGTATTCCTTTCTAATTTTTAAAACGATTTTAACTATCTTTCCTAACCTAACTCAACCTAACCTAACCTTGCCGTGAATGGTTCGTGGGGCTATACTCTTTTTTTTAATTTTATAAACGAATATTACTATGTAGCCTAAACTAACTCAACCTATCCTAACCTTGTCGTGAATGGTTCGTGGGGCTATCCGTGTTTTTTCTAATTTTATAAACGAATTTAACTATGTAGCTTAACCTAACTCAACCTAACCTAACCTTGCCGTGAATGGTTCGTCGGGCTATCCGTGCATTTTTCTAATTTTATAAAACGAATTTAACTATGTTGCCTAACCTAACTCAACCTAACCTAACCTTGCCGTGAATGGTTCGTGGGGCTCTACGTGCTTTCTTCTAATTTTATAAACGAATTTAACTATGTTGCCTAACCTAACTCAACCTAACCTAACCTTGTGAATGGTTCGTGGGGCTGTCAGTGCTTTTTTCTAATTTTATATACGAATTTAACTGTGTTGCCTAACATAACTCAACCTAACCTAACCTTGCCTTGAATGGTTCGTGGGGCTATCCGTGCTTTTTTCTAATTTTATAAACGAATTTAACTATGTAGCCTAACCTAACTCAACCTAAACTAACCTTGTCGTGAATGGTTCCTGGGGCTATCCGTGCTTTTTTCTAATTTTATAAACGAATTTAAATATGTTGCCTAACCTAACTCCACCTAACCTAACCTTGTCGTAAATGGTTCGTGGGGCTATCCGTTCACTTTTCTAATTTTTAAAAACGAATTTAATTGTGTTGCCTAACCTAACTCAACCTAACCTAACCTTGTCATGAATGGTTCCTGGGGCTATCCGTGCTTTTTTCTAGTTTTATAAACGAATTTAACTATGTAGCCTAACCTAACTCAACCCAACCTAACTTTGCCGTGAATGGTTCGTGGGGCTATCCGTGCATTTTTCTAATTTTATAAACGAATTTAACTATGTTGCCTAACCTAACTCAACCTAACCTAACCTTGCCGTGAATGGTTCGTCGGGATATCCGTGCATTTTTCTAATTTAAAAAACGAATTTAACTATGTTGCCTAACCTAACTCAACCTAACCTAACTTTTTCATGAATGGTTCGTGGGGCTATCCGTGCTTTTTTCTAATTTTATAAACGAATTTAACTATGTTGCCTAACCTAACTCAACCTAACCTAACCTTGCCGTGAATGGTTCGTGGGGTTATCCGTGCATTTTACTAATTTTTAAAAACGAGTTTCACTATGTTGCCTAACCTAACTAAACATAATCTAACCTTTTCGTGAATGATTCGTGGGGCTATCCTTGAATTTTACTAATTTTTATAAACGAATTTAACTATGTTGCCTAACCTAACTCAACCTAACCTAACCTTTTCGTGAATGGTTTGTGGGGCTATCCGTGCTTTTTTCTAATTTTATAAACGAATTTAACTATGTTGCCTAACCTAACTCAACCTAACCTAACCTTGTCGTAAATGGTTCGTGGGGCTATCCGTGCTTTTTTCTAATTTATTAAAACGAATTTAACTATGTTGCCTAACCTAACTCAACCTAACCTAACCTTGTCGTGAATGGTTCGTGGGGCTATCCGTGCTTTTTTCTAGTTTTATAAACGAATTTAACTATGTTGCCTAACCTAACTCAACCTAACCTAACCTTGCCGTGAATGGTTCGTGGGGCTATCCGTGCTTTTTTCTAATTTTATAAACGAATTTAACTATGTTGCCTAACCTAACTCAACCTAACCTAACCTTGTAGTGAATGGTTCGTGGGGCTCTACGTGCTTTTTTGTAATTTTATAAAACGAATTTAACTATGTTGCCTAACCTAACTCAACCTAACTTAACCTTGCCGTGAATGGTTCGTGGGGCTATCCGTGCTTTTTTGTAATTTTTTAAAACGAATTTAACTATGTTGATTAACCTAACTCAACCTAACCTAACCTTGCCGTGAATGGTTCGTGGGGCTCTACGTGCTTTCTTCTAATTTTATAAACGAATTTAACTATGTTGCCTAACCTAACTCAACCTAACCTAACCTTGTCGTGAATGGTTCGTGGGGCTATCCGTGCTTTTTTCTAATTTTATAAACGAATTTCACTATGTTGCCTAACCTAACTCAATCTAACCTAACCTTGCCGTGAATGGTTCGTTTAGCTATCCGTGCTTTTTTCTAATTTTATAAACGAATTTAACTATGTTGCCTAACCTAACTCAACCTAACCTAACCTTGTCGTGAATGGTTCGTGGGGCTATCCATGCATTTTTCTAATTTTTGAAACGAAATTAACTATGTTGCCTAACCTAACTCAACCTAACCTAACCTTCTCGTGAGTGGTTCGTGGGGCTATCCGTGCATTCCTTTCTAATTTTTAAAACGATTTTAACTATGTTGCCTAACCTAACTCATCCTAACCTAACCTTGCCGTGAATATTTCGTGGGGCAATCCCTGCATTTTTCTAATTTTTAAAACGATTTTAACTATGTTGCCCAACCAAACTCAACCTAACCTAACCTTACCGTGAATAGTTCGTGGGGCTATCCCTGCATTTTTCTAATTTTTAAAAACAAATTTAACTATCTTGCCTAAATTAACTCAACCTAACGTAACCTTGCCGTGAATGGTTCGTGGGGCTATCCGAGCTTTTCTTCTAGTTTCAAAAACGAATTTACCTATGTTGCCTAACCTAACTCAACCTAACCTAACCTTGCCGTGAATGGTACGTGGGGCTATCCTTGTATTCCTTTCTAATTTTTAAAACGATTTTAACTATCTTTCCTAACCTAACTCAACCTAACCTAACCTTGCCGTGAATGGTTCGTGGGGCTATACTCTTTTTTTTAATTTTATAAACGAATATTACTATGTAGCCTAACCTAACTCAACCTATCCTAACCTTGTCGTGAATGGTTCGTGGGGCTATCCGTGTTTTTTCTAATTTTATAAACGAATTTAACTATGTAGCTTAACCTAACTCAACCTAACCTAACCTTGCCGTGAATGGTTCGTCGGGCTATCCGTGCATTTTTCTAATTTTATAAAACGAATTTAACTATGTTGCCTAACCTAACTCAACCTAACCTAACCTTGCCGTGAATGGTTCGTGGGGCTCTACGTGCTTTCTTCTAATTTTATAAACGAATTTAACTATGTTGCCTAACCTAACTCAACCTAACCTAACCTTGTGAATGGTTCGTGGGGCTGTCAGTGCTTTTTTCTAATTTTATATACGAATTTAACTGTGTTGCCTAACATAACTCAACCTAACCTAACCTTGCCTTGAATGGTTCGTGGGGCTATCCGTGCTTTTTTTTTTATAAACGAATTTAACTATGTAGCCTAACCTAACTCAACCTAAACTAACATTGTCGTGAATGGTTCCTGGGGCTATCCGTGCTTTTTTCTAATTTTATAAACGAATTTAAATATGTTGCCTAACCTAACTCCACCTAACCTAACCTTGTCGTAAATGGTTCGTGGGGCTATCCGTTCACTTTTCTAATTTTTAAAAACGAATTTAATTGTGTTGCCTAACCTAACTCAACCTAACCTAACCTTGTCATGAATGGTTCCTGGGGCTATCCGTGCTTTTTTCTAGTTTTATAAACGAATTTAACTATGTAGCCTAACCTAACTCAACCCAACCTAACTTTGCCATGAATGGTTCGTGGGGCTATCCGTGCATTTTTCTAATTTTATAAACGAATTTAACTATGTTGCCTAACCTAACTCAACCTAACCTAACCTTGCCGTGAATGGTTCGTCGGGATATCCGTGCATTTTTCTAATTTAAAAAACGAATTTAACTATGTTGCCTAACCTAACTCAACCTAACCTAACCTTTTCATGAATGGTTCGTGGGGCTATCCGTGCTTTTTTCTAATTTTATAAACGAATTTAACTATGTTGCCTAACCTAACTCAACCTAACCTAACCTTGCCGTGAATGGTTCGTGGGGTTATCCGTGCATTTTACTAATTTTTAAAAACGAGTTTCACTATGTTGCCTAACCTAACTAAACATAATCTAACCTTTTCGTGAATGATTCGTGGGGCTATCCTTGAATTTTACTAATTTTTATAAACGAATTTAACTATGTTGCCTAACCTAACTCAACCTAACCTAACCTTTTCGTGAATGGTTTGTGGGGCTATCCGTGCTTTTTTCTAATTTTATAAACGAATTTAACTATGTTGCCTAACCTAACTCAACCTAACCTAACCTTGTCGTAAATGGTTCGTGGGGCTATCCGTGCTTTTTTCTAATTTATTAAAACGAATTTAACTATGTTGCCTAACCTAACTCAACCTAACCTAACCTTGTCGTGAATGGTTCGTGGGGCTATCCGTGCTTTTTTCTAGTTTTATAAACGAATTTAACTATGTTGCCTAACCTAACTCAACCTAACCTAACCTTGCCGTGAATGGTTCGTGGGGCTATCCGTGCTTTTTTCTAATTTTATAAACGAATTTAACTATGTTGCCTAACCTAACTCAACCTAACCTAACCTTGTAGTGAATGGTTCGTGGGGCTCTACGTGCTTTTTTGTAATTTTATAAAACGAATTTAACTATGTTGCCTAACCTAACTCAACCTAACTTAAGCTTGCCGTGAATGGTTCGTGGGGCTATCCGTGCTTTTTTGTAATTTTTTAAAACGAATTTAACTATGTTGATTAACCTAACTCAACCTAACCTAACCTTGCCGTGAATGGTTCGTGGGGCTATGCGTGATTTTTTCTAATTTTATAAACGAATTTAACTATGTTGCCTAACCTAACTCAACCTAACCTAACCTTGTCGTGAATGGTTCGTGGGGCTATCCATGCATTTTTCTAATTTTTGAAACGAAATTAACTATGTTGCCTAACCTAACTCAACCTAACCTAACCTTCTCGTGAATGGTTCGTGGGGCTATCCGTGCATTCCTTTCTAATTTTTAAAACGATTTAAACTATGTTGCCTAACCTAACTCAACCAAACCTAACCTTGCCGTGAATAGTTCGTGGGGCTATCCCTGCTTTTTTCTAATTTTTAAAACGATTTTAACTTCGTTGCCCAACCAAACTCAACCTAACCTAACCTTACCGTGAATAGTTCGTGGGGCTATCCCTGCATTTTTCTAATTTTTAAAAACAAATTTAACTATGTTGCCTAAATTAACTCAACCTAACGTAACCTTGCCGTGAATGGTTCGTGGGGCTATCCGAGAATTTCCTCTAGTTTCAAAAACGAATTTAACTATGTTGCCTAACCTAACTCAACCTAACCTAACCTTCCCGTGAATGGTACGTGGGGCTATCCTTGTATTCCTTTCTAATTTTTAAAACGATTTTAACTATCTTGCCTAACCTAACTCAATCTAACCTAACCTTGCCGTGAATGGTTCGTGGGGCTATACTCTTTTTTCTAATTTTATAAACGTATTTTACTATGTAGCCTAACCTAACTCAACCTAACCTAACCTTCTCGTGAATGGTTCGTGGGGCTATCCGTGCTTTTTTCTAATTTTATAAACGAATTTAACTATGTAGCTTAACCTAACTCAACCTAACCTAACCTTGCCGTGAATGGTTCGTCGGGCTATCCGTGCATTTTTCTAGTTTTATAAACGAATTTAACTATGTTGCCTAACCTAACTCAACTTATCCTAACCTTGCCGTGAATGGTTCGTGGGGCTATCCGTGCTTTTTTCTAATTTTATAAACGAATTTAACTATGTTGCCTAACCTAACTCAACCTAACCTAACCTTGTCGTGAATGGTTCGTGGGGCTCTACGTGCTTTTTTGTAATTTTATAAAACGAATTTAACTATGTTGCCTAACCTAACTCAACCTAACTTAACCTTGTCGTGAATGGTTCGTGGGGCTATCCGTGCTTTTTTGTAATTTTTTTAAACGAATTTAACTATGTTGCCTAACCTAACTCAACCTAACCTAACCTTGCCGTCAATGGTTCGTGGGGCTATCCGTGATTTTTTCTAATTTTATAAACGAATTTACCTATGTTGCCTAACCTAACTCAACCTAACCTAACCTTGTCGTGAATGGTTCGTGTGGCTATCCAAGCATTTTTCTAATTTTTGAAACGAAATTAACTATGTTGCCTAACCTAACTCAACCTAACCTAACCTTCTCGTGAGTGGTACGTGGGGCTATCCGTGCATTCCTTTCTAATTTTTAAAACGATTTTAACTATGTTGCCTAACCTAACTCAACCTAACCTAACCTTGCCGTTAATGGTTCGTGGGGATATCCGTGATTTTTTCAAATTTTATAAACGAATTTAACTATGTTGCCTAACCTAACTCAACCTAACCTTGTCGTGAATGGTTCGTGGGGCTATCCGAGCATTTCTTCTAGTTTCAAAAACGAATTTAACTATGTTGCCTAACCTAACTCAACCTAACCTAACCTTGCCGTGAATGGTACGTGGGGCTATCCTTGTATTCCTTTCTAATTTTTAAAACGATTTTAACTATCTTGCCTAACCTAACTCAACCTAACCTAACCTTGCCGTGAATGGTTCGTGGGGCTATCCATGCATTTTTCTAATTTTTGAAACGAAATTAACTATGTTGCCTAACCTAACTCAACCTAACCTAACCTTGCCGTGAAAGGTTCGTGGGGCTATACTCTTTTTTTCTAATTTTATAAACGAATTTTACTATGTAGCCTAACCTAACTCAACCTATCCTAACCTTGTCGTGAATGGTTCGTGGGGCTATCCGTGCTTTTTTCTAATTTTATAAACGAATTTAACTATGTAGCTTAACCTAACTCAACCTAACCTAACCTTGCCGTGAATGGTTCGTCGGGCTATCCGTGCATTTTTCTAATTTTATAAAACGAATTTAACTATGTTGCCTAACCTAACTCAACCTAACCTAACCTTGCCGTGAATGGTTCGTGGGGTTCTACGTGCTTTCTTCTAATTTTATAAACGAATTTAACTATGTTGCCTAACCTAACTCAACCTAACCTAACCTTGTGAATGGTTCGTGGGGCTGTCCGTGCTTTTTTCTAATTTTATATACGAATTTAACTGTGTTGCCTAACATAACTCAACCTAACCTAACCTTGCCTTGAATGGTTCGTGGGGCTATCCGTGCTTTTTTCTAATTTTATAAACGAATTTAACTATGTAGCCTAACCTAACTCAACCTAAACTAACCTTGTCGTGAATGGTTCGTGGGGCTATCCGTGCTTTTTTCTAATTTTATAAACGAATTTAAATATGTTGCCTAACCTAACTCCACCTAACCTAACCTTGTCGTAAATGGTTCGTGGGGCTATCCGTTCACTTTTCTAATTTTTAAAAACGAATTTAATTGTGTTGCCTAACCTAACTCAACCTAACCTAACCTTGTCATGAATGGTTCCTGGGGCTATCCGTGCTTTTTTCTAGTTCTATAAACGAATTTAACTATGTAGCCTAACCTAACTCAACCCAACCTAACTTTGCCGTGAATGGTTCGTGGGGCTATCCGTGTATTTTTCTAAATTTATAAACGAATTTAACTATGTTGCCTAACCTAACTCAACCTAACCTAACCTTGCCGTGAATGGTTCGTCGGGATATCCGTGCATTTTTCTAATTTAAAAAACGAATTTAACTATGTTGCCTAACCTAAATCAACCTAACCTAACCTTTTCGTGAATGGTTCGTGGGGCTATCCGTGCTTTTTTCTAATTTTATAAACGAATTTAACTATGTTGCCTAACCTAACTCAACCTAACCTAACCTTGCCGTGAATGGTTCGTGGGGTTATCCGTGCTTTTTTCTAATTTTATAAACGAATTTAACTATGTTGCCTAACCTAACTCAACCTAACCTAACCTTGCCGTGAATGGTTCGTGGGGTTATCCGTGCATTTTACTAATTTTTAAAAACGAGTTTCACTATGTTGCCTAAACTAACTAAACATAATCTAACCTTTTCGTGAATGATTCGTGGGGCTATCCTTGAATTTTACTAATTTTTATAAACGAATTTAACTATGTTGCCTAACCTAACTCAACCTAACCTAACCTTTTCGTGAATGGTACGTGGGGCTATCCTTGTATTCCTTTCTAATTTTTAAAACGATTTTAACTATCTTGCCTAACCTAACTCAACCTAACCTAACCTTGCCGTGAATGGTTCGTGGGGCTATACTCTTTTTTTCTAATTTTATAAACGAATTTTACAATGTAGCCTAACCTAACTCAACCTAACCTAACCTTGTCGTGAATGGTTCGTGGAGCTATCCGTGCTTTTTTCTAATTTTATAATCGAATTTATCTATGTAGCTTAACCTAACTCAACCTAACCTAACCTTGCCGTGAATGGTTCGTCGGGCTATCCGTGCATTTTTCTAATTTTATAAAACGAATTTATCTATGTTGCCTAACCTAACTCAACCTAACATAACCTTGCCGTGAATGTTTCTTGGGGCTCTACGTGCTTTCTTCTAATTTTATAAACGAATTTAACTATGTTGCCTAACCTAACTCAACCTAACCTAACCTTGTGAATGGTTCGTGGGGCTGTCCGTGATTTTTTCTAATTTTATATACGAATTTAACTGTGTTGCCTAACCTAACTCAACCTAACCTAACCTTGCCTTGAATGGTTCGTGGGGCTATCCGTGCTTTTTTCTAATTTTTTAAACGAATTTAACTATGTAGCCTAACCTAACTCAACCTAACCTAACCTTGTCGTGAATCGTTCGTGGGGCTATCCGTGCTTTTTTCTAAGTTTATAAACGAATTTAAATATGTTGCCTAACCTAACTCCACCTAACTTAACCTTGTCGTAAATCGTTCGTGGGGCTATCCGTGCACTTTTCTAATTTTTAAAAACGAATTTAATTGTGTTGCCTAACCTAACTCAACCTAACCTAACCTTGTCGTGAATGGTTCCTGGGGCTATCCGTGCTTTTTTCTAATTTTATAAACTAATTTAACTATGTAGCCTAACCTAACTCAACCCAACCTAACTTTGCCGTGAATGGCTCGTGGGGCTATCCGTGCATTTTTCTAATTTTATAAACGAATTTAACTATGTTGCCTAACCTAACTCAACCTAACCTAACCTTGCCGTGAATTGTTCGTAAGGATATCCGTGCATTTTTCTAATTTTAAAAAACGAATTTAACTATGTTGCCTAACCTAACTCAACCTAACCTAACCTTGTCGTGAATGGTTCGTGGGGCTATCCATGCATTTTTCTAATTTTTGAAACGAAATTAACTATGTTGCCTAACCTAACTCAACCTAACCTAACCTTCTCGTGAGTGGTTGGTGGGGCTATCCGTGCATTCCTTTCTAATTTTTAAAACGATTTTAACTATGTTGCCTAACCTAACTCAACCTAACCTAACCTTGCCGTGAATAGTTCGTGGGGCTATCCCTGCATTTTTCTAATTTTTAAAACGATTTTAACTATGTTGCCCAACCAAACTCAACCTAACCTAACCTTACCGTGAATAGTTCGTGGGGCTATCCCTGCATTTTTCTAATTTTTAAAAACAAATTTAACTATCTTGCCTAAATTAACTCAACCTAACGTAACCTTGCCGTGAATGGTTCGTGGGGCTATCCGAGCTTTTCTTCTAGTTTCAAAAACGAATTTACCTATGTTGCCTAACCTAACTCAACCTAACCTAACCTTGCCGTGAATGGTACGTGGGGCTATCCTTGTATTCCTTTCTAATTTTTAAAACGATTTTAACTATCTTTCCTAACCTAACTCAACCTAACCTAACCTTGCCGTGAATGGTTCGTGGGGCTATACTCTTTTTTTCTAATTTTATAAACGAATTTTACAATGTAGCCTAACCTAACTCAACCCAACCTAACTTTGCCGTGAATGATTCGTGGGGCTATCCGTGCATTTTTCTAATTTTATAAACGAATTTAACTATGTTGCCTAACCTAACTCAACCTAACCTAACCTTGCCGTGAATGGTTCGTAAGGATATCCGTGCATTTTTCTAATTTTAAAAAACGAATTTAACTATGTTGCCTAACCTAACTCAACCTAACGAAACCTTGCCGTGAATGGTTCGTGGGGCTATCCGTGCTTTTTTCTAATTTTATAAACGAATTTAACTATGTTGCCTAACCTAACTCAACCTAACCTAACCTTGCCGTGAATGTTTCGTGGGGCTATCCGTGCTTTTATGTAATTTTATAAACTAATATTACTATGTAGCCTAACCTAACTCAACCTAACGTAACCTTGTCGTGAATGGTTCGTGGGGCTATCCGTGCTTTTTTCTAATTTTATAAACGAATTTAACTATGTAGCCTAACCTAACTCAACCTAACCTAACCTTGCCGAGTATGGTTCGTCGGGCTATCCGTGCATTTTTCTAATTTTAAAAAACGAATTTAACTATGTTGCCTAACCTAACTGAACCTAACCTAACCATGTTGTGAATGGTTCGTGGGGCTATCCGTGAATTTTACTAATTTTTAAAAACGAATTTATCTATGTTGCCTAACCTAAATCAACCTAACCTAACCTTGTCGTGAATGGTTCGTGGGGCTATCCGTGCTTTTTTCTAATTTTATAAACGAATTTAACTATGTTGCCTAACCTAACTCAACCTAACCTAACCTTGTCGTGAATGGTTCGTGGGGCTATCCGTGCTTTTTTCTAATTTTATAAACGAATTTAACTATGTTGCCTAACCTAACTCAACCTAACCTAACCTTGTCGTGAATGGTTCGTGGGGCTATCCGTCCCTTTTTTCTAATTTTATAAACGAATTTAACTATGTTGCCTAACCTAACTCAACCTAACCTAACCTTGTCGTGAATGGTTCGTGGGGCTATCCGTGCTTTTTTCTAATTTTATAAACGAATTTCACTATGTTGCCTAACCTAACTCAATCTAACCTAACCTTGCCGTGAATGGTTCGTTTAGCTATCCGTGCTTTTTTCTAATTTTATAAACGAATTTAACTATGTTGCCTAACCTAACTCAACCTAACCTAACCTTGTCGTGAATGGTTCGTGGGGCTATCCATGCATTTTTCTAATTTTTGAAACGAAATTAACTATGTTGCCTAACCTAACTCAACCTAACCTAACCTTCTCGTGAGTGGTTCGTGGGGCTATCCGTGCATTCCTTTCTAATTTTTAAAACGATTTTAACTATGTTGCCTAACCTAACTCAACCTAACCTAACCTTGCCGTGAATAGTTCGTGGGGCAATCCCTGCATTTTTCTAATTTTTAAAACGATTTTAACTATGTTGCCCAACCAAACTCAACCTAACCTAACCTTACCGTGAATAGTTCGTGGGGCTATCCCTGCATTTTTCTAATTTTTAAAAACAAATTTAACTATCTTGCCTAAATTAACTCAACCTAACGTAACCTTGCCGTGAATGGTTCGTGGGGCTATCCGAGCTTTTCTTCTAGTTTCAAAAACGAATTTACCTATGTTGCCTAACCTAACTCAACCTAACCTAACCTTGCCGTGAATGGTACGTGGGGCTATCCTTGTATTCCTTTCTAATTTTTAAAACGATTTTAACTATCTTTCCTAACCTAACTCAACCTAACCTAACCTTGCCGTGAATGGTTCGTGGGGCTATACTCTTTTTTTTAATTTTATAAACGAATATTACTATGTAGCCTAACCTAACTCAACCTATCCTAACCTTGTCGTGAATGGTTCGTGGGGCTATCCGTGTTTTTTCTAATTTTATAAACGAATTTAACTATGTAGCTTAACCTAACTCAACCTAACCTAACCTTGCCGTGAATGGTTCGTCGGGCTATCCGTGCATTTTTCTAATTTTATAAAACGAATTTAACTATGTTGCCTAACCTAACTCAACCTAACCTAACCTTGCCGTGAATGGTTCGTGGGGCTCTACGTGCTTTCTTCTAATTTTATAAACGAATTTAACTATGTTGCCTAACCTAACTCAACCTAACCTAACCTTGTGAATGGTTCGTGGGGCTGTCAGTGCTTTTTTCTAATTTTATATACGAATTTAACTGTGTTGCCTAACATAACTCAACCTAACCTAACCTTGCCTTGAATGGTTCGTGGGGCTATCCGTGCTTTTTTCTAATTTTATAAACGAATTTAACTATGTAGCCTAACCTAACTCAACCTAAACTAACCTTGTCGTGAATGGTTCCTGGGGCTATCCGTGCTTTTTTCTAATTTTATAAACGAATTTAAATATGTTGCCTAACCTAACTCCACCTAACCTAACCTTGTCGTAAATGGTTCGTGGGGCTATCCGTTCACTTTTCTAATTTTTAAAAACGAATTTAATTGTGTTGCCTAACCTAACTCAACCTAACCTAACCTTGTCATGAATGGTTCCTGGGGCTATCCGTGCTTTTTTCTAGTTTTATAAACGAATTTAACTATGTAGCCTAACCTAACTCAACCCAACCTAACTTTGCCGTGAATGGTTCGTGGGGCTATCCGTGCATTTTTCTAATTTTATAAACGAATTTAACTATGTTGCCTAACCTAACTCAACCTAACCTAACCTTGCCGTGAATGGTTCGTCGGGATATCCGTGCATTTTTCTAATTTAAAAAACGAATTTAACTATGTTGCCTAACCTAACTCAACCTAACCTAACCTTTTCATGAATGGTTCGTGGGGCTATCCGTGCTTTTTTCTAATTTTATAAACGAATTTAACTATGTTGCCTAACCTAACTCAACCTAACCTAACCTTGCCGTGAATGGTTCGTGGGGTTATCCGTGCATTTTACTAATTTTTAAAAACGAGTTTCACTATGTTGCCTAACCTAACTAAACATAATCTAACCTTTTCGTGAATGATTCGTGGGGCTATCCTTGAATTTTACTAATTTTTATAAACGAATTTAACTATGTTGCCTAACCTAACTCAACCTAACCTAACCTTTTCGTGAATGGTTTGTGGGGCTATCCGTGCTTTTTTCTAATTTTATAAACGAATTTAACTATGTTGCCTAACCTAACTCAACCTAACCTAATCTTGTCGTAAATGGTTCGTGGGGCTATCCGTGCTTTTTTCTAATTTATTAAAACGAATTTAACTATGTTGCCTAACCTAACTCAACCTAACCTAACCTTGTCGTGAATGGTTCGTGGGGCTATCCGTGCTTTTTTCTAGTTTTATAAACGAATTTAACTATGTTGCCTAACCTAACTCAACCTAACCTAACCTTGCCGTGAATGGTTCGTGGGGCTATCCGTGCTTTTTTCTAATTTTATAAACGAATTTAACTATGTTGCCTAACCTAACTCAACCTAACCTAACCTTGTAGTGAATGGTTCGTGGGGCTCTACGTGCTTTTTTGTAATTTTATAAACCGAATTTAACTATGTTGCCTAACCTAACTCAACCTAACTTAACCTTGCCGTGAATGGTTCGTGGGGCTATCCGTGCTTTTTTGTAATTTTTTAAAACGAATTTAACTATGTTGATTAACCTAACTCAACCTAACCTAACCTTGCCGTGAATGGTTCGTGGGGCTCTACGTGCTTTCTTCTAATTTTATAAACGAATTTAACTATGTTGCCTAACCTAACTCAACCTAACCTAACCTTGTCGTGAATGGTTCGTGGGGCTATCCGTGCTTTTTTCTAATTTTATAAACGAATTTCACTATGTTGCCTAACCTAACTCAATCTAACCTAACCTTGCCGTGAATGGTTCGTTTAGCTATCCGTGCTTTTTTCTAATTTTATAAACGAATTTAACTATGTTGCCTAACCTAACTCAACCTAACCTAACCTTGTCGTGAATGGTTCGTGGGGCTATCCATGCATTTTTCTAATTTTTGAAACGAAATTAACTATGTTGCCTAACCTAACTCAACCTAACCTAACCTTCTCGTGAGTGGTTCGTGGGGCTATCCGTGCATTCCTTTCTAATTTTTAAAACGATTTTAACTATGTTGCCTAACCTAACTCATCCTAACCTAACCTTGCCGTGAATAGTTCGTGGGGCAATCCCTGCATTTTTCTAATTTTTAAAACGATTTTAACTATGTTGCCCAACCAAACTCAACCTAACCTAACCTTACCGTGAATAGTTCGTGGGGCTATCCCTGCATTTTTCTAATTTTTAAAAACAAATTTAACTATCTTGCCTAAATTAACTCAACCTAACGTAACCTTGCCGTGGATGGTTCGTGGGGCTATCCGAGCTTTTCTTCTAGTTTCAAAAACGAATTTACCTATGTTGCCTAACCTAACTCAACCTAACCTAACCTTGCCGTGAATGGTACGTGGGGCTATCCTTGTATTCCTTTCTAATTTTTAAAACGATTTTAACTATCTTTCCTAACCTAACTCAACCTAACCTAACCTTGCCGTGAATGGTTCGTGGGGCTATACTCTTTTTTTTAATTTTATAAACGAATATTACTATGTAGCCTAACCTAACTCAACCTATCCTAACCTTGTCGTGAATGGTTCGTGGGGCTATCCGTGTTTTTTCTAATTTTATAAACGAATTTAACTATGTAGCTTAACCTAACTCAACCTAACCTAACCTTGCCGTGAATGGTTCGTCGGGCTATCCGTGCATTTTTCTAATTTTATAAAACGAATTTAACTATGTTGCCTAACCTAACTCAACCTAACCTAACCTTGCCGTGAATGGTTCGTGGGGCTCTACGTGCTTTCTTCTAATTTTATAAACGAATTTAACTATGTTGCCTAACCTAACTCAACCTAACCTAACCTTGTGAATGGTTCGTGGGGCTGTCAGTGCTTTTTTCTAATTTTATATACGAATTTAACTGTGTTGCCTAACATAACTCAACCTAACCTAACCTTGCCTTGAATGGTTCGTGGGGCTATCCGTGCTTTTTTTTTTATAAACGAATTTAACTATGTAGCCTAACCTAACTCAACCTAAACTAACCTTGTCGTGAATGGTTCCTGGGGCTATCCGTGCTTTTTTCTAATTTTATAAACGAATTTAAATATGTTGCCTAACCTAACTCCACCTAACCTAACCTTGTCGTAAATGGTTCGTGGGGCTATCCGTTCACTTTTCTAATTTTTAAAAACGAATTTAATTGTGTTGCCTAACCTAACTCAACCTAACCTAACCTTGTCATGAATGGTTCCTGGGGCTATCCGTGCTTTTTTCTAGTTTTATAAACGAATTTAACTATGTAGCCTAACCTAACTCAACCCAACCTAACTTTGCCATGAATGGTTCGTGGGGCTATCCGTGCATTTTTCTAATTTTATAAACGAATTTAACTATGTTGCCTAACCTAACTCAACCTAACCTAACCTTGCCGTGAATGGTTCGTCGGGATATCCGTGCATTTTTCTAATTTAAAAAACGAATTTAACTATGTTGCCTAACCTAACTCAACCTAACCTAACCTTTTCATGAATGGTTCGTGGGGCTATCCGTGCTTTTTTCTAATTTTATAAACGAATTTAACTATGTTGCCTAACCTAACTCAACCTAACCTAACCTTGCCGTGAATGGTTCGTGGGGTTATCCGTGCATTTTACTAATTTTTAAAAACGAGTTTCACTATGTTGCCTAACCTAACTAAACATAATCTAACCTTTTCGTGAATGATTCGTGGGGCTATCCTTGAATTTTACTAATTTTTATAAACGAATTTAACTATGTTGCCTAACCTAACTCAACCTAACCTAACCTTTTCGTGAATGGTTTGTGGGGCTATCCGTGCTTTTTTCTAATTTTATAAACGAATTTAACTATGTTGCCTAACCTAACTCAACCTAACCTAACCTTGTCGTAAATGGTTCGTGGGGCTATCCGTGCTTTTTTCTAATTTATTAAAACGAATTTTTCTCTGTTGCCTAACCTAACTCAACCTAACCTAACCTTGTCGTGAATGGTTCGTGGGGCTATCCGTGCTTTTTTCTAGTTTTATAAACGAATTTAACTATGTTGCCTAACCTAACTCAACCTAACCTAACCTTGCCGTGAATGGTTCGTGGGGCTATCCGTGCTTTTTTCTAATTTTATAAACGAATTTAACTATGTTGCCTAACCTAACTCAACCTAACCTAACCTTGTAGTGAATGGTTCGTGGGGCTCTACGTGCTTTTTTGTAATTTTATAAAACGAATTTAACTATGTTGCCTAACCTAACTCAACCTAACTTAACCTTGCCGTGAATGGTTCGTGGGGCTATCCGTGCTTTTTTGTAATTTTTTAAAACGAATTTAACTATGTTGATTAACCTAACTCAACCTAACCTAACCTTGCCGTGAATGGTTCGTGGGGCTATGCGTGATTTTTTCTAATTTTATAAACGAATTTAACTATGTTGCCTAACCTAACTCAACCTAACCTAACCTTGTCGTGAATGGTTCGTGGGGCTATCCATGCATTTTTCTAATTTTTGAAACGAAATTAACTATGTTGCCTAACCTAACTCAACCTAACCTAACCTTCTCGTGAATGGTTCGTGGGGCTATCCGTGCATTCCTTTCTAATTTTTAAAACGATTTAAACTATGTTGCCTTACCTAACTCAACCAAACCTAACCTTGCCGTGAATAGTTCGTGGGGCTATCCCTGCATTTTTCTAATTTTTAAAACGATTTTAACTTCGTTGCCCAACCAAACTCAACCTAACCTAACCTTACCGTGAATAGTTCGTGGGGCTATCCCTGCATTTTTCTAATTTTTAAAAACAAATTTAACTATGTTGCCTAAATTAACTCAACCTAACGTAACCTTGCCGTGAATGGTTCGTGGGGCTATCCGAGAATTTCCTCTAGTTTCAAAAACGAATTTAACTATGTTGCCTAACCTAACTCAACCTAACCTAACCTTCCCGTGAATGGTACGTGGGGCTATCCTTGTATTCCTTTCTAATTTTTAAAACGATTTTAACTATCTTGCCTAACCTAACTCAATCTAACCTAACCTTGCCGTGAATGGTTCGTGGGGCTATACTCTTTTTTCTAATTTTATAAACGTATTTTACTATGTAGCCTAACCTAACTCAACCTAACCTAACCTTCTCGTGAATGGTTCGTGGGGCTATCCGTGCTTTTTTCTAATTTTATAAACGAATTTAACTATGTAGCTTAACCTAACTCAACCTAACCTAACCTTGCCGTGAATGGTTCGTCGGGCTATCCGTGCATTTTTCTAGTTTTATAAACGAATTTAACTACGTTGCCTAACCTAACTCAACTTATCCTAACCTTGCCGTGAATGGTTCGTGGGGCTATCCGTGCTTTTTTCTAATTTTATAAACGAATTTAACTATGTTGCCTAACCTAACTCAACCTAACCTAACCTTGTCGTGAATGGTTCGTGGGGCTCTACGTGCTTTTTTGTAATTTTATAAAACGAATTTAACTATGTTGCCTAACCTAACTCAACCTAACTTAACCTTGTCGTGAATGGTTCGTGGGGCTATCCGTGCTTTTTTGTAATTTTTTTAAACGAATTTAACTATGTTGCCTAACCTAACTCAACCTAACCTAACCTTGCCGTCAATGGTTCGTGGGGCTATCCGTGATTTTTTCTAATTTTATAAACGAATTTACCTATGTTGCCTAACCTAACTCAACCTAACCTTGTCGTGAATGGTTCGTGGGGCTATCCAAGCATTTTTCTAATTTTTGAAACGAAATTAACTATGTTGCCTAACCTAACTCAACCTAACCTAACCTTCTCGTGAGTGGTACGTGGGGCTATCCGTGCATTCCTTTCTAATTTTTAAAACGATTTTAACTATGTTGCCTAACCTAACTCAACCTAACCTAACCTTGCCGTTAATGGTTCGTGGGGATATCCGTGATTTTTTCAAATTTTATAAACGAATTTAACTATGTTGCCTAACCTAACTCAACCTAACCTTGTCGTGAATGGTTCGTGGGGCTATCCGAGCATTTCTTCTAGTTTCAAAAACGAATTTAACTATGTTGCCTAACCTAACTCAACCTAACCTAACCTTGCCGTGAATGGTACGTGGGGCTATCCTTGTATTCCTTTCTAATTTTTAAAACGATTTTAACTATCTTGCCTAACCTAACTCAACCTAACCTAACCTTGCCGTGAATGGTTCGTGGGGCTATCCATGCATTTTTCTAATTTTTGAAACGAAATTAACTATGTTGCCTAACCTAACTCAACCTAACCTAACCTTGCCGTGAAAGGTTCGTGGGGCTATACTCTTTTTTTCTAATTTTATAAACGAATTTTACTATGTAGCCTAACCTAACTCAACCTATCCTAACCTTGTCGTGAATGGTTCGTGGGGCTATCCGTGCTTTTTTCTAATTTTATAAACGAATTTAACTATGTAGCTTAACCTAACTCAACCTAACCTAACCTTGCCGTGAATGGTTCGTCGGGCTATCCGTGCATTTTTCTAATTTTATAAAACGAATTTAACTATGTTGCCTAACCTAACTCAACCTAACCTAACCTTGCCGTGAATGGTTCGTGGGGTTCTACGTGCTTTCTTCTAATTTTATAAACGAATTTAACTATGTTGCCTAACCTAACTCAACCTAACCTAACCTTGTGAATGGTTCGTGGGGCTGTCCGTGCTTTTTTCTAATTTTATATACGAATTTAACTGTGTTGCCTAACATAACTCAACCTAACCTAACCTTGCCTTGAATGGTTCGTGGGGCTATCCGTGCTTTTTTCTAATTTTATAAACGAATTTAACTATGTAGCCTAACCTAACTCAACCTAAACTAACCTTGTCGTGAATGGTTCGTGGGGCTATCCGTGCTTTTTTCTAATTTTATAAACGAATTTAAATATGTTGCCTAACCTAACTCCACCTAACCTAACCTTGTCGTAAATGGTTCGTGGGGCTATCCGTTCACTTTTCTAATTTTTAAAAACGAATTTAATTGTGTTGCCTAACCTAACTCAACCTAACCTAACCTTGTCATGAATGGTTCCTGGGGCTATCCGTGCTTTTTTCTAGTTCTATAAACGAATTTAACTATGTAGCCTAACCTAACTCAACCCAACCTAACTTTGCCGTGAATGGTTCGTGGGGCTATCCGTGTATTTTTCTAAATTTATAAACGAATTTAACTATGTTGCCTAACCTAACTCAACCTAACCTAACCTTGCCGTGAATGGTTCGTCGGGATATCCGTGCATTTTTCTAATTTAAAAAACGAATTTAACTATGTTGCCTAACCTAAATCAACCTAACCTAACCTTTTCGTGAATGGTTCGTGGGGCTATCCGTGCTTTTTTCTAATTTTATAAACGAATTTAACTATGTTGCCTAACCTAACTCAACCTAACCTAACCTTGCCGTGAATGGTTCGTGGGGTTATCCGTGCTTTTTTCTAATTTTATAAACGAATTTAACTATGTTGCCTAACCTAACTCAACCTAACCTAACCTTGCCGTGAATGGTTCGTGGGGTTATCCGTGCATTTTACTAATTTTTAAAAACGAGTTTCACTATGTTGCCTAAACTAACTAAACATAATCTAACCTTTTCGTGAATGATTCGTGGGGCTATCCTTGAATTTTACTAATTTTTATAAACGAATTTAACTATGTTGCCTAACCTAACTCAACCTAACCTAACCTTTTCGTGAATGGTTCGTGGGGCTATCCGTGCTTTTTTCTAATTTTATAAACGAATTTATCTATGTTGCCTAACCTAACTCAACCTAACCTAACCTTGTCGTAAATGGTTCGTGGGCCTATCCGTGCTTTTTTCTAATTTATTAAAACGAATTTAACTATGTTGCCTAACCTAACTCAACCTAACCTAACCTTGTCGTGAATGGTTCGTGGGGCTATCCGTGCTTTTTTCTAGTTTTATAAACGAATTTAACTATGTTGCCTAACCTAACTCAACCTAACTTAACCTTGCCGTGAATGGTTCGTGGGGCTATCCGTGCTTTTTTCTAATTTTATAAACGAATTTAACTATGTTGCCTAACCTAACTCAACCTAACCTAACCTTGTCGTGAATGGTTCGTGGGGCTCTACGTGCTTTTTTGTAATTTTATAAAACGAATTTAACTATGTTGCCTAACCTAACTCAACCTAACTTAACCTTGCCGTGAATGGTTCGTGGGGCTATCCGTGCTTTTTTGTATTTTTTTAAAACAAATTTAACTATGTTGATTAACCTAACTCAACCTAACCTAACCTTGCCGTGAATGGTTCGTGGGGCTATCCGTGATTTTTTCTAATTTTATAAACGAATTTAACTATGTTGCCTAACCTAACTCAACCTAACCTAACCTTGTCGTGAATGGTTCGTGGGGCTATCCATGCATTTTTCTAATTTTTGAAACGAAATTAACTATGTTGCCTAACCTAACTCAACCTAACCTAACCTTCTCGTGAATGGTTCGTGGGGCTATCCGTGCATTCCTTTCTAATTTTTAAAACGATTTTAACTATGTTGCCTAACCTAACTCAACCAAACCTAACCTTGCCGTGAATAGTTCGTGGGGCTATCCTTGCATTTTTCCAATTTTTAAAACGATTTTAACTTCGTTGCCCAACCAAACTCAACCTAACCTAACCTTACCGTGAATAGTTCGTGGGGCTATCCCTGCATTTTTCTAATTTTTAAAAACAAATTTAACTATGTTGCCTAAATTAACTCAACCTAACGTAACCTTGCCGTGAATGGTTCGTGGGGCTATCCGAGCATTTCTTCTAATTTTTGAAACGAATTTAACTATGTTGCCTAACCTAACTCAACCTAACCTAACCTTGCCGTGAATGGTACGTGGGGCTATCCTTGTATTCCTTTCTAATTTTTAAACGATTTTAACTATCTTGCCTAACCTAACTCAATCTAACCTAACTTTGCCGTGAATGGTTCGTGGGGCTATACTCTTTTTTCTAATTTTATAAACGTATTTTACTATGTAGCCTAACCTAACTCAACCTAACCTAACCTTGTCGTGAATGGTTCGTGGGGCTATCCGTGCTTTTTTCTAATTTTATAAACGAATTTAACTATGTAGCTTAACCTAACTCAACCTAACCTAACCTTGCCGTGAATGGTTCGTCGGGCTATCCGTGCATTTTTCTAGTTTTATAAACGAATTTAACTATGTTGCCTAACCTAACTCAACCTAACCTAACCTTGCCGTGAATGGTTCGTGGGGCTATCCGTGCTTTTTTCTAATTTTATAAACGAATTTAACTATGTTGCCTAACCTAACTCAACCTAACCTAACCTTGTCGTGAATGGTTCGTGGGGCTCTACGTGCTTTTATGTAATTTTATAAAACGAATTTAACTATGTTGCCTAACCTAACTCAACCTAACTTAACCTTGTCGTGAATGGTTCGTGGGGCTATCCGTGCTTTTTTGTAATTTTTTTAAACGAATTTAACTATGTTGCCTAACCTATCTCAACCTAACCTAACCTTGCCGTCAATGGTTCGTGTGGCTATCCGTGATTTTTTCTAATTTTATAAACGAATTTAACTATGTTGCCTAACCTAACTCAACCTAACCTAACCTTGTCGTGAATGGTTCGTGGGGCTATCCAAGCATTTTTCTAATTTTTGAAACGAAATTAACTATGTTGCCTAACCTAACTCAACCTAACCTAACCTTCTCGTGAGTGGTTCGTGGGGCTATCCGTGCATTCCTTTCTAATTTTTAAAACGATTTTAACTATGTTGCCTAACCTAACTCAACCTAACCTAACCTTGCCGTTAATGGTTCGTGGGGCTATCCGTGATTTTTTCTAATTTTATAAACGAATTTAACTATGTTGATTAACCTAACTCAACCTAACCTAACCTTGCCGTGAATGGTTCGTGGGGCTATCCGAACATTTCTTCTAGTTTCAAAAACGAATTTAACTATGTTGCCTAACCTAACTCAACCTAACCTAACCTTGCCGTGAATGGTACGTGGGGCTATCCTTGAATTCCTTTCTAATTTTTAAAACGATTTTAACTATCTTGCCTAACCTAACTCAACCTAACCTAACCTTGCCGTGAATGGTTCGTGGGGCTATACTCTTTATTTCTAATTTTATAAACGAATTTTACAATGTAGCCTAACCTAACTCAACCTAACCTAACCTTGTCGTGAATGGTTCGTGGAGCTATCCGTGCTTTTTTCTAATTTTATAAACGAATTTAACTATGTAGCTTAACCTAACTCAACATAACCTAACCTTGTCGTGAATGGTTCGTGGGGCTATCCGTGCTTTTTTCTAATTTTATAAACGAATTTAACTATGTAGCTTAACCTAACTCAACCTAACCTAACCTTGCCGTGAATGGTTCGTCGGGCTATCCGTGCATTTTTCTAATTTTATAAAACGAATTTATCTATGTTGCCTAACCTAACTCAACCTAACATAACCTTGCCGTGAATGGTTCGTGGGGCTCTACGTGCTTTCTTCTAATTTTATAAACGAATTTAACTATGTTGCCTAACCTAACTCAACCTAACCTAACCTTGTCGTGAATGGTTCGTGGGGCTATCCGTGCTTTTTTATAATTTTATAAACGAATTTAACTATGTTGCCTAACCTAACTCAACCTAACCTAACCTTGTCGTGAATGGTTCGTGGGGCTATCCGTCCCTTTTTTCTAATTTTATAAACGAATTTAACTATGTTGCCTAACCTAACTCAACCTAACCCAACCTTGTCGTGAATGGTTCGTGGGGCTATCCGTGCTTTTTTCTAATTTTATAAACGAATTTCACTATGTTGCCTAACCTAACTCAATCTAACCTAACCTTGCCGTGAGTGGTTCGTTTAGCTATCCGTGCTTTTTTCTAATTTTATAAACGAATTTAACTATGTTGCCTAACCTAACTCAACCTAACCTAACCTTGTCGTGAATGGTTCGTGGGGCTATCCATGCATTTTTCTAATTTTTGAAACGAAATTAACTATGTTGCCTAACCTAACTCAACCTAACCTAACCTTGTCGTGAATGGTTCGTGGGGCTATCCGTGCTTTTTTCTAGTTTTATAAACGAATTTAACTATGTTGCCTAACCTAACTCAACCTAACTTAACCTTGCCGTGAATGGTTCGTGGGGCTATCCGTGCTTTTTTCTAATTTTATAAACGAATTTAACTATGTTGCCTAACCTAACTCAACCTAACCTAACCTTGTCGTGAATGGTTCGTGGGGCTCTACGTGCTTTTTTGTAATTTTATAAAACGAATTTAACTATGTTGCCTAACCTAACTCAACCTAACTTAACCTTGCCGTGAATGGTTCGTGGGGCTATCCGTGCTTTTTTGTATTTTTTTAAAACAAATTTAACTATGTTGATTAACCTAACTCAACCTAACCTAACCTTGCCGTGAATGGTTCGTGGGGCTATCCGTGATTTTTTCTAATTTTATAAACGAATTTAACTATGTTGCCTAACCTAACTCAACCTAACCTAACCTTGTCGTGAATGGTTCGTGGGGCTATCCATGCATTTTTCTAATTTTTGAAACGAAATTAACTATGTTGCCTAACCTAACTCAACCTAACCTAACCTTCTCGTGAATGGTTCGTGGGGCTATCCGTGCATTCCTTTCTAATTTTTAAAACGATTTTAACTATGTTGCCTAACCTAACTCAACCAAACCTAACCTTGCCGTGAATAGTTCGTGGGGCTATCCTTGCATTTTTCCAATTTTTAAAACGATTTTAACTTCGTTGCCCAACCAAACTCAACCTAACCTAACCTTACCGTGAATAGTTCGTGGGGCTATCCCTGCATTTTTCTAATTTTTAAAAACAAATTTAACTATGTTGCCTAAATTAACTCAACCTAACGTAACCTTGCCGTGAATGGTTCGTGGGGCTATCCGAGCATTTCTTCTAATTTCAAAAACGAATTTAACTATGTTGCCTAACCTAACTCAACCTAACCTAACCTTGCCGTGAATGGTACGTGGGGCTATCCTTGTATTCCTTTCTAATTTTTAAACGATTTTAACTATCTTGCCTAACCTAACTCAATCTAACCTAACTTTGCCGTGAATGGTTCGTGGGGCTATACTCTTTTTTCTAATTTTATAAACGTATTTTACTATGTAGCCTAACCTAACTCAACCTAACCTAACCTTGTCGTGAATGGTTCGTGGGGCTATCCGTGCTTTTTTCTAATTTTATAAACGAATTTAACTATGTAGCTTAACCTAACTCAACCTAACCTAACCTTGCCGTGAATGGTTCGTCGGGCTATCCGTGCATTTTTCTAGTTTTATAAACGAATTTAACTATGTTGCCTAACCTAACTCAACCTAACCTAACCTTGCCGTGAATGGTTCGTGGGGCTATCCGTGCTTTTTTCTAATTTTATAAACGAATTTAACTATGTTGCCTAACCTAACTCAACCTAACCTAACCTTGTCGTGAATGGTTCGTGGGGCTCTACGTGCTTTTATGTAATTTTATAAAACGAATTTAACTATGTTGCCTAACCTAACTCAACCTAACTTAACCTTGTCGTGAATGGTTCGTGGGGCTATCCGTGCTTTTTTGTAATTTTTTTAAACGAATTTAACTATGTTGCCTAACCTATCTCAACCTAACCTAACCTTGCCGTCAATGGTTCGTGTGGCTATCCGTGATTTTTTCTAATTTTATAAACGAATTTAACTATGTTGCCTAACCTAACTCAACCTAACCTAACCTTGTCGTGAATGGTTCGTGGGGCTATCCAAGCATTTTTCTAATTTTTGAAACGAAATTAACTATGTTGCCTAACCTAACTCAACCTAACCTAACCTTCTCGTGAGTGGTTCGTGGGGCTATCCGTGCATTCCTTTCTAATTTTTAAAACGATTTTAACTATGTTGCCTAACCTAACTCAACCTAACCTAACCTTGCCGTTAATGGTTCGTGGGGCTATCCGTGATTTTTTCTAATTTTATAAACGAATTTAACTATGTTGATTAACCTAACTCAACCTAACCTAACCTTGCCGTGAATGGTTCGTGGGGCTATCCGAACATTTCTTCTAGTTTCAAAAACGAATTTAACTATGTTGCCTAACCTAACTCAACCTAACCTAACCTTGCCGTGAATGGTACGTGGGGCTATCCTTGAATTCCTTTCTAATTTTTAAAACGATTTTAACTATCTTGCCTAACCTAACTCAACCTAACCTAACCTTGCCGTGAATGGTTCGTGGGGCTATACTCTTTATTTCTAATTTTATAAACGAATTTTACAATGTAGCCTAACCTAACTCAACCTAACCTAACCTTGTCGTGAATGGTTCGTGGAGCTATCCGTGCTTTTTTCTAATTTTATAAACGAATTTAACTATGTAGCTTAACCTAACTCAACATAAC
This sequence comes from Lepisma saccharinum, assembly GCF_977018435.1. NCBI lineage: Eukaryota > Metazoa > Arthropoda > Insecta > Zygentoma > Lepismatidae > Lepisma > Lepisma saccharinum. The sequence continues at coordinate 89,956,242 of NC_139239.1, forward strand.
CTAACCTTGTCGTGAATGGTTCGTGGGGCTATCCGTGCTTTTTTCTAATTTTATAAACGAATTTAACTATGTAGCTTAACCTAACTCAACCTAACCTAACCTTGCCGTGAATGGTTCGTCGGGCTATCCGTGCATTTTTCTAATTTTATAAAACGAATTTATCTATGTTGCCTAACCTAACTCAACCTAACATAACCTTGCCGTGAATGGTTCGTGGGGCTCTACGTGCTTTCTTCTAATTTTATAAACGAATTTAACTATGTTGCCTAACCTAACTCAACCTAACCTAACCTTGTCGTGAATGGTTCGTGGGGCTATCCGTGCTTTTTTATAATTTTATAAACGAATTTAACTATGTTGCCTAACCTAACTCAACCTAACCTAACCTTGTCGTGAATGGTTCGTGGGGCTATCCGTCCCTTTTTTCTAATTTTATAAACGAATTTAACTATGTTGCCTAACCTAACTCAACCTAACCCAACCTTGTCGTGAATGGTTCGTGGGGCTATCCGTGCTTTTTTCTAATTTTATAAACGAATTTCACTATGTTGCCTAACCTAACTCAATCTAACCTAACCTTGCCGTGAGTGGTTCGTTTAGCTATCCGTGCTTTTTTCTAATTTTATAAACGAATTTAACTATGTTGCCTAACCTAACTCAACCTAACCTAACCTTGTCGTGAATGGTTCGTGGGGCTATCCATGCATTTTTCTAATTTTTGAAACGAAATTAACTATGTTGCCTAACCTAACTCAACCTAACCTAACCTTCTCGTGAGTGGTTCGTGGGGCTATCCGTGCATTCCTTTCTAATTTTTAAAACGATTTTAACTATGTTGCCTAACCTAACTCAACCTAACCTAACCTTGCCGTGAATAGTTCGTGGGGCTATCCCTGCATTTTTCTAATTTTTAAAACGATTTTAACTATGTTGCCCAACCAAACTCAACCTAACCTAACCTTACCGTGAATAGTTCGTGGGGCTATCCCTGCATTTTTCTAATTTTTAAAAACAAATTTAACTATCTTGCCTAAATTAACTCAACCTAACGTAACCTTGCCGTGAATGGTTCGTGGGGCTATCCGAGCTTTTCTTCTAGTTTCAAAAACGAATTTACCTATGTTGTCTAACCTAACTCAACCTAACCTAACCTTGCCGTGAATGGTACGTGGGGCTATCCTTGTATTCCTTTCTAATTTTTAAAACGATTTTAACTATCTTTCCTAACCTAACTCAATCTAACCTAACCTTGCCGTGAATGGTTCGTGGGGCTATACTCTTTTTTTCTAATTTTATAAACGAATTTTACTATGTAGCCTAACCTAACTCAACCTATCCTAACCTTGTCGTGAATGGTTCGTGGGGCTATCCGTGCTTTTTTCTAATTTTATAAACGAATTTAACTATGTAGCTTAACCTAACTCAACCTAACCTAACCTTCCCGTGAATGGTTCGTCGGGCTATCCGTGCATTTTTCTAATTTTATAAAACGAATTTAACTATGTTGCCTAACCTAACTCAACCTAACCTAACCTTGCCGTGAATGGTTCGTGGGGCTCTACGTGCTTTCTTCTAATTTTATAAACGAATTTAACTATGTTGCCTAACCTAACTCAACCTAACCTAACCTTGTGAATGGTTCGTGGGGCTGTCAGTGCTTTTTTCTAATTTTATATACGAATTTAACTGTGTTGCCTAACATAACTCAACCTAAACTAACCTTGTCGTGAATGGTTCGTGGGGCTATCCGTGCTTTTTTCTAATTTTATAAACGAATTTAAATATGTTGCCTAACCTAACTCCACCTAACCTAACCTTGTCGTAAATGGTTCGTGGGGCTATCCGTTCACTTTTCTAATTTTTAAAAACGAATTTAATTGTGTTGCCTAACCTAACTCAACCTAACCTAACCTTGTCATGAATGGTTCCTGGGGCTATCCGTGCTTTTTTCTAGTTTTATAAACGAATTTAACTATGTAGCCTAACCTAACTCAACCCAACCTAACTTTGCCGTGAATGGTTCATGGGGCTATCCGTGCATTTTTCTAATTTTATAAACGAATTTAACTATGTTGCCTAACCTAACTCAACCTAAGCTAACCTTACCGTGAATGGTTCGTCGGGATATCCGTGCATTTTTCTAATTTAAAAAACGAATTTAACTATGTTGCCTAACCTAACTCAACCTAACCTAACCTTTTCGTGAATGGTTCGTGGGGCTATCCGTGCTTTTTTCTAATTTTATAAACGAATTTAACTATGTTGCCTAACCTAACTCAACCTAACCTAACCTTGCCGTGAATGGTTCGTGGGGTTATCCGTGCATTTTACTAATTTTAAAAACGAGTTTCACTATGTTGCCTAACCTAACTAAACATAATCTAACCTTTTCGTGAATGATTCGTGGGGCTATCCTTGAATTTTACTAATTTTTATAAACGAATTTAACTATGTTGCCTAACCTAACTCAACCTAACCTAACCTTTTCGTGAATGGTTTGTGGGGCTATCCGTGCTTTTTTCTAATTTTATAAACGAATTTAACTATGTTGCCTAACCTAACTCAACCTAACCTAACCTTGTCGTAAATGGTTCGTGGGGCTATCCGTGCTTTTTTCTAATTTATTAAAACGAATTTAACTATGTTGCCTAACCTAACTCAACCTAACCTAACCTTGTCGTGAATGGTTCGTGGGGCTATCCGTGCTTTTTTCTAGTTTTATAAACGAATTTAACTATGTTGCCTAACCTAACTCAACCCAACCTAACCTTGCCGTGAATGGTTCGTGGGGCTATCCGTGCTTTTTTCTAATTTTATAAACGAATTTAACTATGTTGCCTAACCTAACTCAACCTAACCTAACCTTGTCGTGAATGGTTCGTGGGGCTCTACGTGCTTTTTTGTAATTTTATAAAACGAATTTAACTATGTTGCTTAACCTAACTCAACCTAACTTAACCTTGCCGTGAATGGTTCGTGGGGCTATCCGTGCTTCTTTGTAATTTTTTAAAACGAATTTAACTATGTTGCCTAACCTAACTCAACCTAACCTAACCTTGCCGTCAATGGTTCGTGGGGCTATCCGTGATTTTTTCTAATTTTATAAACGAATTTACCTATGTTGCCTAACCTAACTCAACCTAACCTAACCTTGTCGTGAATGGTTCGTGGGGCTATCCAAGCATTTTTCTAATTTTTGAAACGAAATTAACTATGTTGCCTAACCTAACTCAACCTAACCTAACCTTCTCGTGAGTGGTACGTGGGGCTATCCGTGCATTCCTTTCTAATTTTTAAAACGATTTTAACTATGTTGCCTAACCTAACTCAACCTAACCTAACCTTGCCGTTAATGGTTCGTGGGGATATCCGTGATTTTTTCAAATTTTATAAACGAATTTAACTATGTTGCCTAACCTAACTCAACCTAACCTTGTCGTGAATGGTTCGTGGGGCTATCCGAGCATTTCTTCTAGTTTCAAAAACGAATTTAACTATGTTGCCTAACCTAACTCAACCTAACCTAACCTTGCCGTGAATGGTACGTGGGGCTATCCTTGTATTCCTTTCTAATTTTTAAAACGATTTTAACTATCTTGCCTAACCTAACTCAACCTAACCTAACCTTGCCGTGAATGGTTCGTGGGGCTATCCATGCATTTTTCTTATTTTTGAAACGAAATTAACTATGTTGCCTAACCTAACTCAACCTAACCTAACCTTGCCGTGAAAGGTTCGTGGGGCTATACTCTTTTTTTCTAATTTTATAAACGAATTTTACTATGTAGCCTAACCTAACTCAACCTATCCTAACCTTGTCGTGAATGGTTCGTGGGGCTATCCGTGCTTTTTTCTAATTTTATAAACGAATTTAACTATGTAGCTTAACCTAACTCAACCTAACCTAACCTTGCCGTGAATGGTTCGTCGGGCTATCCGTGCATTTTTCTAATTTTATAAAACGAATTTAACTATGTTGCCTAACCTAACTCAACCTAACCTAACCTTGCCGTGAATGGTTCGTGGGGTTCTACGTGCTTTCTTCTAATTTTATAAACGAATTTAACTATGTTGCCTAACCTAACTCAACCTATCCTAACCTTGTCGTGAATGGTTCGTGGGGCTATCCGTGCTTTTTTCTAATTTTATAAACGAATTTAACTATGTAGCTTAACCTAACTCAACCTAACCTAACCTTGCCGTGAATGGTTCGTCGGGCTATCCGTGCATTTTTCTAATTTTATAAAACGAATTTAACTATGTTGCCTAACCTAACTCAACCTAACCTAACCTTGCCGTGAATGGTTCGTGGGGTTCTACGTGCTTTCTTCTAATTTTATAAACGAAATTAACTATGTTGCCTAACCTAACTCAACCTAACCTAACCTTCTCGTGAGTGGTTCGTGGGGCTATCCGTGCATTCCTTTCTAATTTTTAAAACGATTTTAACTATGTTGCCTAACCTAACTCATCCTAACCTAACCTTGCCGTGAATAGTTCGTGGGGCAATCCCTGCATTTTTCTAATTTTTAAAACGATTTTAACTATGTTGCCCAACCAAACTCAACCTAACCTAACCTTACCGTGAATAGTTCGTGGGGCTATCCCTGCATTTTTCTAATTTTTAAAAACAAATTTAACTATCTTGCCTAAATTAACTCAACCTAACGTAACCTTGCCGTGGATGGTTCGTGGGGCTATCCGAGCTTTTCTTCTAGTTTCAAAAACGAATTTACCTATGTTGCCTAACCTAACTCAACCTAACCTAACCTTGCCGTGAATGGTACGTGGGGCTATCCTTGTATTCCTTTCTAATTTTTAAAACGATTTTAACTATCTTTCCTAACCTAACTCAACCTAACCTAACCTTGCCGTGAATGGTTCGTGGGGCTATACTCTTTTTTTTAATTTTATAAACGAATATTACTATGTAGCCTAACCTAACTCAACCTATCCTAACCTTGTCGTGAATGGTTCGTGGGGCTATCCGTGTTTTTTCTAATTTTATAAACGAATTTAACTATGTAGCTTAACCTAACTCAACCTAACCTAACCTTGCCGTGAATGGTTCGTCGGGCTATCCGTGCATTTTTCTAATTTTATAAAACGAATTTAACTATGTTGCCTAACCTAACTCAACCTAACCTAACCTTGCCGTGAATGGTTCGTGGGGCTCTACGTGCTTTCTTCTAATTTTATAAACGAATTTAACTATGTTGCCTAACCTAACTCAACCTAACCTAACCTTGTGAATGGTTCGTGGGGCTGTCAGTGCTTTTTTCTAATTTTATATACGAATTTAACTGTGTTGCCTAACATAACTCAACCTAACCTAACCTTGCCTTGAATGGTTCGTGGGGCTATCCGTGCTTTTTTTTTTATAAACGAATTTAACTATGTAGCCTAACCTAACTCAACCTAAACTAACCTTGTCGTGAATGGTTCCTGGGGCTATCCGTGCTTTTTTCTAATTTTATAAACGAATTTAAATATGTTGCCTAACCTAACTCCACCTAACCTAACCTTGTCGTAAATGGTTCGTGGGGCTATCCGTTCACTTTTCTAATTTTTAAAAACGAATTTAATTGTGTTGCCTAACCTAACTCAACCTAACCTAACCTTGTCATGAATGGTTCCTGGGGCTATCCGTGCTTTTTTCTAGTTTTATAAACGAATTTAACTATGTAGCCTAACCTAACTCAACCCAACCTAACTTTGCCATGAATGGTTCGTGGGGCTATCCGTGCATTTTTCTAATTTTATAAACGAATTTAACTATGTTGCCTAACCTAACTCAACCTAACCTAACCTTGCCGTGAATGGTTCGTCGGGATATCCGTGCATTTTTCTAATTTAAAAAACGAATTTAACTATGTTGCCTAACCTAACTCAACCTAACCTAACCTTTTCATGAATGGTTCGTGGGGCTATCCGTGCTTTTTTCTAATTTTATAAACGAATTTAACTATGTTGCCTAACCTAACTCAACCTAACCTAACCTTGCCGTGAATGGTTCGTGGGGTTATCCGTGCATTTTACTAATTTTTAAAAACGAGTTTCACTATGTTGCCTAACCTAACTAAACATAATCTAACCTTTTCGTGAATGATTCGTGGGGCTATCCTTGAATTTTACTAATTTTTATAAACGAATTTAACTATGTTGCCTAACCTAACTCAACCTAACCTAACCTTTTCGTGAATGGTTTGTGGGGCTATCCGTGCTTTTTTCTAATTTTATAAACGAATTTAACTATGTTGCCTAACCTAACTCAACCTAACCTAACCTTGTCGTAAATGGTTCGTGGGGCTATCCGTGCTTTTTTCTAATTTATTAAAACGAATTTTTCTCTGTTGCCTAACCTAACTCAACCTAACCTAACCTTGTCGTGAATGGTTCGTGGGGCTATCCGTGCTTTTTTCTAGTTTTATAAACGAATTTAACTATGTTGCCTAACCTAACTCAACCTAACCTAACCTTGCCGTGAATGGTTCGTGGGGCTATCCGTGCTTTTTTCTAATTTTATAAACGAATTTAACTATGTTGCCTAACCTAACTCAACCTAACCTAACCTTGTAGTGAATGGTTCGTGGGGCTCTACGTGCTTTTTTGTAATTTTATAAAACGAATTTAACTATGTTGCCTAACCTAACTCAACCTAACTTAACCTTGCCGTGAATGGTTCGTGGGGCTATCCGTGCTTTTTTGTAATTTTTTAAAACGAATTTAACTATGTTGATTAACCTAACTCAACCTAACCTAACCTTGCCGTGAATGGTTCGTGGGGCTATGCGTGATTTTTTCTAATTTTATAAACGAATTTAACTATGTTGCCTAACCTAACTCAACCTAACCTAACCTTGTCGTGAATGGTTCGTGGGGCTATCCATGCATTTTTCTAATTTTTGAAACGAAATTAACTATGTTGCCTAACCTAACTCAACCTAACCTAACCTTCTCGTGAATGGTTCGTGGGGCTATCCGTGCATTCCTTTCTAATTTTTAAAACGATTTAAACTATGTTGCCTAACCTAACTCAACCAAACCTAACCTTGCCGTGAATAGTTCGTGGGGCTATCCCTGCATTTTTCTAATTTTTAAAACGATTTTAACTTCGTTGCCCAACCAAACTCAACCTAACCTAACCTTACCGTGAATAGTTCGTGGGGCTATCCCTGCATTTTTCTAATTTTTAAAAACAAATTTAACTATGTTGCCTAAATTAACTCAACCTAACGTAACCTTGCCGTGAATGGTTCGTGGGGCTATCCGAGAATTTCCTCTAGTTTCAAAAACGAATTTAACTATGTTGCCTAACCTAACTCAACCTAACCTAACCTTCCCGTGAATGGTACGTGGGGCTATCCTTGTATTCCTTTCTAATTTTTAAAACGATTTTAACTATCTTGCCTAACCTAACTCAATCTAACCTAACCTTGCCGTGAATGGTTCGTGGGGCTATACTCTTTTTTCTAATTTTATAAACGTATTTTACTATGTAGCCTAACCTAACTCAACCTAACCTAACCTTCTCGTGAATGGTTCGTGGGGCTATCCGTGCTTTTTTCTAATTTTATAAACGAATTTAACTATGTAGCTTAACCTAACTCAACCTAACCTAACCTTGCCGTGAATGGTTCGTCGGGCTATCCGTGCATTTTTCTAGTTTTATAAACGAATTTAACTACGTTGCCTAACCTAACTCAACTTATCCTAACCTTGCCGTGAATGGTTCGTGGGGCTATCCGTGCTTTTTTCTAATTTTATAAACGAATTTAACTATGTTGCCTAACCTAACTCAACCTAACCTAACCTTGTCGTGAATGGTTCGTGGGGCTCTACGTGCTTTTTTGTAATTTTATAAAACGAATTTAACTATGTTGCCTAACCTAACTCAACCTAACTTAACCTTGTCGTGAATGGTTCGTGGGGCTATCCGTGCTTTTTTGTAATTTTTTTAAACGAATTTAACTATGTTGCCTAACCTAACTCAACCTAACCTAACCTTGCCGTCAATGGTTCGTGGGGCTATCCGTGATTTTTTCTAATTTTATAAACGAATTTACCTATGTTGCCTAACCTAACTCAACCTAACCTTGTCGTGAATGGTTCGTGGGGCTATCCAAGCATTTTTCTAATTTTTGAAACGAAATTAACTATGTTGCCTAACCTAACTCAACCTAACCTAACCTTCTCGTGAGTGGTACGTGGGGCTATCCGTGCATTCCTTTCTAATTTTTAAAACGATTTTAACTATGTTGCCTAACCTAACTCAACCTAACCTAACCTTGCCGTTAATGGTTCGTGGGGATATCCGTGATTTTTTCAAATTTTATAAACGAATTTAACTATGTTGCCTAACCTAACTCAACCTAACCTTGTCGTGAATGGTTCGTGGGGCTATCCGAGCATTTCTTCTAGTTTCAAAAACGAATTTAACTATGTTGCCTAACCTAACTCAACCTAACCTAACCTTGCCGTGAATGGTACGTGGGGCTATCCTTGTATTCCTTTCTAATTTTTAAAACGATTTTAACTATCTTGCCTAACCTAACTCAACCTAACCTAACCTTGCCGTGAATGGTTCGTGGGGCTATCCATGCATTTTTCTAATTTTTGAAACGAAATTAACTATGTTGCCTAACCTAACTCAACCTAACCTAACCTTGCCGTGAAAGGTTCGTGGGGCTATACTCTTTTTTTCTAATTTTATAAACGAATTTTACTATGTAGCCTAACCTAACTCAACCTATCCTAACCTTGTCGTGAATGGTTCGTGGGGCTATCCGTGCTTTTTTCTAATTTTATAAACGAATTTAACTATGTAGCTTAACCTAACTCAACCTAACCTAACCTTGCCGTGAATGGTTCGTCGGGCTATCCGTGCATTTTTCTAATTTTATAAAACGAATTTAACTATGTTGCCTAACCTAACTCAACCTAACCTAACCTTGCCGTGAATGGTTCGTGGGGTTCTACGTGCTTTCTTCTAATTTTATAAACGAATTTAACTATGTTGCCTAACCTAACTCAACCTAACCTAACCTTGTGAATGGTTCGTGGGGCTGTCCGTGCTTTTTTCTAATTTTATATACGAATTTAACTGTGTTGCCTAACATAACTCAACCTAACCTAACCTTGCCTTGAATGGTTCGTGGGGCTATCCGTGCTTTTTTCTAATTTTATAAACGAATTTAACTATGTAGCCTAACCTAACTCAACCTAAACTAACCTTGTCGTGAATGGTTCGTGGGGCTATCCGTGCTTTTTTCTAATTTTATAAACGAATTTAAATATGTTGCCTAACCTAACTCCACCTAACCTAACCTTGTCGTAAATGGTTCGTGGGGCTATCCGTTCACTTTTCTAATTTTTAAAAACGAATTTAATTGTGTTGCCTAACCTAACTCAACCTAACCTAACCTTGTCATGAATGGTTCCTGGGGCTATCCGTGCTTTTTTCTAGTTCTATAAACGAATTTAACTATGTAGCCTAACCTAACTCAACCCAACCTAACTTTGCCGTGAATGGTTCGTGGGGCTATCCGTGTATTTTTCTAAATTTATAAACGAATTTAACTATGTTGCCTAACCTAACTCAACCTAACCTAACCTTGCCGTGAATGGTTCGTCGGGATATCCGTGCATTTTTCTAATTTAAAAAACGAATTTAACTATGTTGCCTAACCTAAATCAACCTAACCTAACCTTTTCGTGAATGGTTCGTGGGGCTATCCGTGCTTTTTTCTAATTTTATAAACGAATTTAACTATGTTGCCTAACCTAACTCAACCTAACCTAACCTTGCCGTGAATGGTTCGTGGGGTTATCCGTGCTTTTTTCTAATTTTATAAACGAATTTAACTATGTTGCCTAACCTAACTCAACCTAACCTAACCTTGCCGTGAATGGTTCGTGGGGTTATCCGTGCATTTTACTAATTTTTAAAAACGAGTTTCACTATGTTGCCTAAACTAACTAAACATAATCTAACCTTTTCGTGAATGATTCGTGGGGCTATCCTTGAATTTTACTAATTTTTATAAACGAATTTAACTATGTTGCCTAACCTAACTCAACCTAACCTAACCTTTTCGTGAATGGTTCGTGGGGCTATCCGTGCTTTTTTCTAATTTTATAAACGAATTTATCTATGTTGCCTAACCTAACTCAACCTAACCTAACCTTGTCGTAAATGGTTCGTGGGGCTATCCGTGCTTTTTTCTAATTTATTAAAACGAATTTAACTATGTTGCCTAACCTAACTCAACCTAACCTAACCTTGTCGTGAATGGTTCGTGGGGCTATCCGTGCTTTTTTCTAGTTTTATAAACGAATTTAACTATGTTGCCTAACCTAACTCAACCTAACTTAACCTTGCCGTGAATGGTTCGTGGGGCTATCCGTGCTTTTTTCTAATTTTATAAACGAATTTAACTATGTTGCCTAACCTAACTCAACCTAACCTAACCTTGTCGTGAATGGTTCGTGGGGCTCTACGTGCTTTTTTGTAATTTTATAAAACGAATTTAACTATGTTGCCTAACCTAACTCAACCTAACTTAACCTTGCCGTGAATGGTTCGTGGGGCTATCCGTGCTTTTTTGTATTTTTTTAAAACAAATTTAACTATGTTGATTAACCTAACTCAACCTAACCTAACCTTGCCGTGAATGGTTCGTGGGGCTATCCGTGATTTTTTCTAATTTTATAAACGAATTTAACTATGTTGCCTAACCTAACTCAACCTAACCTAACCTTGTCGTGAATGGTTCGTGGGGCTATCCATGCATTTTTCTAATTTTTGAAACGAAATTAACTATGTTGCCTAACCTAACTCAACCTAACCTAACCTTCTCGTGAATGGTTCGTGGGGCTATCCGTGCATTCCTTTCTAATTTTTAAAACGATTTTAACTATGTTGCCTAACCTAACTCAACCAAACCTAACCTTGCCGTGAATAGTTCGTGGGGCTATCCTTGCATTTTTCCAATTTTTAAAACGATTTTAACTTCGTTGCCCAACCAAACTCAACCTAACCTAACCTTACCGTGAATAGTTCGTGGGGCTATCCCTGCATTTTTCTAATTTTTAAAAACAAATTTAACTATGTTGCCTAAATTAACTCAACCTAACGTAACCTTGCCGTGAATGGTTCGTGGGGCTATCCGAGCATTTCTTCTAATTTCAAAAACGAATTTAACTATGTTGCCTAACCTAACTCAACCTAACCTAACCTTGCCGTGAATGGTACGTGGGGCTATCCTTGTATTCCTTTCTAATTTTTAAACGATTTTAACTATCTTGCCTAACCTAACTCAATCTAACCTAACTTTGCCGTGAATGGTTCGTGGGGCTATACTCTTTTTTCTAATTTTATAAACGTATTTTACTATGTAGCCTAACCTAACTCAACCTAACCTAACCTTGTCGTGAATGGTTCGTGGGGCTATCCGTGCTTTTTTCTAATTTTATAAACGAATTTAACTATGTAGCTTAACCTAACTCAACCTAACCTAACCTTGCCGTGAATGGTTCGTCGGGCTATCCGTGCATTTTTCTAGTTTTATAAACGAATTTAACTATGTTGCCTAACCTAACTCAACCTAACCTAACCTTGCCGTGAATGGTTCGTGGGGCTATCCGTGCTTTTTTCTAATTTTATAAACGAATTTAACTATGTTGCCTAACCTAACTCAACCTAACCTAACCTTGTCGTGAATGGTTCGTGGGGCTCTACGTGCTTTTATGTAATTTTATAAAACGAATTTAACTATGTTGCCTAACCTAACTCAACCTAACTTAACCTTGTCGTGAATGGTTCGTGGGGCTATCCGTGCTTTTTTGTAATTTTTTTAAACGAATTTAACTATGTTGCCTAACCTATCTCAACCTAACCTAACCTTGCCGTCAATGGTTCGTGTGGCTATCCGTGATTTTTTCTAATTTTATAAACGAATTTAACTATGTTGCCTAACCTAACTCAACCTAACCTAACCTTGTCGTGAATGGTTCGTGGGGCTATCCAAGCATTTTTCTAATTTTTGAAACGAAATTAACTATGTTGCCTAACCTAACTCAACCTAACCTAACCTTCTCGTGAGTGGTTCGTGGGGCTATCCGTGCATTCCTTTCTAATTTTTAAAACGATTTTAACTATGTTGCCTAACCTAACTCAACCTAACCTAACCTTGCCGTTAATGGTTCGTGGGGCTATCCGTGATTTTTTCTAATTTTATAAACGAATTTAACTATGTTGATTAACCTAACTCAACCTAACCTAACCTTGCCGTGAATGGTTCGTGGGGCTATCCGAACATTTCTTCTAGTTTCAAAAACGAATTTAACTATGTTGCCTAACCTAACTCAACCTAACCTAACCTTGCCGTGAATGGTACGTGGGGCTATCCTTGAATTCCTTTCTAATTTTTAAAACGATTTTAACTATCTTGCCTAACCTAACTCAACCTAACCTAACCTTGCCGTGAATGGTTCGTGGGGCTATACTCTTTATTTCTAATTTTATAAACGAATTTTACAATGTAGCCTAACCTAACTCAACCTAACCTAACCTTGTCGTGAATGGTTCGTGGAGCTATCCGTGCTTTTTTCTAATTTTATAAACGAATTTAACTATGTAGCTTAACCTAACTCAACATAACCTAACCTTGTCGTGAATGGTTCGTGGGGCTATCCGTGCTTTTTTCTAATTTTATAAACGAATTTAACTATGTAGCTTAACCTAACTCAACCTAACCTAACCTTGCCGTGAATGGTTCGTCGGGCTATCCGTGCATTTTTCTAATTTTATAAAACGAATTTATCTATGTAGCCTAACCTAACTCAACCTAACATAACCTTGCCGTGAATGGTTCGTGGGGCTCTACGTGCTTTCTTCTAATTTTATAAACGAATTTAACTATGTTGCCTAACCTAACTCAACCTAACCTAACCTTGTCGTGAATGGTTCGTGGGGCTATCCGTGCTTTTTTATAATTTTATAAACGAATTTAACTATGTTGCCTAACCTAACTCAACCTAACCTAACCTTGTCGTGAATGGTTCGTGGGGCTATCCGTCCCTTTTTTCTAATTTTATAAACGAATTTAACTATGTTGCCTAACCTAACTCAACCTAACCCAACCTTGTCGTGAATGGTTCGTGGGGCTATCCGTGCTTTTTTCTAATTTTATAAACGAATTTCACTATGTTGCCTAACCTAACTCAATCTAACCTAACCTTGCCGTGAGTGGTTCGTTTAGCTATCCGTGCTTTTTTCTAATTTTATAAACGAATTTAACTATGTTGCCTAACCTAACTCAACCTAACCTAACCTTGTCGTGAATGGTTCGTGGGGCTATCCATGCATTTTTCTAATTTTTGAAACGAAATTAACTATGTTGCCTAACCTAACTCAACCTAACCTAACCTTGTCGTGAATGGTTCGTGGGGCTATCCGTGCTTTTTTCTAGTTTTATAAACGAATTTAACTATGTTGCCTAACCTAACTCAACCTAACTTAACCTTGCCGTGAATGGTTCGTGGGGCTATCCGTGCTTTTTTCTAATTTTATAAACGAATTTAACTATGTTGCCTAACCTAACTCAACCTAACCTAACCTTGTCGTGAATGGTTCGTGGGGCTCTACGTGCTTTTTTGTAATTTTATAAAACGAATTTAACTATGTTGCCTAACCTAACTCAACCTAACTTAACCTTGCCGTGAATGGTTCGTGGGGCTATCCGTGCTTTTTTGTATTTTTTTAAAACAAATTTAACTATGTTGATTAACCTAACTCAACCTAACCTAACCTTGCCGTGAATGGTTCGTGGGGCTATCCGTGATTTTTTCTAATTTTATAAACGAATTTAACTATGTTGCCTAACCTAACTCAACCTAACCTAACCTTGTCGTGAATGGTTCGTGGGGCTATCCATGCATTTTTCTAATTTTTGAAACGAAATTAACTATGTTGCCTAACCTAACTCAACCTAACCTAACCTTCTCGTGAATGGTTCGTGGGGCTATCCGTGCATTCCTTTCTAATTTTTAAAACGATTTTAACTATGTTGCCTAACCTAACTCAACCAAACCTAACCTTGCCGTGAATAGTTCGTGGGGCTATCCTTGCATTTTTCCAATTTTTAAAACGATTTTAACTTCGTTGCCCAACCAAACTCAACCTAACCTAACCTTACCGTGAATAGTTCGTGGGGCTATCCCTGCATTTTTCTAATTTTTAAAAACAAATTTAACTATGTTGCCTAAATTAACTCAACCTAACGTAACCTTGCCGTGAATGGTTCGTGGGGCTATCCGAGAATTTCCTCTAGTTTCAAAAACGAATTTAACTATGTTGCCTAACCTAACTCAACCTAACCTAACCTTCCCGTGAATGGTACGTGGGGCTATCCTTGTATTCCTTTCTAATTTTTAAAACGATTTTAACTATCTTGCCTAACCTAACTCAATCTAACCTAACCTTGCCGTGAATGGTTCGTGGGGCTATACTCTTTTTTCTAATTTTATAAACGTATTTTACTATGTAGCCTAACCTAACTCAACCTAACCTAACCTTCTCGTGAATGGTTCGTGGGGCTATCCGTGCTTTTTTCTAATTTTATAAACGAATTTAACTATGTAGCTTAACCTAACTCAACCTAACCTAACCTTGCCGTGAATGGTTCGTCGGGCTATCCGTGCATTTTTCTAGTTTTATAAACGAATTTAACTACGTTGCCTAACCTAACTCAACTTATCCTAACCTTGCCGTGAATGGTTCGTGGGGCTATCCGTGCTTTTTTCTAATTTTATAAACGAATTTAACTATGTTGCCTAACCTAACTCAACCTAACCTAACCTTGTCGTGAATGGTTCGTGGGGCTCTACGTGCTTTTTTGTAATTTTATAAAACGAATTTAACTATGTTGCCTAACCTAACTCAACCTAACTTAACCTTGTCGTGAATGGTTCGTGGGGCTATCCGTGCTTTTTTGTAATTTTTTTAAACGAATTTAACTATGTTGCCTAACCTAACTCAACCTAACCTAACCTTGCCGTCAATGGTTCGTGGGGCTATCCGTGATTTTTTCTAATTTTATAAACGAATTTACCTATGTTGCCTAACCTAACTCAACCTAACCTTGTCGTGAATGGTTCGTGGGGCTATCCAAGCATTTTTCTAATTTTTGAAACGAAATTAACTATGTTGCCTAACCTAACTCAACCTAACCTAACCTTCTCGTGAGTGGTACGTGGGGCTATCCGTGCATTCCTTTCTAATTTTTAAAACGATTTTAACTATGTTGCCTAACCTAACTCAACCTAACCTAACCTTGCCGTTAATGGTTCGTGGGGATATCCGTGATTTTTTCAAATTTTATAAACGAATTTAACTATGTTGCCTAACCTAACTCAACCTAACCTTGTCGTGAATGGTTCGTGGGGCTATCCGAGCATTTCTTCTAGTTTCAAAAACGAATTTAACTATGTTGCCTAACCTAACTCAACCTAACCTAACCTTGCCGTGAATGGTACGTGGGGCTATCCTTGTATTCCTTTCTAATTTTTAAAACGATTTTAACTATCTTGCCTAACCTAACTCAACCTAACCTAACCTTGCCGTGAATGGTTCGTGGGGCTATCCATGCATTTTTCTAATTTTTGAAACGAAATTAACTATGTTGCCTAACCTAACTCAACCTAACCTAACCTTGCCGTGAAAGGTTCGTGGGGCTATACTCTTTTTTTCTAATTTTATAAACGAATTTTACTATGTAGCCTAACCTAACTCAACCTATCCTAACCTTGTCGTGAATGGTTCGTGGGGCTATCCGTGCTTTTTTCTAATTTTATAAACGAATTTAACTATGTAGCTTAACCTAACTCAACCTAACCTAACCTTGCCGTGAATGGTTCGTCGGGCTATCCGTGCATTTTTCTAATTTTATAAAACGAATTTAACTATGTTGCCTAACCTAACTCAACCTAACCTAACCTTGCCGTGAATGGTTCGTGGGGTTCTACGTGCTTTCTTCTAATTTTATAAACGAATTTAACTATGTTGCCTAACCTAACTCAACCTAACCTAACCTTGTGAATGGTTCGTGGGGCTGTCCGTGCTTTTTTCTAATTTTATATACGAATTTAACTGTGTTGCCTAACATAACTCAACCTAACCTAACCTTGCCTTGAATGGTTCGTGGGGCTATCCGTGCTTTTTTCTAATTTTATAAACGAATTTAACTATGTAGCCTAACCTAACTCAACCTAAACTAACCTTGTCGTGAATGGTTCGTGGGGCTATCCGTGCTTTTTTCTAATTTTATAAACGAATTTAAATATGTTGCCTAACCTAACTCCACCTAACCTAACCTTGTCGTAAATGGTTCGTGGGGCTATCCGTTCACTTTTCTAATTTTTAAAAACGAATTTAATTGTGTTGCCTAACCTAACTCAACCTAACCTAACCTTGTCATGAATGGTTCCTGGGGCTATCCGTGCTTTTTTCTAGTTCTATAAACGAATTTAACTATGTAGCCTAACCTAACTCAACCCAACCTAACTTTGCCGTGAATGGTTCGTGGGGCTATCCGTGTATTTTTCTAAATTTATAAACGAATTTAACTATGTTGCCTAACCTAACTCAACCTAACCTAACCTTGCCGTGAATGGTTCGTCGGGATATCCGTGCATTTTTCTAATTTAAAAAACGAATTTAACTATGTTGCCTAACCTAAATCAACCTAACCTAACCTTTTCGTGAATGGTTCGTGGGGCTATCCGTGCTTTTTTCTAATTTTATAAACGAATTTAACTATGTTGCCTAACCTAACTCAACCTAACCTAACCTTGCCGTGAATGGTTCGTGGGGTTATCCGTGCTTTTTTCTAATTTTATAAACGAATTTAACTATGTTGCCTAACCTAACTCAACCTAACCTAACCTTGCCGTGAATGGTTCGTGGGGTTATCCGTGCATTTTACTAATTTTTAAAAACGAGTTTCACTATGTTGCCTAAACTAACTAAACATAATCTAACCTTTTCGTGAATGATTCGTGGGGCTATCCTTGAATTTTACTAATTTTTATAAACGAATTTAACTATGTTGCCTAACCTAACTCAACCTAACCTAACCTTTTCGTGAATGGTTCGTGGGGCTATCCGTGCTTTTTTCTAATTTTATAAACGAATTTATCTATGTTGCCTAACCTAACTCAACCTAACCTAACCTTGTCGTAAATGGTTCGTGGGGCTATCCGTGCTTTTTTCTAATTTATTAAAACGAATTTAACTATGTTGCCTAACCTAACTCAACCTAACCTAACCTTGTCGTGAATGGTTCGTGGGGCTATCCGTGCTTTTTTCTAGTTTTATAAACGAATTTAACTATGTTGCCTAACCTAACTCAACCTAACTTAACCTTGCCGTGAATGGTTCGTGGGGCTATCCGTGCTTTTTTCTAATTTTATAAACGAATTTAACTATGTTGCCTAACCTAACTCAACCTAACCTAACCTTGTCGTGAATGGTTCGTGGGGCTCTACGTGCTTTTTTGTAATTTTATAAAACGAATTTAACTATGTTGCCTAACCTAACTCAACCTAACTTAACCTTGCCGTGAATGGTTCGTGGGGCTATCCGTGCTTTTTTGTATTTTTTTAAAACAAATTTAACTATGTTGATTAACCTAACTCAACCTAACCTAACCTTGCCGTGAATGGTTCGTGGGGCTATCCGTGATTTTTTCTAATTTTATAAACGAATTTAACTATGTTGCCTAACCTAACTCAACCTAACCTAACCTTGTCGTGAATGGTTCGTGGGGCTATCCATGCATTTTTCTAATTTTTGAAACGAAATTAACTATGTTGCCTAACCTAACTCAACCTAACCTAACCTTCTCGTGAATGGTTCGTGGGGCTATCCGTGCATTCCTTTCTAATTTTTAAAACGATTTTAACTATGTTGCCTAACCTAACTCAACCAAACCTAACCTTGCCGTGAATAGTTCGTGGGGCTATCCTTGCATTTTTCCAATTTTTAAAACGATTTTAACTTCGTTGCCCAACCAAACTCAACCTAACCTAACCTTACCGTGAATAGTTCGTGGGGCTATCCCTGCATTTTTCTAATTTTTAAAAACAAATTTAACTATGTTGCCTAAATTAACTCAACCTAACGTAACCTTGCCGTGAATGGTTCGTGGGGCTATCCGAGCATTTCTTCTAATTTCAAAAACGAATTTAACTATGTTGCCTAACCTAACTCAACCTAACCTAACCTTGCCGTGAATGGTACGTGGGGCTATCCTTGTATTCCTTTCTAATTTTTAAACGATTTTAACTATCTTGCCTAACCTAACTCAATCTAACCTAACTTTGCCGTGAATGGTTCGTGGGGCTATACTCTTTTTTCTAATTTTATAAACGTATTTTACTATGTAGCCTAACCTAACTCAACCTAACCTAACCTTGTCGTGAATGGTTCGTGGGGCTATCCGTGCTTTTTTCTAATTTTATAAACGAATTTAACTATGTAGCTTAACCTAACTCAACCTAACCTAACCTTGCCGTGAATGGTTCGTCGGGCTATCCGTGCATTTTTCTAGTTTTATAAACGAATTTAACTATGTTGCCTAACCTAACTCAACCTAACCTAACCTTGCCGTGAATGGTTCGTGGGGCTATCCGTGCTTTTTTCTAATTTTATAAACGAATTTAACTATGTTGCCTAACCTAACTCAACCTAACCTAACCTTGTCGTGAATGGTTCGTGGGGCTCTACGTGCTTTTATGTAATTTTATAAAACGAATTTAACTATGTTGCCTAACCTAACTCAACCTAACTTAACCTTGTCGTGAATGGTTCGTGGGGCTATCCGTGCTTTTTTGTAATTTTTTTAAACGAATTTAACTATGTTGCCTAACCTATCTCAACCTAACCTAACCTTGCCGTCAATGGTTCGTGTGGCTATCCGTGATTTTTTCTAATTTTATAAACGAATTTAACTATGTTGCCTAACCTAACTCAACCTAACCTAACCTTGTCGTGAATGGTTCGTGGGGCTATCCAAGCATTTTTCTAATTTTTGAAACGAAATTAACTATGTTGCCTAACCTAACTCAACCTAACCTAACCTTCTCGTGAGTGGTTCGTGGGGCTATCCGTGCATTCCTTTCTAATTTTTAAAACGATTTTAACTATGTTGCCTAACCTAACTCAACCTAACCTAACCTTGCCGTTAATGGTTCGTGGGGCTATCCGTGATTTTTTCTAATTTTATAAACGAATTTAACTATGTTGATTAACCTAACTCAACCTAACCTAACCTTGCCGTGAATGGTTCGTGGGGCTATCCGAACATTTCTTCTAGTTTCAAAAACGAATTTAACTATGTTGCCTAACCTAACTCAACCTAACCTAACCTTGCCGTGAATGGTACGTGGGGCTATCCTTGAATTCCTTTCTAATTTTTAAAACGATTTTAACTATCTTGCCTAACCTAACTCAACCTAACCTAACCTTGCCGTGAATGGTTCGTGGGGCTATACTCTTTATTTCTAATTTTATAAACGAATTTTACAATGTAGCCTAACCTAACTCAACCTAACCTAACCTTGTCGTGAATGGTTCGTGGAGCTATCCGTGCTTTTTTCTAATTTTATAAACGAATTTAACTATGTAGCTTAACCTAACTCAACATAACCTAACCTTGTCGTGAATGGTTCGTGGGGCTATCCGTGCTTTTTTCTAATTTTATAAACGAATTTAACTATGTAGCTTAACCTAACTCAACCTAACCTAACCTTGCCGTGAATGGTTCGTCGGGCTATCCGTGCATTTTTCTAATTTTATAAAACGAATTTATCTATGTAGCCTAACCTAACTCAACCTAACATAACCTTGCCGTGAATGGTTCGTGGGGCTCTACGTGCTTTCTTCTAATTTTATAAACGAATTTAACTATGTTGCCTAACCTAACTCAACCTAACCTAACCTTGTCGTGAATGGTTCGTGGGGCTATCCGTGCTTTTTTATAATTTTATAAACGAATTTAACTATGTTGCCTAACCTAACTCAACCTAACCTAACCTTGTCGTGAATGGTTCGTGGGGCTATCCGTCCCTTTTTTCTAATTTTATAAACGAATTTAACTATGTTGCCTAACCTAACTCAACCTAACCCAACCTTGTCGTGAATGGTTCGTGGGGCTATCCGTGCTTTTTTCTAATTTTATAAACGAATTTCACTATGTTGCCTAACCTAACTCAATCTAACCTAACCTTGCCGTGAGTGGTTCGTTTAGCTATCCGTGCTTTTTTCTAATTTTATAAACGAATTTAACTATGTTGCCTAACCTAACTCAACCTAACCTAACCTTGTCGTGAATGGTTCGTGGGGCTATCCATGCATTTTTCTAATTTTTGAAACGAAATTAACTATGTTGCCTAACCTAACTCAACCTAACCTAACCTTGTCGTGAATGGTTCGTGGGGCTATCCGTGCTTTTTTCTAGTTTTATAAACGAATTTAACTATGTTGCCTAACCTAACTCAACCTAACTTAACCTTGCCGTGAATGGTTCGTGGGGCTATCCGTGCTTTTTTCTAATTTTATAAACGAATTTAACTATGTTGCCTAACCTAACTCAACCTAACCTAACCTTGTCGTGAATGGTTCGTGGGGCTCTACGTGCTTTTTTGTAATTTTATAAAACGAATTTAACTATGTTGCCTAACCTAACTCAACCTAACTTAACCTTGCCGTGAATGGTTCGTGGGGCTATCCGTGCTTTTTTGTATTTTTTTAAAACAAATTTAACTATGTTGATTAACCTAACTCAACCTAACCTAACCTTGCCGTGAATGGTTCGTGGGGCTATCCGTGATTTTTTCTAATTTTATAAACGAATTTAACTATGTTGCCTAACCTAACTCAACCTAACCTAACCTTGTCGTGAATGGTTCGTGGGGCTATCCATGCATTTTTCTAATTTTTGAAACGAAATTAACTATGTTGCCTAACCTAACTCAACCTAACCTAACCTTCTCGTGAATGGTTCGTGGGGCTATCCGTGCATTCCTTTCTAATTTTTAAAACGATTTTAACTATGTTGCCTAACCTAACTCAACCAAACCTAACCTTGCCGTGAATAGTTCGTGGGGCTATCCTTGCATTTTTCCAATTTTTAAAACGATTTTAACTTCGTTGCCCAACCAAACTCAACCTAACCTAACCTTACCGTGAATAGTTCGTGGGGCTATCCCTGCATTTTTCTAATTTTTAAAAACAAATTTAACTATGTTGCCTAAATTAACTCAACCTAACGTAACCTTGCCGTGAATGGTTCGTGGGGCTATCCGAGCATTTCTTCTAATTTCAAAAACGAATTTAACTATGTTGCCTAACCTAACTCAACCTAACCTAACCTTGCCGTGAATGGTACGTGGGGCTATCCTTGTATTCCTTTCTAATTTTTAAACGATTTTAACTATCTTGCCTAACCTAACTCAATCTAACCTAACTTTGCCGTGAATGGTTCGTGGGGCTATACTCTTTTTTCTAATTTTATAAACGTATTTTACTATGTAGCCTAACCTAACTCAACCTAACCTAACCTTGTCGTGAATGGTTCGTGGGGCTATCCGTGCTTTTTTCTAATTTTATAAACGAATTTAACTATGTAGCTTAACCTAACTCAACCTAACCTAACCTTGCCGTGAATGGTTCGTCGGGCTATCCGTGCATTTTTCTAGTTTTATAAACGAATTTAACTATGTTGCCTAACCTAACTCAACCTAACCTAACCTTGCCGTGAATGGTTCGTGGGGCTATCCGTGCTTTTTTCTAATTTTATAAACGAATTTAACTATGTTGCCTAACCTAACTCAACCTAACCTAACCTTGTCGTGAATGGTTCGTGGGGCTCTACGTGCTTTTATGTAATTTTATAAAACGAATTTAACTATGTTGCCTAACCTAACTCAACCTAACTTAACCTTGTCGTGAATGGTTCGTGGGGCTATCCGTGCTTTTTTGTAATTTTTTTAAACGAATTTAACTATGTTGCCTAACCTATCTCAACCTAACCTAACCTTGCCGTCAATGGTTCGTGTGGCTATCCGTGATTTTTTCTAATTTTATAAACGAATTTAACTATGTTGCCTAACCTAACTCAACCTAACCTAACCTTGTCGTGAATGGTTCGTGGGGCTATCCAAGCATTTTTCTAATTTTTGAAACGAAATTAACTATGTTGCCTAACCTAACTCAACCTAACCTAACCTTCTCGTGAGTGGTTCGTGGGGCTATCCGTGCATTCCTTTCTAATTTTTAAAACGATTTTAACTATGTTGCCTAACCTAACTCAACCTAACCTAACCTTGCCGTTAATGGTTCGTGGGGCTATCCGTGATTTTTTCTAATTTTATAAACGAATTTAACTATGTTGATTAACCTAACTCAACCTAACCTAACCTTGCCGTGAATGGTTCGTGGGGCTATCCGAACATTTCTTCTAGTTTCAAAAACGAATTTAACTATGTTGCCTAACCTAGCTCAACCTAACCTAACCTTGCCGTGAATGGTACGTGGGGCTATCCTTGAATTCCTTTCTAATTTTTAAAACGATTTTAACTATCTTGCCTAACCTAACTCAACCTAACCTAACCTTGCCGTGAATGGTTCGTGGGGCTATACTCTTTATTTCTAATTTTATAAACGAATTTTACAATGTAGCCTAACCTAACTCAACCTAACCTAACCTTGTCGTGAATGGTTCGTGGAGCTATCCGTGCTTTTTTCTAATTTTATAAACGAATTTAACTATGTAGCTTAACCTAACTCAACATAACCTAACCTTGTCGTGAATGGTTCGTGGGGCTATCCGTGCTTTTTTCTAATTTTATAAACGAATTTAACTATGTAGCTTAACCTAACTCAACCTAACCTAACCTTGCCGTGAATGGTTCGTCGGGCTATCCGTGCATTTTTCTAATTTTATAAAACGAATTTATCTATGTTGCCTAACCTAACTCAACCTAACATAACCTTGCCGTGAATGGTTCGTGGGGCTCTACGTGCATTCTTCTAATTTTATAAACGAATTTAACTATGTTGCCTAACCTAACTCAACCTAACCTAACCTTGTCGTGAATGGTTCGTGGGGCTATCCGTGCTTTTTTATAATTTTATAAACGAATTTAACTATGTTGCCTAACCTAACTCAACCTAACCTAACCTTGTCGTGAATGGTTCGTGGGGCTATCCGTCCCTTTTTTCTAATTTTATAAACGAATTTAACTATGTTGCCTAACCTAACTCAACCTAACCCAACCTTGTCGTGAATGGTTCGTGGGGCTATCCGTGCTTTTTTCTAATTTTATAAACGAATTTCACTATGTTGCCTAACCTAACTCAATCTAACCTAACCTTGCCGTGAGTGGTTCGTTTAGCTATCCGTGCTTTTTTCTAATTTTATAAACGAATTTAACTATGTTGCCTAACCTAACTCAACCTAACCTAACCTTGTCGTGAATGGTTCGTGGGGCTATCCATGCATTTTTCTAATTTTTGAAACGAAATTAACTATGTTGCCTAACCTAACTCAACCTAACCTAACCTTCTCGTGAGTGGTTCGTGGGGCTATCCGTGCATTCCTTTCTAATTTTTAAAACGATTTTAACTATGTTGCCTAACCTAACTCAACCTAACCTAACCTTGCCGTGAATAGTTCGTGGGGCTATCCCTGCATTTTTCTAATTTTTAAAACGATTTTAACTATGTTGCCCAACCAAACTCAACCTAACCTAACCTTACCGTGAATAGTTCGTGGGGCTATCCCTGCATTTTTCTAATTTTTAAAAACAAATTTAACTATCTTGCCTAAATTAACTCAACCTAACGTAACCTTGCCGTGAATGGTTCGTGGGGCTATCCGAGCTTTTCTTCTAGTTTCAAAAACGAATTTACCTATGTTGTCTAACCTAACTCAACCTAACCTAACCTTGCCGTGAATGGTACGTGGGGCTATCCTTGTATTCCTTTCTAATTTTTAAAACGATTTTAACTATCTTTCCTAACCTAACTCAATCTAACCTAACCTTGCCGTGAATGGTTCGTGGGGCTATACTCTTTTTTTCTAATTTTATAAACGAATTTTACTATGTAGCCTAACCTAACTCAACCTATCCTAACCTTGTCGTGAATGGTTCGTGGGGCTATCCGTGCTTTTTTCTAATTTTATAAACGAATTTAACTATGTAGCTTAACCTAACTCAACCTAACCTAACCTTGCCGTGAATGGTTCGTCGGGCTATCCGTGCATTTTTCTAATTTTATAAAACGAATTTAACTATGTTGCCTAACCTAACTCAACCTAACCTAACCTTGCCGTGAATGGTTCGTGGGGCTCTACGTGCTTTCTTCTAATTTTATAAACGAATTTAACTATGTTGCCTAACCTAACTCAACCTAACCTAACCTTGTGAATGGTTCGTGGGGCTGTCAGTGCTTTTTTCTAATTTTATATACGAATTTAACTGTGTTGCCTAACATAACTCAACCTAAACTAACCTTGTCGTGAATGGTTCGTGGGGCTATCCGTGCTTTTTTCTAATTTTATAAACGAATTTAAATATGTTGCCTAACCTAACTCCACCTAACCTAACCTTGTCGTAAATGGTTCGTGGGGCTATCCGTTCACTTTTCTAATTTTTAAAAACGAATTTAATTGTGTTGCCTAACCTAACTCAACCTAACCTAACCTTGTCATGAATGGTTCCTGGGGCTATCCGTGCTTTTTTCTAGTTTTATAAACGAATTTAACTATGTAGCCTAACCTAACTCAACCCAACCTAACTTTGCCGTGAATGGTTCATGGGGCTATCCGTGCATTTTTCTAATTTTATAAACGAATTTAACTATGTTGCCTAACCTAACTCAACCTAAGCTAACCTTACCGTGAATGGTTCGTCGGGATATCCGTGCATTTTTCTAATTTAAAAAACGAATTTAACTATGTTGCCTAACCTAACTCAACCTAACCTAACCTTTTCGTGAATGGTTCGTGGGGCTATCCGTGCTTTTTTCTAATTTTATAAACGAATTTAACTATGTTGCCTAACCTAACTCAACCTAACCTAACCTTGCCGTGAATGGTTCGTGGGGTTATCCGTGCATTTTACTAATTTTAAAAACGAGTTTCACTATGTTGCCTAACCTAACTAAACATAATCTAACCTTTTCGTGAATGATTCGTGGGGCTATCCTTGAATTTTACTAATTTTTATAAACGAATTTAACTATGTTGCCTAACCTAACTCAACCTAACCTAACCTTTTCGTGAATGGTTTGTGGGGCTATCCGTGCTTTTTTCTAATTTTATAAACGAATTTAACTATGTTGCCTAACCTAACTCAACCTAACCTAACCTTGTCGTAAATGGTTCGTGGGGCTATCCGTGCTTTTTTCTAATTTATTAAAACGAATTTAACTATGTTGCCTAACCTAACTCAACCTAACCTAACCTTGTCGTGAATGGTTCGTGGGGCTATCCGTGCTTTTTTCTAGTTTTATAAACGAATTTAACTATGTTGCCTAACCTAACTCAACCCAACCTAACCTTGCCGTGAATGGTTCGTGGGGCTATCCGTGCTTTTTTCTAATTTTATAAACGAATTTAACTATGTTGCCTAACCTAACTCAACCTAACCTAACCTTGTCGTGAATGGTTCGTGGGGCTCTACGTGCTTTTTTGTAATTTTATAAAACGAATTTAACTATGTTGCTTAACCTAACTCAACCTAACTTAACCTTGCCGTGAATGGTTCGTGGGGCTATCCGTGCTTCTTTGTAATTTTTTAAAACGAATTTAACTATGTTGCCTAACCTAACTCAACCTAACCTAACCTTGCCGTCAATGGTTCGTGGGGCTATCCGTGATTTTTTCTAATTTTATAAACGAATTTACCTATGTTGCCTAACCTAACTCAACCTAACCTAACCTTGTCGTGAATGGTTCGTGGGGCTATCCAAGCATTTTTCTAATTTTTGAAACGAAATTAACTATGTTGCCTAACCTAACTCAACCTAACCTAACCTTCTCGTGAGTGGTACGTGGGGCTATCCGTGCATTCCTTTCTAATTTTTAAAACGATTTTAACTATGTTGCCTAACCTAACTCAACCTAACCTAACCTTGCCGTTAATGGTTCGTGGGGATATCCGTGATTTTTTCAAATTTTATAAACGAATTTAACTATGTTGCCTAACCTAACTCAACCTAACCTTGTCGTGAATGGTTCGTGGGGCTATCCGAGCATTTCTTCTAGTTTCAAAAACGAATTTAACTATGTTGCCTAACCTAACTCAACCTAACCTAACCTTGCCGTGAATGGTACGTGGGGCTATCCTTGTATTCCTTTCTAATTTTTAAAACGATTTTAACTATCTTGCCTAACCTAACTCAACCTAACCTAACCTTGCCGTGAATGGTTCGTGGGGCTATCCATGCATTTTTCTTATTTTTGAAACGAAATTAACTATGTTGCCTAACCTAACTCAACCTAACCTAACCTTGCCGTGAAAGGTTCGTGGGGCTATACTCTTTTTTTCTAATTTTATAAACGAATTTTACTATGTAGCCTAACCTAACTCAACCTATCCTAACCTTGTCGTGAATGGTTCGTGGGGCTATCCGTGCTTTTTTCTAATTTTATAAACGAATTTAACTATGTAGCTTAACCTAACTCAACCTAACCTAACCTTGCCGTGAATGGTTCGTCGGGCTATCCGTGCATTTTTCTAATTTTATAAAACGAATTTAACTATGTTGCCTAACCTAACTCAACCTAACCTAACCTTGCCGTGAATGGTTCGTGGGGTTCTACGTGCTTTCTTCTAATTTTATAAACGAATTTAACTATGTTGCCTAACCTAACTCAACCTATCCTAACCTTGTCGTGAATGGTTCGTGGGGCTATCCGTGCTTTTTTCTAATTTTATAAACGAATTTAACTATGTAGCTTAACCTAACTCAACCTAACCTAACCTTGCCGTGAATGGTTCGTCGGGCTATCCGTGCATTTTTCTAATTTTATAAAACGAATTTAACTATGTTGCCTAACCTAACTCAACCTAACCTAACCTTGCCGTGAATGGTTCGTGGGGTTCTACGTGCTTTCTTCTAATTTTATAAACGAATTTAACTATGTTGCCTAACCTAACTCAACCTATCCTAACCTTGTCGTGAATGGTTCGTGGGGCTATCCGTGCTTTTTTCTAATTTTATAAACGAATTTAACTATGTAGCTTAACCTAACTCAACCTAACCTAACCTTGCCGTGAATGGTTCGTCGGGCTATCCGTGCATTTTTCTAATTTTATAAAACGAATTTAACTATGTTGCCTAACCTAACTCAACCTAACCTAACCTTGCCGTGAATGGTTCGTGGGGTTCTACGTGCTTTCTTCTAATTTTATAAACGAATTTAACTATGTTGCCTAACCTAACTCAACCTATCCTAACCTTGTCGTGAATGGTTCGTGGGGCTATCCGTGCTTTTTTCTAATTTTATATACGAATTTAACTGTGTTGCCTAACATAACTCAACCTAACCTAACCTTGCCTTGAATGGTTCGTGGGGCTATCCGTGCTTTTTTCTAATTTTATAAACGAATTTAACTATGTAGCCTAACCTAACTCAACCTAAACTAACCTTGTCGTGAATGGTTCGTGGGGCTATCCGTGCTTTTTTCTAATTTTATAAACGAATTTAAATATGTTGCCTAACCTAACTCCACCTAACCTAACCTTGTCGTAAATGGTTCGTGGGGCTATCCGTTCACTTTTCTAATTTTTAAAAACGAATTTAATTGTGTTGCCTAACCTAACTCAACCTAACCTAACCTTGTCATGAATGGTTCCTGGGGCTATCCGTGCTTTTTTCTAGTTCTATAAACGAATTTAACTATGTAGCCTAACCTAACTCAACCCAACCTAACTTTGCCGTGAATGGTTCGTGGGGCTATCCGTGTATTTTTCTAAATTTATAAACGAATTTAACTATGTTGCCTAACCTAACTCAACCTAACCTAACCTTGCCGTGAATGGTTCGTCGGGATATCCGTGCATTTTTCTAATTTAAAAAACGAATTTAACTATGTTGCCTAACCTAAATCAACCTAACCTAACCTTTTCGTGAATGGTTCGTGGGGCTATCCGTGCTTTTTTCTAATTTTATAAACGAATTTAACTATGTTGCCTAACCTAACTCAACCTAACCTAACCTTGCCGTGAATGGTTCGTGGGGTTATCCGTGCTTTTTTCTAATTTGATAAACGAATTTAACTATGTTGCCTAACCTAACTCAACCTAACCTAACCTTGCCGTGAATGGTTCGTGGGGTTATCCGTGCATTTTACTAATTTTTAAAAACGAGTTTCACTATGTTGCCTAAACTAACTAAACATAATCTAACCTTTTCGTGAATGATTCGTGGGGCTATCCTTGAATTTTACTAATTTTTATAAACGAATTTAACTATGTTGCCTAACCTAACTCAACCTAACCTAACCTTTTCGTGAATGGTTCGTGGGGCTATCCGTGCTTTTTTCTAATTTTATAAACGAATTTATCTATGTTGCCTAACCTAACTCAACCTAACCTAACCTTGTCGTAAATGGTTCGTGGGCCTATCCGTGCTTTTTTCTAATTTATTAAAACGAATTTAACTATGTTGCCTAACCTAACTCAACCTAACCTAACCTTGTCGTGAATGGTTCGTGGGGCTATCCGTGCTTTTTTCTAGTTTTATAAACGAATTTAACTATGTTGCCTAACCTAACTCAACCTAACTTAACCTTGCCGTGAATGGTTCGTGGGGCTATCCGTGCTTTTTTCTAATTTTATAAACGAATTTAACTATGTTGCCTAACCTAACTCAACCTAACCTAACCTTGTCGTGAATGGTTCGTGGGGCTCTACGTGCTTTTTTGTAATTTTATAAAACGAATTTAACTATGTTGCCTAACCTAACTCAACCTAACTTAACCTTGCCGTGAATGGTTCGTGGGGCTATCCGTGCTTTTTTGTATTTTTTTAAAACAAATTTAACTATGTTGATTAACCTAACTCAACCTAACCTAACCTTGCCGTGAATGGTTCGTGGGGCTATCCGTGATTTTTTCTAATTTTATAAACGAATTTAACTATGTTGCCTAACCTAACTCAACCTAACCTAACCTTGTCGTGAATGGTTCGTGGGGCTATCCATGCATTTTTCTAATTTTTGAAACGAAATTAACTATGTTGCCTAACCTAACTCAACCTAACCTAACCTTCTCGTGAATGGTTCGTGGGGCTATCCGTGCATTCCTTTCTAATTTTTAAAACGATTTTAACTATGTTGCCTAACCTAACTCAACCAAACCTAACCTTGCCGTGAATAGTTCGTGGGGCTATCCTTGCATTTTTCCAATTTTTAAAACGATTTTAACTTCGTTGCCCAACCAAACTCAACCTAACCTAACCTTACCGTGAATAGTTCGTGGGGCTATCCCTGCATTTTTCTAATTTTTAAAAACAAATTTAACTATGTTGCCTAAATTAACTCAACCTAACGTAACCTTGCCGTGAATGGTTCGTGGGGCTATCCGAGCATTTCTTCTAATTTTTGAAACGAATTTAACTATGTTGCCTAACCTAACTCAACCTAACCTAACCTTGCCGTGAATGGTACGTGGGGCTATCCTTGTATTCCTTTCTAATTTTTAAACGATTTTAACTATCTTGCCTAACCTAACTCAATCTAACCTAACTTTGCCGTGAATGGTTCGTGGGGCTATACTCTTTTTTCTAATTTTATAAACGTATTTTACTATGTAGCCTAACCTAACTCAACCTAACCTAACCTTGTCGTGAATGGTTCGTGGGGCTATCCGTGCTTTTTTCTAATTTTATAAACGAATTTAACTATGTAGCTTAACCTAACTCAACCTAACCTAACCTTGCCGTGAATGGTTCGTCGGGCTATCCGTGCATTTTTCTAGTTTTATAAACGAATTTAACTATGTTGCCTAACCTAACTCAACCTAACCTAACCTTGCCGTGAATGGTTCGTGGGGCTATCCGTGCTTTTTTCTAATTTTATAAACGAATTTAACTATGTTGCCTAACCTAACTCAACCTAACCTAACCTTGTCGTGAATGGTTCGTGGGGCTCTACGTGCTTTTATGTAATTTTATAAAACGAATTTAACTATGTTGCCTAACCTAACTCAACCTAACTTAACCTTGTCGTGAATGGTTCGTGGGGCTATCCGTGCTTTTTTGTAATTTTTTTAAACGAATTTAACTATGTTGCCTAACCTATCTCAACCTAACCTAACCTTGCCGTCAATGGTTCGTGTGGCTATCCGTGATTTTTTCTAATTTTATAAACGAATTTAACTATGTTGCCTAACCTAACTCAACCTAACCTAACCTTGTCGTGAATGGTTCGTGGGGCTATCCAAGCATTTTTCTAATTTTTGAAACGAAATTAACTATGTTGCCTAACCTAACTCAACCTAACCTAACCTTCTCGTGAGTGGTTCGTGGGGCTATCCGTGCATTCCTTTCTAATTTTTAAAACGATTTTAACTATGTTGCCTAACCTAACTCAACCTAACCTAACCTTGCCGTTAATGGTTCGTGGGGCTATCCGTGATTTTTTCTAATTTTATAAACGAATTTAACTATGTTGATTAACCTAACTCAACCTAACCTAACCTTGCCGTGAATGGTTCGTGGGGCTATCCGAACATTTCTTCTAGTTTCAAAAACGAATTTAACTATGTTGCCTAACCTAACTCAACCTAACCTAACCTTGCCGTGAATGGTACGTGGGGCTATCCTTGAATTCCTTTCTAATTTTTAAAACGATTTTAACTATCTTGCCTAACCTAACTCAACCTAACCTAACCTTGCCGTGAATGGTTCGTGGGGCTATACTCTTTATTTCTAATTTTATAAACGAATTTTACAATGTAGCCTAACCTAACTCAACCTAACCTAACCTTGTCGTGAATGGTTCGTGGAGCTATCCGTGCTTTTTTCTAATTTTATAAACGAATTTAACTATGTAGCTTAACCTAACTCAACATAACCTAACCTTGTCGTGAATGGTTCGTGGGGCTATCCGTGCTTTTTTCTAATTTTATAAACGAATTTAACTATGTAGCTTAACCTAACTCAACCTAACCTAACCTTGCCGTGAATGGTTCGTCGGGCTATCCGTGCATTTTTCTAATTTTATAAAACGAATTTATCTATGTTGCCTAACCTAACTCAACCTAACATAACCTTGCCGTGAATGGTTCGTGGGGCTCTACGTGCTTTCTTCTAATTTTATAAACGAATTTAACTATGTTGCCTAACCTAACTCAACCTAACCTAACCTTGTCGTGAATGGTTCGTGGGGCTATCCGTGCTTTTTTATAATTTTATAAACGAATTTAACTATGTTGCCTAACCTAACTCAACCTAACCTAACCTTGTCGTGAATGGTTCGTGGGGCTATCCGTCCCTTTTTTCTAATTTTATAAACGAATTTAACTATGTTGCCTAACCTAACTCAACCTAACCCAACCTTGTCGTGAATGGTTCGTGGGGCTATCCGTGCTTTTTTCTAATTTTATAAACGAATTTCACTATGTTGCCTAACCTAACTCAATCTAACCTAACCTTGCCGTGAGTGGTTCGTTTAGCTATCCGTGCTTTTTTCTAATTTTATAAACGAATTTAACTATGTTGCCTAACCTAACTCAACCTAACCTAACCTTGTCGTGAATGGTTCGTGGGGCTATCCATGCATTTTTCTAATTTTTGAAACGAAATTAACTATGTTGCCTAACCTAACTCAACCTAACCTAACCTTGTCGTGAATGGTTCGTGGGGCTATCCGTGCTTTTTTCTAGTTTTATAAACGAATTTAACTATGTTGCCTAACCTAACTCAACCTAACTTAACCTTGCCGTGAATGGTTCGTGGGGCTATCCGTGCTTTTTTCTAATTTTATAAACGAATTTAACTATGTTGCCTAACCTAACTCAACCTAACCTAACCTTGTCGTGAATGGTTCGTGGGGCTCTACGTGCTTTTTTGTAATTTTATAAAACGAATTTAACTATGTTGCCTAACCTAACTCAACCTAACTTAACCTTGCCGTGAATGGTTCGTGGGGCTATCCGTGCTTTTTTGTATTTTTTTAAAACAAATTTAACTATGTTGATTAACCTAACTCAACCTAACCTAACCTTGCCGTGAATGGTTCGTGGGGCTATCCGTGATTTTTTCTAATTTTATAAACGAATTTAACTATGTTGCCTAACCTAACTCAACCTAACCTAACCTTGTCGTGAATGGTTCGTGGGGCTATCCATGCATTTTTCTAATTTTTGAAACGAAATTAACTATGTTGCCTAACCTAACTCAACCTAACCTAACCTTCTCGTGAATGGTTCGTGGGGCTATCCGTGCATTCCTTTCTAATTTTTAAAACGATTTTAACTATGTTGCCTAACCTAACTCAACCAAACCTAACCTTGCCGTGAATAGTTCGTGGGGCTATCCTTGCATTTTTCCAATTTTTAAAACGATTTT
Source organism: Lepisma saccharinum (assembly GCF_977018435.1). Classification (NCBI taxonomy): domain Eukaryota; kingdom Metazoa; phylum Arthropoda; class Insecta; order Zygentoma; family Lepismatidae; genus Lepisma; species Lepisma saccharinum. The sequence goes on from NC_139239.1 coordinate 89,988,886, forward strand.
AACTTCGTTGCCCAACCAAACTCAACCTAACCTAACCTTACCGTGAATAGTTCGTGGGGCTATCCCTGCATTTTTCTAATTTTTAAAAACAAATTTAACTATGTTGCCTAAATTAACTCAACCTAACGTAACCTTGCCGTGAATGGTTCGTGGGGCTATCCGAGCATTTCTTCTAATTTCAAAAACGAATTTAACTATGTTGCCTAACCTAACTCAACCTAACCTAACCTTGCCGTGAATGGTACGTGGGGCTATCCTTGTATTCCTTTCTAATTTTTAAACGATTTTAACTATCTTGCCTAACCTAACTCAATCTAACCTAACTTTGCCGTGAATGGTTCGTGGGGCTATACTCTTTTTTCTAATTTTATAAACGTATTTTACTATGTAGCCTAACCTAACTCAACCTAACCTAACCTTGTCGTGAATGGTTCGTGGGGCTATCCGTGCTTTTTTCTAATTTTATAAACGAATTTAACTATGTAGCTTAACCTAACTCAACCTAACCTAACCTTGCCGTGAATGGTTCGTCGGGCTATCCGTGCATTTTTCTAGTTTTATAAACGAATTTAACTATGTTGCCTAACCTAACTCAACCTAACCTAACCTTGCCGTGAATGGTTCGTGGGGCTATCCGTGCTTTTTTCTAATTTTATAAACGAATTTAACTATGTTGCCTAACCTAACTCAACCTAACCTAACCTTGTCGTGAATGGTTCGTGGGGCTCTACGTGCTTTTATGTAATTTTATAAAACGAATTTAACTATGTTGCCTAACCTAACTCAACCTAACTTAACCTTGTCGTGAATGGTTCGTGGGGCTATCCGTGCTTTTTTGTAATTTTTTTAAACGAATTTAACTATGTTGCCTAACCTATCTCAACCTAACCTAACCTTGCCGTCAATGGTTCGTGTGGCTATCCGTGATTTTTTCTAATTTTATAAACGAATTTAACTATGTTGCCTAACCTAACTCAACCTAACCTAACCTTGTCGTGAATGGTTCGTGGGGCTATCCAAGCATTTTTCTAATTTTTGAAACGAAATTAACTATGTTGCCTAACCTAACTCAACCTAACCTAACCTTCTCGTGAGTGGTTCGTGGGGCTATCCGTGCATTCCTTTCTAATTTTTAAAACGATTTTAACTATGTTGCCTAACCTAACTCAACCTAACCTAACCTTGCCGTTAATGGTTCGTGGGGCTATCCGTGATTTTTTCTAATTTTATAAACGAATTTAACTATGTTGATTAACCTAACTCAACCTAACCTAACCTTGCCGTGAATGGTTCGTGGGGCTATCCGAACATTTCTTCTAGTTTCAAAAACGAATTTAACTATGTTGCCTAACCTAACTCAACCTAACCTAACCTTGCCGTGAATGGTACGTGGGGCTATCCTTGAATTCCTTTCTAATTTTTAAAACGATTTTAACTATCTTGCCTAACCTAACTCAACCTAACCTAACCTTGCCGTGAATGGTTCGTGGGGCTATACTCTTTATTTCTAATTTTATAAACGAATTTTACAATGTAGCCTAACCTAACTCAACCTAACCTAACCTTGTCGTGAATGGTTCGTGGAGCTATCCGTGCTTTTTTCTAATTTTATAAACGAATTTAACTATGTAGCTTAACCTAACTCAACATAACCTAACCTTGTCGTGAATGGTTCGTGGGGCTATCCGTGCTTTTTTCTAATTTTATAAACGAATTTAACTATGTAGCTTAACCTAACTCAACCTAACCTAACCTTGCCGTGAATGGTTCGTCGGGCTATCCGTGCATTTTTCTAATTTTATAAAACGAATTTATCTATGTTGCCTAACCTAACTCAACCTAACATAACCTTGCCGTGAATGGTTCGTGGGGCTCTACGTGCTTTCTTCTAATTTTATAAACGAATTTAACTATGTTGCCTAACCTAACTCAACCTAACCTAACCTTGTCGTGAATGGTTCGTGGGGCTATCCGTGCTTTTTTATAATTTTATAAACGAATTTAACTATGTTGCCTAACCTAACTCAACCTAACCTAACCTTGTCGTGAATGGTTCGTGGGGCTATCCGTCCCTTTTTTCTAATTTTATAAACGAATTTAACTATGTTGCCTAACCTAACTCAACCTAACCCAACCTTGTCGTGAATGGTTCGTGGGGCTATCCGTGCTTTTTTCTAATTTTATAAACGAATTTCACTATGTTGCCTAACCTAACTCAATCTAACCTAACCTTGCCGTGAGTGGTTCGTTTAGCTATCCGTGCTTTTTTCTAATTTTATAAACGAATTTAACTATGTTGCCTAACCTAACTCAACCTAACCTAACCTTGTCGTGAATGGTTCGTGGGGCTATCCATGCATTTTTCTAATTTTTGAAACGAAATTAACTATGTTGCCTAACCTAACTCAACCTAACCTAACCTTCTCGTGAGTGGTTCGTGGGGCTATCCGTGCATTCCTTTCTAATTTTTAAAACGATTTTAACTATGTTGCCTAACCTAACTCAACCTAACCTAACCTTGCCGTGAATAGTTCGTGGGGCTATCCCTGCATTTTTCTAATTTTTAAAACGATTTTAACTATGTTGCCCAACCAAACTCAACCTAACCTAACCTTACCGTGAATAGTTCGTGGGGCTATCCCTGCATTTTTCTAATTTTTAAAAACAAATTTAACTATCTTGCCTAAATTAACTCAACCTAACGTAACCTTGCCGTGAATGGTTCGTGGGGCTATCCGAGCTTTTCTTCTAGTTTCAAAAACGAATTTACCTATGTTGTCTAACCTAACTCAACCTAACCTAACCTTGCCGTGAATGGTACGTGGGGCTATCCTTGTATTCCTTTCTAATTTTTAAAACGATTTTAACTATCTTTCCTAACCTAACTCAATCTAACCTAACCTTGCCGTGAATGGTTCGTGGGGCTATACTCTTTTTTTCTAATTTTATAAACGAATTTTACTATGTAGCCTAACCTAACTCAACCTATCCTAACCTTGTCGTGAATGGTTCGTGGGGCTATCCGTGCTTTTTTCTAATTTTATAAACGAATTTAACTATGTAGCTTAACCTAACTCAACCTAACCTAACCTTCCCGTGAATGGTTCGTCGGGCTATCCGTGCATTTTTCTAATTTTATAAAACGAATTTAACTATGTTGCCTAACCTAACTCAACCTAACCTAACCTTGCCGTGAATGGTTCGTGGGGCTCTACGTGCTTTCTTCTAATTTTATAAACGAATTTAACTATGTTGCCTAACCTAACTCAACCTAACCTAACCTTGTGAATGGTTCGTGGGGCTGTCAGTGCTTTTTTCTAATTTTATATACGAATTTAACTGTGTTGCCTAACATAACTCAACCTAAACTAACCTTGTCGTGAATGGTTCGTGGGGCTATCCGTGCTTTTTTCTAATTTTATAAACGAATTTAAATATGTTGCCTAACCTAACTCCACCTAACCTAACCTTGTCGTAAATGGTTCGTGGGGCTATCCGTTCACTTTTCTAATTTTTAAAAACGAATTTAATTGTGTTGCCTAACCTAACTCAACCTAACCTAACCTTGTCATGAATGGTTCCTGGGGCTATCCGTGCTTTTTTCTAGTTTTATAAACGAATTTAACTATGTAGCCTAACCTAACTCAACCCAACCTAACTTTGCCGTGAATGGTTCATGGGGCTATCCGTGCATTTTTCTAATTTTATAAACGAATTTAACTATGTTGCCTAACCTAACTCAACCTAAGCTAACCTTACCGTGAATGGTTCGTCGGGATATCCGTGCATTTTTCTAATTTAAAAAACGAATTTAACTATGTTGCCTAACCTAACTCAACCTAACCTAACCTTTTCGTGAATGGTTCGTGGGGCTATCCGTGCTTTTTTCTAATTTTATAAACGAATTTAACTATGTTGCCTAACCTAACTCAACCTAACCTAACCTTGCCGTGAATGGTTCGTGGGGTTATCCGTGCATTTTACTAATTTTAAAAACGAGTTTCACTATGTTGCCTAACCTAACTAAACATAATCTAACCTTTTCGTGAATGATTCGTGGGGCTATCCTTGAATTTTACTAATTTTTATAAACGAATTTAACTATGTTGCCTAACCTAACTCAACCTAACCTAACCTTTTCGTGAATGGTTTGTGGGGCTATCCGTGCTTTTTTCTAATTTTATAAACGAATTTAACTATGTTGCCTAACCTAACTCAACCTAACCTAACCTTGTCGTAAATGGTTCGTGGGGCTATCCGTGCTTTTTTCTAATTTATTAAAACGAATTTAACTATGTTGCCTAACCTAACTCAACCTAACCTAACCTTGTCGTGAATGGTTCGTGGGGCTATCCGTGCTTTTTTCTAGTTTTATAAACGAATTTAACTATGTTGCCTAACCTAACTCAACCCAACCTAACCTTGCCGTGAATGGTTCGTGGGGCTATCCGTGCTTTTTTCTAATTTTATAAACGAATTTAACTATGTTGCCTAACCTAACTCAACCTAACCTAACCTTGTCGTGAATGGTTCGTGGGGCTCTACGTGCTTTTTTGTAATTTTATAAAACGAATTTAACTATGTTGCTTAACCTAACTCAACCTAACTTAACCTTGCCGTGAATGGTTCGTGGGGCTATCCGTGCTTCTTTGTAATTTTTTAAAACGAATTTAACTATGTTGCCTAACCTAACTCAACCTAACCTAACCTTGCCGTCAATGGTTCGTGGGGCTATCCGTGATTTTTTCTAATTTTATAAACGAATTTACCTATGTTGCCTAACCTAACTCAACCTAACCTAACCTTGTCGTGAATGGTTCGTGGGGCTATCCAAGCATTTTTCTAATTTTTGAAACGAAATTAACTATGTTGCCTAACCTAACTCAACCTAACCTAACCTTCTCGTGAGTGGTACGTGGGGCTATCCGTGCATTCCTTTCTAATTTTTAAAACGATTTTAACTATGTTGCCTAACCTAACTCAACCTAACCTAACCTTGCCGTTAATGGTTCGTGGGGATATCCGTGATTTTTTCAAATTTTATAAACGAATTTAACTATGTTGCCTAACCTAACTCAACCTAACCTTGTCGTGAATGGTTCGTGGGGCTATCCGAGCATTTCTTCTAGTTTCAAAAACGAATTTAACTATGTTGCCTAACCTAACTCAACCTAACCTAACCTTGCCGTGAATGGTACGTGGGGCTATCCTTGTATTCCTTTCTAATTTTTAAAACGATTTTAACTATCTTGCCTAACCTAACTCAACCTAACCTAACCTTGCCGTGAATGGTTCGTGGGGCTATCCATGCATTTTTCTTATTTTTGAAACGAAATTAACTATGTTGCCTAACCTAACTCAACCTAACCTAACCTTGCCGTGAAAGGTTCGTGGGGCTATACTCTTTTTTTCTAATTTTATAAACGAATTTTACTATGTAGCCTAACCTAACTCAACCTATCCTAACCTTGTCGTGAATGGTTCGTGGGGCTATCCGTGCTTTTTTCTAATTTTATAAACGAATTTAACTATGTAGCTTAACCTAACTCAACCTAACCTAACCTTGCCGTGAATGGTTCGTCGGGCTATCCGTGCATTTTTCTAATTTTATAAAACGAATTTAACTATGTTGCCTAACCTAACTCAACCTAACCTAACCTTGCCGTGAATGGTTCGTGGGGTTCTACGTGCTTTCTTCTAATTTTATAAACGAATTTAACTATGTTGCCTAACCTAACTCAACCTATCCTAACCTTGTCGTGAATGGTTCGTGGGGCTATCCGTGCTTTTTTCTAATTTTATAAACGAATTTAACTATGTAGCTTAACCTAACTCAACCTAACCTAACCTTGCCGTGAATGGTTCGTCGGGCTATCCGTGCATTTTTCTAATTTTATAAAACGAATTTAACTATGTTGCCTAACCTAACTCAACCTAACCTAACCTTGCCGTGAATGGTTCGTGGGGTTCTACGTGCTTTCTTCTAATTTTATAAACGAAATTAACTATGTTGCCTAACCTAACTCAACCTAACCTAACCTTCTCGTGAGTGGTTCGTGGGGCTATCCGTGCATTCCTTTCTAATTTTTAAAACGATTTTAACTATGTTGCCTAACCTAACTCATCCTAACCTAACCTTGCCGTGAATAGTTCGTGGGGCAATCCCTGCATTTTTCTAATTTTTAAAACGATTTTAACTATGTTGCCCAACCAAACTCAACCTAACCTAACCTTACCGTGAATAGTTCGTGGGGCTATCCCTGCATTTTTCTAATTTTTAAAAACAAATTTAACTATCTTGCCTAAATTAACTCAACCTAACGTAACCTTGCCGTGGATGGTTCGTGGGGCTATCCGAGCTTTTCTTCTAGTTTCAAAAACGAATTTACCTATGTTGCCTAACCTAACTCAACCTAACCTAACCTTGCCGTGAATGGTACGTGGGGCTATCCTTGTATTCCTTTCTAATTTTTAAAACGATTTTAACTATCTTTCCTAACCTAACTCAACCTAACCTAACCTTGCCGTGAATGGTTCGTGGGGCTATACTCTTTTTTTTAATTTTATAAACGAATATTACTATGTAGCCTAACCTAACTCAACCTATCCTAACCTTGTCGTGAATGGTTCGTGGGGCTATCCGTGTTTTTTCTAATTTTATAAACGAATTTAACTATGTAGCTTAACCTAACTCAACCTAACCTAACCTTGCCGTGAATGGTTCGTCGGGCTATCCGTGCATTTTTCTAATTTTATAAAACGAATTTAACTATGTTGCCTAACCTAACTCAACCTAACCTAACCTTGCCGTGAATGGTTCGTGGGGCTCTACGTGCTTTCTTCTAATTTTATAAACGAATTTAACTATGTTGCCTAACCTAACTCAACCTAACCTAACCTTGTGAATGGTTCGTGGGGCTGTCAGTGCTTTTTTCTAATTTTATATACGAATTTAACTGTGTTGCCTAACATAACTCAACCTAACCTAACCTTGCCTTGAATGGTTCGTGGGGCTATCCGTGCTTTTTTTTTTATAAACGAATTTAACTATGTAGCCTAACCTAACTCAACCTAAACTAACCTTGTCGTGAATGGTTCCTGGGGCTATCCGTGCTTTTTTCTAATTTTATAAACGAATTTAAATATGTTGCCTAACCTAACTCCACCTAACCTAACCTTGTCGTAAATGGTTCGTGGGGCTATCCGTTCACTTTTCTAATTTTTAAAAACGAATTTAATTGTGTTGCCTAACCTAACTCAACCTAACCTAACCTTGTCATGAATGGTTCCTGGGGCTATCCGTGCTTTTTTCTAGTTTTATAAACGAATTTAACTATGTAGCCTAACCTAACTCAACCCAACCTAACTTTGCCATGAATGGTTCGTGGGGCTATCCGTGCATTTTTCTAATTTTATAAACGAATTTAACTATGTTGCCTAACCTAACTCAACCTAACCTAACCTTGCCGTGAATGGTTCGTCGGGATATCCGTGCATTTTTCTAATTTAAAAAACGAATTTAACTATGTTGCCTAACCTAACTCAACCTAACCTAACCTTTTCATGAATGGTTCGTGGGGCTATCCGTGCTTTTTTCTAATTTTATAAACGAATTTAACTATGTTGCCTAACCTAACTCAACCTAACCTAACCTTGCCGTGAATGGTTCGTGGGGTTATCCGTGCATTTTACTAATTTTTAAAAACGAGTTTCACTATGTTGCCTAACCTAACTAAACATAATCTAACCTTTTCGTGAATGATTCGTGGGGCTATCCTTGAATTTTACTAATTTTTATAAACGAATTTAACTATGTTGCCTAACCTAACTCAACCTAACCTAACCTTTTCGTGAATGGTTTGTGGGGCTATCCGTGCTTTTTTCTAATTTTATAAACGAATTTAACTATGTTGCCTAACCTAACTCAACCTAACCTAACCTTGTCGTAAATGGTTCGTGGGGCTATCCGTGCTTTTTTCTAATTTATTAAAACGAATTTTTCTCTGTTGCCTAACCTAACTCAACCTAACCTAACCTTGTCGTGAATGGTTCGTGGGGCTATCCGTGCTTTTTTCTAGTTTTATAAACGAATTTAACTATGTTGCCTAACCTAACTCAACCTAACCTAACCTTGCCGTGAATGGTTCGTGGGGCTATCCGTGCTTTTTTCTAATTTTATAAACGAATTTAACTATGTTGCCTAACCTAACTCAACCTAACCTAACCTTGTAGTGAATGGTTCGTGGGGCTCTACGTGCTTTTTTGTAATTTTATAAAACGAATTTAACTATGTTGCCTAACCTAACTCAACCTAACTTAACCTTGCCGTGAATGGTTCGTGGGGCTATCCGTGCTTTTTTGTAATTTTTTAAAACGAATTTAACTATGTTGATTAACCTAACTCAACCTAACCTAACCTTGCCGTGAATGGTTCGTGGGGCTATGCGTGATTTTTTCTAATTTTATAAACGAATTTAACTATGTTGCCTAACCTAACTCAACCTAACCTAACCTTGTCGTGAATGGTTCGTGGGGCTATCCATGCATTTTTCTAATTTTTGAAACGAAATTAACTATGTTGCCTAACCTAACTCAACCTAACCTAACCTTCTCGTGAATGGTTCGTGGGGCTATCCGTGCATTCCTTTCTAATTTTTAAAACGATTTAAACTATGTTGCCTAACCTAACTCAACCAAACCTAACCTTGCCGTGAATAGTTCGTGGGGCTATCCCTGCATTTTTCTAATTTTTAAAACGATTTTAACTTCGTTGCCCAACCAAACTCAACCTAACCTAACCTTACCGTGAATAGTTCGTGGGGCTATCCCTGCATTTTTCTAATTTTTAAAAACAAATTTAACTATGTTGCCTAAATTAACTCAACCTAACGTAACCTTGCCGTGAATGGTTCGTGGGGCTATCCGAGAATTTCCTCTAGTTTCAAAAACGAATTTAACTATGTTGCCTAACCTAACTCAACCTAACCTAACCTTCCCGTGAATGGTACGTGGGGCTATCCTTGTATTCCTTTCTAATTTTTAAAACGATTTTAACTATCTTGCCTAACCTAACTCAATCTAACCTAACCTTGCCGTGAATGGTTCGTGGGGCTATACTCTTTTTTCTAATTTTATAAACGTATTTTACTATGTAGCCTAACCTAACTCAACCTAACCTAACCTTCTCGTGAATGGTTCGTGGGGCTATCCGTGCTTTTTTCTAATTTTATAAACGAATTTAACTATGTAGCTTAACCTAACTCAACCTAACCTAACCTTGCCGTGAATGGTTCGTCGGGCTATCCGTGCATTTTTCTAGTTTTATAAACGAATTTAACTACGTTGCCTAACCTAACTCAACTTATCCTAACCTTGCCGTGAATGGTTCGTGGGGCTATCCGTGCTTTTTTCTAATTTTATAAACGAATTTAACTATGTTGCCTAACCTAACTCAACCTAACCTAACCTTGTCGTGAATGGTTCGTGGGGCTCTACGTGCTTTTTTGTAATTTTATAAAACGAATTTAACTATGTTGCCTAACCTAACTCAACCTAACTTAACCTTGTCGTGAATGGTTCGTGGGGCTATCCGTGCTTTTTTGTAATTTTTTTAAACGAATTTAACTATGTTGCCTAACCTAACTCAACCTAACCTAACCTTGCCGTCAATGGTTCGTGGGGCTATCCGTGATTTTTTCTAATTTTATAAACGAATTTACCTATGTTGCCTAACCTAACTCAACCTAACCTTGTCGTGAATGGTTCGTGGGGCTATCCAAGCATTTTTCTAATTTTTGAAACGAAATTAACTATGTTGCCTAACCTAACTCAACCTAACCTAACCTTCTCGTGAGTGGTACGTGGGGCTATCCGTGCATTCCTTTCTAATTTTTAAAACGATTTTAACTATGTTGCCTAACCTAACTCAACCTAACCTAACCTTGCCGTTAATGGTTCGTGGGGATATCCGTGATTTTTTCAAATTTTATAAACGAATTTAACTATGTTGCCTAACCTAACTCAACCTAACCTTGTCGTGAATGGTTCGTGGGGCTATCCGAGCATTTCTTCTAGTTTCAAAAACGAATTTAACTATGTTGCCTAACCTAACTCAACCTAACCTAACCTTGCCGTGAATGGTACGTGGGGCTATCCTTGTATTCCTTTCTAATTTTTAAAACGATTTTAACTATCTTGCCTAACCTAACTCAACCTAACCTAACCTTGCCGTGAATGGTTCGTGGGGCTATCCATGCATTTTTCTAATTTTTGAAACGAAATTAACTATGTTGCCTAACCTAACTCAACCTAACCTAACCTTGCCGTGAAAGGTTCGTGGGGCTATACTCTTTTTTTCTAATTTTATAAACGAATTTTACTATGTAGCCTAACCTAACTCAACCTATCCTAACCTTGTCGTGAATGGTTCGTGGGGCTATCCGTGCTTTTTTCTAATTTTATAAACGAATTTAACTATGTAGCTTAACCTAACTCAACCTAACCTAACCTTGCCGTGAATGGTTCGTCGGGCTATCCGTGCATTTTTCTAATTTTATAAAACGAATTTAACTATGTTGCCTAACCTAACTCAACCTAACCTAACCTTGCCGTGAATGGTTCGTGGGGTTCTACGTGCTTTCTTCTAATTTTATAAACGAATTTAACTATGTTGCCTAACCTAACTCAACCTAACCTAACCTTGTGAATGGTTCGTGGGGCTGTCCGTGCTTTTTTCTAATTTTATATACGAATTTAACTGTGTTGCCTAACATAACTCAACCTAACCTAACCTTGCCTTGAATGGTTCGTGGGGCTATCCGTGCTTTTTTCTAATTTTATAAACGAATTTAACTATGTAGCCTAACCTAACTCAACCTAAACTAACCTTGTCGTGAATGGTTCGTGGGGCTATCCGTGCTTTTTTCTAATTTTATAAACGAATTTAAATATGTTGCCTAACCTAACTCCACCTAACCTAACCTTGTCGTAAATGGTTCGTGGGGCTATCCGTTCACTTTTCTAATTTTTAAAAACGAATTTAATTGTGTTGCCTAACCTAACTCAACCTAACCTAACCTTGTCATGAATGGTTCCTGGGGCTATCCGTGCTTTTTTCTAGTTCTATAAACGAATTTAACTATGTAGCCTAACCTAACTCAACCCAACCTAACTTTGCCGTGAATGGTTCGTGGGGCTATCCGTGTATTTTTCTAAATTTATAAACGAATTTAACTATGTTGCCTAACCTAACTCAACCTAACCTAACCTTGCCGTGAATGGTTCGTCGGGATATCCGTGCATTTTTCTAATTTAAAAAACGAATTTAACTATGTTGCCTAACCTAAATCAACCTAACCTAACCTTTTCGTGAATGGTTCGTGGGGCTATCCGTGCTTTTTTCTAATTTTATAAACGAATTTAACTATGTTGCCTAACCTAACTCAACCTAACCTAACCTTGCCGTGAATGGTTCGTGGGGTTATCCGTGCTTTTTTCTAATTTTATAAACGAATTTAACTATGTTGCCTAACCTAACTCAACCTAACCTAACCTTGCCGTGAATGGTTCGTGGGGTTATCCGTGCATTTTACTAATTTTTAAAAACGAGTTTCACTATGTTGCCTAAACTAACTAAACATAATCTAACCTTTTCGTGAATGATTCGTGGGGCTATCCTTGAATTTTACTAATTTTTATAAACGAATTTAACTATGTTGCCTAACCTAACTCAACCTAACCTAACCTTTTCGTGAATGGTTCGTGGGGCTATCCGTGCTTTTTTCTAATTTTATAAACGAATTTATCTATGTTGCCTAACCTAACTCAACCTAACCTAACCTTGTCGTAAATGGTTCGTGGGGCTATCCGTGCTTTTTTCTAATTTATTAAAACGAATTTAACTATGTTGCCTAACCTAACTCAACCTAACCTAACCTTGTCGTGAATGGTTCGTGGGGCTATCCGTGCTTTTTTCTAGTTTTATAAACGAATTTAACTATGTTGCCTAACCTAACTCAACCTAACTTAACCTTGCCGTGAATGGTTCGTGGGGCTATCCGTGCTTTTTTCTAATTTTATAAACGAATTTAACTATGTTGCCTAACCTAACTCAACCTAACCTAACCTTGTCGTGAATGGTTCGTGGGGCTCTACGTGCTTTTTTGTAATTTTATAAAACGAATTTAACTATGTTGCCTAACCTAACTCAACCTAACTTAACCTTGCCGTGAATGGTTCGTGGGGCTATCCGTGCTTTTTTGTATTTTTTTAAAACAAATTTAACTATGTTGATTAACCTAACTCAACCTAACCTAACCTTGCCGTGAATGGTTCGTGGGGCTATCCGTGATTTTTTCTAATTTTATAAACGAATTTAACTATGTTGCCTAACCTAACTCAACCTAACCTAACCTTGTCGTGAATGGTTCGTGGGGCTATCCATGCATTTTTCTAATTTTTGAAACGAAATTAACTATGTTGCCTAACCTAACTCAACCTAACCTAACCTTCTCGTGAATGGTTCGTGGGGCTATCCGTGCATTCCTTTCTAATTTTTAAAACGATTTTAACTATGTTGCCTAACCTAACTCAACCAAACCTAACCTTGCCGTGAATAGTTCGTGGGGCTATCCTTGCATTTTTCCAATTTTTAAAACGATTTTAACTTCGTTGCCCAACCAAACTCAACCTAACCTAACCTTACCGTGAATAGTTCGTGGGGCTATCCCTGCATTTTTCTAATTTTTAAAAACAAATTTAACTATGTTGCCTAAATTAACTCAACCTAACGTAACCTTGCCGTGAATGGTTCGTGGGGCTATCCGAGCATTTCTTCTAATTTCAAAAACGAATTTAACTATGTTGCCTAACCTAACTCAACCTAACCTAACCTTGCCGTGAATGGTACGTGGGGCTATCCTTGTATTCCTTTCTAATTTTTAAACGATTTTAACTATCTTGCCTAACCTAACTCAATCTAACCTAACTTTGCCGTGAATGGTTCGTGGGGCTATACTCTTTTTTCTAATTTTATAAACGTATTTTACTATGTAGCCTAACCTAACTCAACCTAACCTAACCTTGTCGTGAATGGTTCGTGGGGCTATCCGTGCTTTTTTCTAATTTTATAAACGAATTTAACTATGTAGCTTAACCTAACTCAACCTAACCTAACCTTGCCGTGAATGGTTCGTCGGGCTATCCGTGCATTTTTCTAGTTTTATAAACGAATTTAACTATGTTGCCTAACCTAACTCAACCTAACCTAACCTTGCCGTGAATGGTTCGTGGGGCTATCCGTGCTTTTTTCTAATTTTATAAACGAATTTAACTATGTTGCCTAACCTAACTCAACCTAACCTAACCTTGTCGTGAATGGTTCGTGGGGCTCTACGTGCTTTTATGTAATTTTATAAAACGAATTTAACTATGTTGCCTAACCTAACTCAACCTAACTTAACCTTGTCGTGAATGGTTCGTGGGGCTATCCGTGCTTTTTTGTAATTTTTTTAAACGAATTTAACTATGTTGCCTAACCTATCTCAACCTAACCTAACCTTGCCGTCAATGGTTCGTGTGGCTATCCGTGATTTTTTCTAATTTTATAAACGAATTTAACTATGTTGCCTAACCTAACTCAACCTAACCTAACCTTGTCGTGAATGGTTCGTGGGGCTATCCAAGCATTTTTCTAATTTTTGAAACGAAATTAACTATGTTGCCTAACCTAACTCAACCTAACCTAACCTTCTCGTGAGTGGTTCGTGGGGCTATCCGTGCATTCCTTTCTAATTTTTAAAACGATTTTAACTATGTTGCCTAACCTAACTCAACCTAACCTAACCTTGCCGTTAATGGTTCGTGGGGCTATCCGTGATTTTTTCTAATTTTATAAACGAATTTAACTATGTTGATTAACCTAACTCAACCTAACCTAACCTTGCCGTGAATGGTTCGTGGGGCTATCCGAACATTTCTTCTAGTTTCAAAAACGAATTTAACTATGTTGCCTAACCTAACTCAACCTAACCTAACCTTGCCGTGAATGGTACGTGGGGCTATCCTTGAATTCCTTTCTAATTTTTAAAACGATTTTAACTATCTTGCCTAACCTAACTCAACCTAACCTAACCTTGCCGTGAATGGTTCGTGGGGCTATACTCTTTATTTCTAATTTTATAAACGAATTTTACAATGTAGCCTAACCTAACTCAACCTAACCTAACCTTGTCGTGAATGGTTCGTGGAGCTATCCGTGCTTTTTTCTAATTTTATAAACGAATTTAACTATGTAGCTTAACCTAACTCAACATAACCTAACCTTGTCGTGAATGGTTCGTGGGGCTATCCGTGCTTTTTTCTAATTTTATAAACGAATTTAACTATGTAGCTTAACCTAACTCAACCTAACCTAACCTTGCCGTGAATGGTTCGTCGGGCTATCCGTGCATTTTTCTAATTTTATAAAACGAATTTATCTATGTAGCCTAACCTAACTCAACCTAACATAACCTTGCCGTGAATGGTTCGTGGGGCTCTACGTGCTTTCTTCTAATTTTATAAACGAATTTAACTATGTTGCCTAACCTAACTCAACCTAACCTAACCTTGTCGTGAATGGTTCGTGGGGCTATCCGTGCTTTTTTATAATTTTATAAACGAATTTAACTATGTTGCCTAACCTAACTCAACCTAACCTAACCTTGTCGTGAATGGTTCGTGGGGCTATCCGTCCCTTTTTTCTAATTTTATAAACGAATTTAACTATGTTGCCTAACCTAACTCAACCTAACCCAACCTTGTCGTGAATGGTTCGTGGGGCTATCCGTGCTTTTTTCTAATTTTATAAACGAATTTCACTATGTTGCCTAACCTAACTCAATCTAACCTAACCTTGCCGTGAGTGGTTCGTTTAGCTATCCGTGCTTTTTTCTAATTTTATAAACGAATTTAACTATGTTGCCTAACCTAACTCAACCTAACCTAACCTTGTCGTGAATGGTTCGTGGGGCTATCCATGCATTTTTCTAATTTTTGAAACGAAATTAACTATGTTGCCTAACCTAACTCAACCTAACCTAACCTTGTCGTGAATGGTTCGTGGGGCTATCCGTGCTTTTTTCTAGTTTTATAAACGAATTTAACTATGTTGCCTAACCTAACTCAACCTAACTTAACCTTGCCGTGAATGGTTCGTGGGGCTATCCGTGCTTTTTTCTAATTTTATAAACGAATTTAACTATGTTGCCTAACCTAACTCAACCTAACCTAACCTTGTCGTGAATGGTTCGTGGGGCTCTACGTGCTTTTTTGTAATTTTATAAAACGAATTTAACTATGTTGCCTAACCTAACTCAACCTAACTTAACCTTGCCGTGAATGGTTCGTGGGGCTATCCGTGCTTTTTTGTATTTTTTTAAAACAAATTTAACTATGTTGATTAACCTAACTCAACCTAACCTAACCTTGCCGTGAATGGTTCGTGGGGCTATCCGTGATTTTTTCTAATTTTATAAACGAATTTAACTATGTTGCCTAACCTAACTCAACCTAACCTAACCTTGTCGTGAATGGTTCGTGGGGCTATCCATGCATTTTTCTAATTTTTGAAACGAAATTAACTATGTTGCCTAACCTAACTCAACCTAACCTAACCTTCTCGTGAATGGTTCGTGGGGCTATCCGTGCATTCCTTTCTAATTTTTAAAACGATTTTAACTATGTTGCCTAACCTAACTCAACCAAACCTAACCTTGCCGTGAATAGTTCGTGGGGCTATCCTTGCATTTTTCCAATTTTTAAAACGATTTTAACTTCGTTGCCCAACCAAACTCAACCTAACCTAACCTTACCGTGAATAGTTCGTGGGGCTATCCCTGCATTTTTCTAATTTTTAAAAACAAATTTAACTATGTTGCCTAAATTAACTCAACCTAACGTAACCTTGCCGTGAATGGTTCGTGGGGCTATCCGAGAATTTCCTCTAGTTTCAAAAACGAATTTAACTATGTTGCCTAACCTAACTCAACCTAACCTAACCTTCCCGTGAATGGTACGTGGGGCTATCCTTGTATTCCTTTCTAATTTTTAAAACGATTTTAACTATCTTGCCTAACCTAACTCAATCTAACCTAACCTTGCCGTGAATGGTTCGTGGGGCTATACTCTTTTTTCTAATTTTATAAACGTATTTTACTATGTAGCCTAACCTAACTCAACCTAACCTAACCTTCTCGTGAATGGTTCGTGGGGCTATCCGTGCTTTTTTCTAATTTTATAAACGAATTTAACTATGTAGCTTAACCTAACTCAACCTAACCTAACCTTGCCGTGAATGGTTCGTCGGGCTATCCGTGCATTTTTCTAGTTTTATAAACGAATTTAACTACGTTGCCTAACCTAACTCAACTTATCCTAACCTTGCCGTGAATGGTTCGTGGGGCTATCCGTGCTTTTTTCTAATTTTATAAACGAATTTAACTATGTTGCCTAACCTAACTCAACCTAACCTAACCTTGTCGTGAATGGTTCGTGGGGCTCTACGTGCTTTTTTGTAATTTTATAAAACGAATTTAACTATGTTGCCTAACCTAACTCAACCTAACTTAACCTTGTCGTGAATGGTTCGTGGGGCTATCCGTGCTTTTTTGTAATTTTTTTAAACGAATTTAACTATGTTGCCTAACCTAACTCAACCTAACCTAACCTTGCCGTCAATGGTTCGTGGGGCTATCCGTGATTTTTTCTAATTTTATAAACGAATTTACCTATGTTGCCTAACCTAACTCAACCTAACCTTGTCGTGAATGGTTCGTGGGGCTATCCAAGCATTTTTCTAATTTTTGAAACGAAATTAACTATGTTGCCTAACCTAACTCAACCTAACCTAACCTTCTCGTGAGTGGTACGTGGGGCTATCCGTGCATTCCTTTCTAATTTTTAAAACGATTTTAACTATGTTGCCTAACCTAACTCAACCTAACCTAACCTTGCCGTTAATGGTTCGTGGGGATATCCGTGATTTTTTCAAATTTTATAAACGAATTTAACTATGTTGCCTAACCTAACTCAACCTAACCTTGTCGTGAATGGTTCGTGGGGCTATCCGAGCATTTCTTCTAGTTTCAAAAACGAATTTAACTATGTTGCCTAACCTAACTCAACCTAACCTAACCTTGCCGTGAATGGTACGTGGGGCTATCCTTGTATTCCTTTCTAATTTTTAAAACGATTTTAACTATCTTGCCTAACCTAACTCAACCTAACCTAACCTTGCCGTGAATGGTTCGTGGGGCTATCCATGCATTTTTCTAATTTTTGAAACGAAATTAACTATGTTGCCTAACCTAACTCAACCTAACCTAACCTTGCCGTGAAAGGTTCGTGGGGCTATACTCTTTTTTTCTAATTTTATAAACGAATTTTACTATGTAGCCTAACCTAACTCAACCTATCCTAACCTTGTCGTGAATGGTTCGTGGGGCTATCCGTGCTTTTTTCTAATTTTATAAACGAATTTAACTATGTAGCTTAACCTAACTCAACCTAACCTAACCTTGCCGTGAATGGTTCGTCGGGCTATCCGTGCATTTTTCTAATTTTATAAAACGAATTTAACTATGTTGCCTAACCTAACTCAACCTAACCTAACCTTGCCGTGAATGGTTCGTGGGGTTCTACGTGCTTTCTTCTAATTTTATAAACGAATTTAACTATGTTGCCTAACCTAACTCAACCTAACCTAACCTTGTGAATGGTTCGTGGGGCTGTCCGTGCTTTTTTCTAATTTTATATACGAATTTAACTGTGTTGCCTAACATAACTCAACCTAACCTAACCTTGCCTTGAATGGTTCGTGGGGCTATCCGTGCTTTTTTCTAATTTTATAAACGAATTTAACTATGTAGCCTAACCTAACTCAACCTAAACTAACCTTGTCGTGAATGGTTCGTGGGGCTATCCGTGCTTTTTTCTAATTTTATAAACGAATTTAAATATGTTGCCTAACCTAACTCCACCTAACCTAACCTTGTCGTAAATGGTTCGTGGGGCTATCCGTTCACTTTTCTAATTTTTAAAAACGAATTTAATTGTGTTGCCTAACCTAACTCAACCTAACCTAACCTTGTCATGAATGGTTCCTGGGGCTATCCGTGCTTTTTTCTAGTTCTATAAACGAATTTAACTATGTAGCCTAACCTAACTCAACCCAACCTAACTTTGCCGTGAATGGTTCGTGGGGCTATCCGTGTATTTTTCTAAATTTATAAACGAATTTAACTATGTTGCCTAACCTAACTCAACCTAACCTAACCTTGCCGTGAATGGTTCGTCGGGATATCCGTGCATTTTTCTAATTTAAAAAACGAATTTAACTATGTTGCCTAACCTAAATCAACCTAACCTAACCTTTTCGTGAATGGTTCGTGGGGCTATCCGTGCTTTTTTCTAATTTTATAAACGAATTTAACTATGTTGCCTAACCTAACTCAACCTAACCTAACCTTGCCGTGAATGGTTCGTGGGGTTATCCGTGCTTTTTTCTAATTTTATAAACGAATTTAACTATGTTGCCTAACCTAACTCAACCTAACCTAACCTTGCCGTGAATGGTTCGTGGGGTTATCCGTGCATTTTACTAATTTTTAAAAACGAGTTTCACTATGTTGCCTAAACTAACTAAACATAATCTAACCTTTTCGTGAATGATTCGTGGGGCTATCCTTGAATTTTACTAATTTTTATAAACGAATTTAACTATGTTGCCTAACCTAACTCAACCTAACCTAACCTTTTCGTGAATGGTTCGTGGGGCTATCCGTGCTTTTTTCTAATTTTATAAACGAATTTATCTATGTTGCCTAACCTAACTCAACCTAACCTAACCTTGTCGTAAATGGTTCGTGGGGCTATCCGTGCTTTTTTCTAATTTATTAAAACGAATTTAACTATGTTGCCTAACCTAACTCAACCTAACCTAACCTTGTCGTGAATGGTTCGTGGGGCTATCCGTGCTTTTTTCTAGTTTTATAAACGAATTTAACTATGTTGCCTAACCTAACTCAACCTAACTTAACCTTGCCGTGAATGGTTCGTGGGGCTATCCGTGCTTTTTTCTAATTTTATAAACGAATTTAACTATGTTGCCTAACCTAACTCAACCTAACCTAACCTTGTCGTGAATGGTTCGTGGGGCTCTACGTGCTTTTTTGTAATTTTATAAAACGAATTTAACTATGTTGCCTAACCTAACTCAACCTAACTTAACCTTGCCGTGAATGGTTCGTGGGGCTATCCGTGCTTTTTTGTATTTTTTTAAAACAAATTTAACTATGTTGATTAACCTAACTCAACCTAACCTAACCTTGCCGTGAATGGTTCGTGGGGCTATCCGTGATTTTTTCTAATTTTATAAACGAATTTAACTATGTTGCCTAACCTAACTCAACCTAACCTAACCTTGTCGTGAATGGTTCGTGGGGCTATCCATGCATTTTTCTAATTTTTGAAACGAAATTAACTATGTTGCCTAACCTAACTCAACCTAACCTAACCTTCTCGTGAATGGTTCGTGGGGCTATCCGTGCATTCCTTTCTAATTTTTAAAACGATTTTAACTATGTTGCCTAACCTAACTCAACCAAACCTAACCTTGCCGTGAATAGTTCGTGGGGCTATCCTTGCATTTTTCCAATTTTTAAAACGATTTTAACTTCGTTGCCCAACCAAACTCAACCTAACCTAACCTTACCGTGAATAGTTCGTGGGGCTATCCCTGCATTTTTCTAATTTTTAAAAACAAATTTAACTATGTTGCCTAAATTAACTCAACCTAACGTAACCTTGCCGTGAATGGTTCGTGGGGCTATCCGAGCATTTCTTCTAATTTCAAAAACGAATTTAACTATGTTGCCTAACCTAACTCAACCTAACCTAACCTTGCCGTGAATGGTACGTGGGGCTATCCTTGTATTCCTTTCTAATTTTTAAACGATTTTAACTATCTTGCCTAACCTAACTCAATCTAACCTAACTTTGCCGTGAATGGTTCGTGGGGCTATACTCTTTTTTCTAATTTTATAAACGTATTTTACTATGTAGCCTAACCTAACTCAACCTAACCTAACCTTGTCGTGAATGGTTCGTGGGGCTATCCGTGCTTTTTTCTAATTTTATAAACGAATTTAACTATGTAGCTTAACCTAACTCAACCTAACCTAACCTTGCCGTGAATGGTTCGTCGGGCTATCCGTGCATTTTTCTAGTTTTATAAACGAATTTAACTATGTTGCCTAACCTAACTCAACCTAACCTAACCTTGCCGTGAATGGTTCGTGGGGCTATCCGTGCTTTTTTCTAATTTTATAAACGAATTTAACTATGTTGCCTAACCTAACTCAACCTAACCTAACCTTGTCGTGAATGGTTCGTGGGGCTCTACGTGCTTTTATGTAATTTTATAAAACGAATTTAACTATGTTGCCTAACCTAACTCAACCTAACTTAACCTTGTCGTGAATGGTTCGTGGGGCTATCCGTGCTTTTTTGTAATTTTTTTAAACGAATTTAACTATGTTGCCTAACCTATCTCAACCTAACCTAACCTTGCCGTCAATGGTTCGTGTGGCTATCCGTGATTTTTTCTAATTTTATAAACGAATTTAACTATGTTGCCTAACCTAACTCAACCTAACCTAACCTTGTCGTGAATGGTTCGTGGGGCTATCCAAGCATTTTTCTAATTTTTGAAACGAAATTAACTATGTTGCCTAACCTAACTCAACCTAACCTAACCTTCTCGTGAGTGGTTCGTGGGGCTATCCGTGCATTCCTTTCTAATTTTTAAAACGATTTTAACTATGTTGCCTAACCTAACTCAACCTAACCTAACCTTGCCGTTAATGGTTCGTGGGGCTATCCGTGATTTTTTCTAATTTTATAAACGAATTTAACTATGTTGATTAACCTAACTCAACCTAACCTAACCTTGCCGTGAATGGTTCGTGGGGCTATCCGAACATTTCTTCTAGTTTCAAAAACGAATTTAACTATGTTGCCTAACCTAACTCAACCTAACCTAACCTTGCCGTGAATGGTACGTGGGGCTATCCTTGAATTCCTTTCTAATTTTTAAAACGATTTTAACTATCTTGCCTAACCTAACTCAACCTAACCTAACCTTGCCGTGAATGGTTCGTGGGGCTATACTCTTTATTTCTAATTTTATAAACGAATTTTACAATGTAGCCTAACCTAACTCAACCTAACCTAACCTTGTCGTGAATGGTTCGTGGAGCTATCCGTGCTTTTTTCTAATTTTATAAACGAATTTAACTATGTAGCTTAACCTAACTCAACATAACCTAACCTTGTCGTGAATGGTTCGTGGGGCTATCCGTGCTTTTTTCTAATTTTATAAACGAATTTAACTATGTAGCTTAACCTAACTCAACCTAACCTAACCTTGCCGTGAATGGTTCGTCGGGCTATCCGTGCATTTTTCTAATTTTATAAAACGAATTTATCTATGTAGCCTAACCTAACTCAACCTAACATAACCTTGCCGTGAATGGTTCGTGGGGCTCTACGTGCTTTCTTCTAATTTTATAAACGAATTTAACTATGTTGCCTAACCTAACTCAACCTAACCTAACCTTGTCGTGAATGGTTCGTGGGGCTATCCGTGCTTTTTTATAATTTTATAAACGAATTTAACTATGTTGCCTAACCTAACTCAACCTAACCTAACCTTGTCGTGAATGGTTCGTGGGGCTATCCGTCCCTTTTTTCTAATTTTATAAACGAATTTAACTATGTTGCCTAACCTAACTCAACCTAACCCAACCTTGTCGTGAATGGTTCGTGGGGCTATCCGTGCTTTTTTCTAATTTTATAAACGAATTTCACTATGTTGCCTAACCTAACTCAATCTAACCTAACCTTGCCGTGAGTGGTTCGTTTAGCTATCCGTGCTTTTTTCTAATTTTATAAACGAATTTAACTATGTTGCCTAACCTAACTCAACCTAACCTAACCTTGTCGTGAATGGTTCGTGGGGCTATCCATGCATTTTTCTAATTTTTGAAACGAAATTAACTATGTTGCCTAACCTAACTCAACCTAACCTAACCTTGTCGTGAATGGTTCGTGGGGCTATCCGTGCTTTTTTCTAGTTTTATAAACGAATTTAACTATGTTGCCTAACCTAACTCAACCTAACTTAACCTTGCCGTGAATGGTTCGTGGGGCTATCCGTGCTTTTTTCTAATTTTATAAACGAATTTAACTATGTTGCCTAACCTAACTCAACCTAACCTAACCTTGTCGTGAATGGTTCGTGGGGCTCTACGTGCTTTTTTGTAATTTTATAAAACGAATTTAACTATGTTGCCTAACCTAACTCAACCTAACTTAACCTTGCCGTGAATGGTTCGTGGGGCTATCCGTGCTTTTTTGTATTTTTTTAAAACAAATTTAACTATGTTGATTAACCTAACTCAACCTAACCTAACCTTGCCGTGAATGGTTCGTGGGGCTATCCGTGATTTTTTCTAATTTTATAAACGAATTTAACTATGTTGCCTAACCTAACTCAACCTAACCTAACCTTGTCGTGAATGGTTCGTGGGGCTATCCATGCATTTTTCTAATTTTTGAAACGAAATTAACTATGTTGCCTAACCTAACTCAACCTAACCTAACCTTCTCGTGAATGGTTCGTGGGGCTATCCGTGCATTCCTTTCTAATTTTTAAAACGATTTTAACTATGTTGCCTAACCTAACTCAACCAAACCTAACCTTGCCGTGAATAGTTCGTGGGGCTATCCTTGCATTTTTCCAATTTTTAAAACGATTTTAACTTCGTTGCCCAACCAAACTCAACCTAACCTAACCTTACCGTGAATAGTTCGTGGGGCTATCCCTGCATTTTTCTAATTTTTAAAAACAAATTTAACTATGTTGCCTAAATTAACTCAACCTAACGTAACCTTGCCGTGAATGGTTCGTGGGGCTATCCGAGCATTTCTTCTAATTTCAAAAACGAATTTAACTATGTTGCCTAACCTAACTCAACCTAACCTAACCTTGCCGTGAATGGTACGTGGGGCTATCCTTGTATTCCTTTCTAATTTTTAAACGATTTTAACTATCTTGCCTAACCTAACTCAATCTAACCTAACTTTGCCGTGAATGGTTCGTGGGGCTATACTCTTTTTTCTAATTTTATAAACGTATTTTACTATGTAGCCTAACCTAACTCAACCTAACCTAACCTTGTCGTGAATGGTTCGTGGGGCTATCCGTGCTTTTTTCTAATTTTATAAACGAATTTAACTATGTAGCTTAACCTAACTCAACCTAACCTAACCTTGCCGTGAATGGTTCGTCGGGCTATCCGTGCATTTTTCTAGTTTTATAAACGAATTTAACTATGTTGCCTAACCTAACTCAACCTAACCTAACCTTGCCGTGAATGGTTCGTGGGGCTATCCGTGCTTTTTTCTAATTTTATAAACGAATTTAACTATGTTGCCTAACCTAACTCAACCTAACCTAACCTTGTCGTGAATGGTTCGTGGGGCTCTACGTGCTTTTATGTAATTTTATAAAACGAATTTAACTATGTTGCCTAACCTAACTCAACCTAACTTAACCTTGTCGTGAATGGTTCGTGGGGCTATCCGTGCTTTTTTGTAATTTTTTTAAACGAATTTAACTATGTTGCCTAACCTATCTCAACCTAACCTAACCTTGCCGTCAATGGTTCGTGTGGCTATCCGTGATTTTTTCTAATTTTATAAACGAATTTAACTATGTTGCCTAACCTAACTCAACCTAACCTAACCTTGTCGTGAATGGTTCGTGGGGCTATCCAAGCATTTTTCTAATTTTTGAAACGAAATTAACTATGTTGCCTAACCTAACTCAACCTAACCTAACCTTCTCGTGAGTGGTTCGTGGGGCTATCCGTGCATTCCTTTCTAATTTTTAAAACGATTTTAACTATGTTGCCTAACCTAACTCAACCTAACCTAACCTTGCCGTTAATGGTTCGTGGGGCTATCCGTGATTTTTTCTAATTTTATAAACGAATTTAACTATGTTGATTAACCTAACTCAACCTAACCTAACCTTGCCGTGAATGGTTCGTGGGGCTATCCGAACATTTCTTCTAGTTTCAAAAACGAATTTAACTATGTTGCCTAACCTAGCTCAACCTAACCTAACCTTGCCGTGAATGGTACGTGGGGCTATCCTTGAATTCCTTTCTAATTTTTAAAACGATTTTAACTATCTTGCCTAACCTAACTCAACCTAACCTAACCTTGCCGTGAATGGTTCGTGGGGCTATACTCTTTATTTCTAATTTTATAAACGAATTTTACAATGTAGCCTAACCTAACTCAACCTAACCTAACCTTGTCGTGAATGGTTCGTGGAGCTATCCGTGCTTTTTTCTAATTTTATAAACGAATTTAACTATGTAGCTTAACCTAACTCAACATAACCTAACCTTGTCGTGAATGGTTCGTGGGGCTATCCGTGCTTTTTTCTAATTTTATAAACGAATTTAACTATGTAGCTTAACCTAACTCAACCTAACCTAACCTTGCCGTGAATGGTTCGTCGGGCTATCCGTGCATTTTTCTAATTTTATAAAACGAATTTATCTATGTTGCCTAACCTAACTCAACCTAACATAACCTTGCCGTGAATGGTTCGTGGGGCTCTACGTGCATTCTTCTAATTTTATAAACGAATTTAACTATGTTGCCTAACCTAACTCAACCTAACCTAACCTTGTCGTGAATGGTTCGTGGGGCTATCCGTGCTTTTTTATAATTTTATAAACGAATTTAACTATGTTGCCTAACCTAACTCAACCTAACCTAACCTTGTCGTGAATGGTTCGTGGGGCTATCCGTCCCTTTTTTCTAATTTTATAAACGAATTTAACTATGTTGCCTAACCTAACTCAACCTAACCCAACCTTGTCGTGAATGGTTCGTGGGGCTATCCGTGCTTTTTTCTAATTTTATAAACGAATTTCACTATGTTGCCTAACCTAACTCAATCTAACCTAACCTTGCCGTGAGTGGTTCGTTTAGCTATCCGTGCTTTTTTCTAATTTTATAAACGAATTTAACTATGTTGCCTAACCTAACTCAACCTAACCTAACCTTGTCGTGAATGGTTCGTGGGGCTATCCATGCATTTTTCTAATTTTTGAAACGAAATTAACTATGTTGCCTAACCTAACTCAACCTAACCTAACCTTCTCGTGAGTGGTTCGTGGGGCTATCCGTGCATTCCTTTCTAATTTTTAAAACGATTTTAACTATGTTGCCTAACCTAACTCAACCTAACCTAACCTTGCCGTGAATAGTTCGTGGGGCTATCCCTGCATTTTTCTAATTTTTAAAACGATTTTAACTATGTTGCCCAACCAAACTCAACCTAACCTAACCTTACCGTGAATAGTTCGTGGGGCTATCCCTGCATTTTTCTAATTTTTAAAAACAAATTTAACTATCTTGCCTAAATTAACTCAACCTAACGTAACCTTGCCGTGAATGGTTCGTGGGGCTATCCGAGCTTTTCTTCTAGTTTCAAAAACGAATTTACCTATGTTGTCTAACCTAACTCAACCTAACCTAACCTTGCCGTGAATGGTACGTGGGGCTATCCTTGTATTCCTTTCTAATTTTTAAAACGATTTTAACTATCTTTCCTAACCTAACTCAATCTAACCTAACCTTGCCGTGAATGGTTCGTGGGGCTATACTCTTTTTTTCTAATTTTATAAACGAATTTTACTATGTAGCCTAACCTAACTCAACCTATCCTAACCTTGTCGTGAATGGTTCGTGGGGCTATCCGTGCTTTTTTCTAATTTTATAAACGAATTTAACTATGTAGCTTAACCTAACTCAACCTAACCTAACCTTGCCGTGAATGGTTCGTCGGGCTATCCGTGCATTTTTCTAATTTTATAAAACGAATTTAACTATGTTGCCTAACCTAACTCAACCTAACCTAACCTTGCCGTGAATGGTTCGTGGGGCTCTACGTGCTTTCTTCTAATTTTATAAACGAATTTAACTATGTTGCCTAACCTAACTCAACCTAACCTAACCTTGTGAATGGTTCGTGGGGCTGTCAGTGCTTTTTTCTAATTTTATATACGAATTTAACTGTGTTGCCTAACATAACTCAACCTAAACTAACCTTGTCGTGAATGGTTCGTGGGGCTATCCGTGCTTTTTTCTAATTTTATAAACGAATTTAAATATGTTGCCTAACCTAACTCCACCTAACCTAACCTTGTCGTAAATGGTTCGTGGGGCTATCCGTTCACTTTTCTAATTTTTAAAAACGAATTTAATTGTGTTGCCTAACCTAACTCAACCTAACCTAACCTTGTCATGAATGGTTCCTGGGGCTATCCGTGCTTTTTTCTAGTTTTATAAACGAATTTAACTATGTAGCCTAACCTAACTCAACCCAACCTAACTTTGCCGTGAATGGTTCATGGGGCTATCCGTGCATTTTTCTAATTTTATAAACGAATTTAACTATGTTGCCTAACCTAACTCAACCTAAGCTAACCTTACCGTGAATGGTTCGTCGGGATATCCGTGCATTTTTCTAATTTAAAAAACGAATTTAACTATGTTGCCTAACCTAACTCAACCTAACCTAACCTTTTCGTGAATGGTTCGTGGGGCTATCCGTGCTTTTTTCTAATTTTATAAACGAATTTAACTATGTTGCCTAACCTAACTCAACCTAACCTAACCTTGCCGTGAATGGTTCGTGGGGTTATCCGTGCATTTTACTAATTTTAAAAACGAGTTTCACTATGTTGCCTAACCTAACTAAACATAATCTAACCTTTTCGTGAATGATTCGTGGGGCTATCCTTGAATTTTACTAATTTTTATAAACGAATTTAACTATGTTGCCTAACCTAACTCAACCTAACCTAACCTTTTCGTGAATGGTTTGTGGGGCTATCCGTGCTTTTTTCTAATTTTATAAACGAATTTAACTATGTTGCCTAACCTAACTCAACCTAACCTAACCTTGTCGTAAATGGTTCGTGGGGCTATCCGTGCTTTTTTCTAATTTATTAAAACGAATTTAACTATGTTGCCTAACCTAACTCAACCTAACCTAACCTTGTCGTGAATGGTTCGTGGGGCTATCCGTGCTTTTTTCTAGTTTTATAAACGAATTTAACTATGTTGCCTAACCTAACTCAACCCAACCTAACCTTGCCGTGAATGGTTCGTGGGGCTATCCGTGCTTTTTTCTAATTTTATAAACGAATTTAACTATGTTGCCTAACCTAACTCAACCTAACCTAACCTTGTCGTGAATGGTTCGTGGGGCTCTACGTGCTTTTTTGTAATTTTATAAAACGAATTTAACTATGTTGCTTAACCTAACTCAACCTAACTTAACCTTGCCGTGAATGGTTCGTGGGGCTATCCGTGCTTCTTTGTAATTTTTTAAAACGAATTTAACTATGTTGCCTAACCTAACTCAACCTAACCTAACCTTGCCGTCAATGGTTCGTGGGGCTATCCGTGATTTTTTCTAATTTTATAAACGAATTTACCTATGTTGCCTAACCTAACTCAACCTAACCTAACCTTGTCGTGAATGGTTCGTGGGGCTATCCAAGCATTTTTCTAATTTTTGAAACGAAATTAACTATGTTGCCTAACCTAACTCAACCTAACCTAACCTTCTCGTGAGTGGTACGTGGGGCTATCCGTGCATTCCTTTCTAATTTTTAAAACGATTTTAACTATGTTGCCTAACCTAACTCAACCTAACCTAACCTTGCCGTTAATGGTTCGTGGGGATATCCGTGATTTTTTCAAATTTTATAAACGAATTTAACTATGTTGCCTAACCTAACTCAACCTAACCTTGTCGTGAATGGTTCGTGGGGCTATCCGAGCATTTCTTCTAGTTTCAAAAACGAATTTAACTATGTTGCCTAACCTAACTCAACCTAACCTAACCTTGCCGTGAATGGTACGTGGGGCTATCCTTGTATTCCTTTCTAATTTTTAAAACGATTTTAACTATCTTGCCTAACCTAACTCAACCTAACCTAACCTTGCCGTGAATGGTTCGTGGGGCTATCCATGCATTTTTCTTATTTTTGAAACGAAATTAACTATGTTGCCTAACCTAACTCAACCTAACCTAACCTTGCCGTGAAAGGTTCGTGGGGCTATACTCTTTTTTTCTAATTTTATAAACGAATTTTACTATGTAGCCTAACCTAACTCAACCTATCCTAACCTTGTCGTGAATGGTTCGTGGGGCTATCCGTGCTTTTTTCTAATTTTATAAACGAATTTAACTATGTAGCTTAACCTAACTCAACCTAACCTAACCTTGCCGTGAATGGTTCGTCGGGCTATCCGTGCATTTTTCTAATTTTATAAAACGAATTTAACTATGTTGCCTAACCTAACTCAACCTAACCTAACCTTGCCGTGAATGGTTCGTGGGGTTCTACGTGCTTTCTTCTAATTTTATAAACGAATTTAACTATGTTGCCTAACCTAACTCAACCTAACCTAACCTTGTGAATGGTTCGTGGGGCTGTCCGTGCTTTTTTCTAATTTTATATACGAATTTAACTGTGTTGCCTAACATAACTCAACCTAACCTAACCTTGCCTTGAATGGTTCGTGGGGCTATCCGTGCTTTTTTCTAATTTTATAAACGAATTTAACTATGTAGCCTAACCTAACTCAACCTAAACTAACCTTGTCGTGAATGGTTCGTGGGGCTATCCGTGCTTTTTTCTAATTTTATAAACGAATTTAAATATGTTGCCTAACCTAACTCCACCTAACCTAACCTTGTCGTAAATGGTTCGTGGGGCTATCCGTTCACTTTTCTAATTTTTAAAAACGAATTTAATTGTGTTGCCTAACCTAACTCAACCTAACCTAACCTTGTCATGAATGGTTCCTGGGGCTATCCGTGCTTTTTTCTAGTTCTATAAACGAATTTAACTATGTAGCCTAACCTAACTCAACCTAACCTAACTTTGCCGTGAATGGTTCGTGGGGCTATCCGTGTATTTTTCTAAATTTATAAACGAATTTAACTATGTTGCCTAACCTAACTCAACCTAACCTAACCTTGCCGTGAATGGTTCGTCGGGATATCCGTGCATTTTTCTAATTTAAAAAACGAATTTAACTATGTTGCCTAACCTAAATCAACCTAACCTAACCTTTTCGTGAATGGTTCGTGGGGCTATCCGTGCTTTTTTCTAATTTTATAAACGAATTTAACTATGTTGCCTAACCTAACTCAACCTAACCTAACCTTGCCGTGAATGGTTCGTGGGGTTATCCGTGCTTTTTTGTAATTTTATAAACGAATTTAACTATGTTGCCTAACCTAACTCAACCTAACCTAACCTTGCCGTGAATGGTTCGTGGGGTTATCCGTGCATTTTACTAATTTTTAAAAACGAGTTTCACTATGTTGCCTAAACTAACTAAACATAATCTAACCTTTTCGTGAATGATTCGTGGGGCTATCCTTGAATTTTACTAATTTTTATAAACGAATTTAACTATGTTGCCTAACCTAACTCAACCTAACCTAACCTTTTCGTGAATGGTTCGTGGGGCTATCCGTGCTTTTTTCTAATTTTATAAACGAATTTATCTATGTTGCCTAACCTAACTCAACCTAACCTAACCTTGTCGTAAATGGTTCGTGGGGCTATCCGTGCTTTTTTCTAATTTATTAAAACGAATTTAACTATGTTGCCTAACCTAACTCAACCTAACCTAACCTTGTCGTGAATGGTTCGTGGGGCTATCCGTGCTTTTTTCTAGTTTTATAAACGAATTTAACTATGTTGCCTAACCTAACTCAACCTAACTTAACCTTGCCGTGAATGGTTCGTGGGGCTATCCGTGCTTTTTTCTAATTTTATAAACGAATTTAACTATGTTGCCTAACCTAACTCAACCTAACCTAACCTTGTCGTGAATGGTTCGTGGGGCTCTACGTGCTTTTTTGTAATTTTATAAAACGAATTTAACTATGTTGCCTAACCTAACTCAACCTAACTTAACCTTGCCGTGAATGGTTCGTGGGGCTATCCGTGCTTTTTTGTATTTTTTTAAAACAAATTTAACTATGTTGATTAACCTAACTCAACCTAACCTAACCTTGCCGTGAATGGTTCGTGGGGCTATCCGTGATTTTTTCTAATTTTATAAACGAATTTAACTATGTTGCCTAACCTAACTCAACCTAACCTAACCTTGTCGTGAATGGTTCGTGGGGCTATCCATGCATTTTTCTAATTTTTGAAACGAAATTAACTATGTTGCCTAACCTAACTCAACCTAACCTAACCTTCTCGTGAATGGTTCGTGGGGCTATCCGTGCATTCCTTTCTAATTTTTAAAACGATTTTAACTATGTTGCCTAACCTAACTCAACCAAACCTAACCTTGCCGTGAATAGTTCGTGGGGCTATCCTTGCATTTTTCCAATTTTTAAAACGATTTTAACTTCGTTGCCCAACCAAACTCAACCTAACCTAACCTTACCGTGAATAGTTCGTGGGGCTATCCCTGCATTTTTCTAATTTTTAAAAACAAATTTAACTATGTTGCCTAAATTAACTCAACCTAACGTAACCTTGCCGTGAATGGTTCGTGGGGCTATCCGAGCATTTCTTCTAATTTCAAAAACGAATTTAACTATGTTGCCTAACCTAACTCAACCTAACCTAACCTTGCCGTGAATGGTACGTGGGGCTATCCTTGTATTCCTTTCTAATTTTTAAACGATTTTAACTATCTTGCCTAACCTAACTCAATCTAACCTAACTTTGCCGTGAATGGTTCGTGGGGCTATACTCTTTTTTCTAATTTTATAAACGTATTTTACTATGTAGCCTAACCTAACTCAACCTAACCTAACCTTGTCGTGAATGGTTCGTGGGGCTATCCGTGCTTTTTTCTAATTTTATAAACGAATTTAACTATGTAGCTTAACCTAACTCAACCTAACCTAACCTTGCCGTGAATGGTTCGTCGGGCTATCCGTGCATTTTTCTAGTTTTATAAACGAATTTAACTATGTTGCCTAACCTAACTCAACCTAACCTAACCTTGCCGTGAATGGTTCGTGGGGCTATCCGTGCTTTTTTCTAATTTTATAAACGAATTTAACTATGTTGCCTAACCTAACTCAACCTAACCTAACCTTGTCGTGAATGGTTCGTGGGGCTCTACGTGCTTTTATGTAATTTTATAAAACGAATTTAACTATGTTGCCTAACCTAACTCAACCTAACTTAACCTTGTCGTGAATGGTTCGTGGGGCTATCCGTGCTTTTTTGTAATTTTTTTAAACGAATTTAACTATGTTGCCTAACCTATCTCAACCTAACCTAACCTTGCCGTCAATGGTTCGTGTGGCTATCCGTGATTTTTTCTAATTTTATAAACGAATTTAACTATGTTGCCTAACCTAACTCAACCTAACCTAACCTTGTCGTGAATGGTTCGTGGGGCTATCCAAGCATTTTTCTAATTTTTGAAACGAAATTAACTATGTTGCCTAACCTAACTCAACCTAACCTAACCTTCTCGTGAGTGGTTCGTGGGGCTATCCGTGCATTCCTTTCTAATTTTTAAAACGATTTTAACTATGTTGCCTAACCTAACTCAACCTAACCTAACCTTGCCGTTAATGGTTCGTGGGGCTATCCGTGATTTTTTCTAATTTTATAAACGAATTTAACTATGTTGATTAACCTAACTCAACCTAACCTAACCTTGCCGTGAATGGTTCGTGGGGCTATCCGAACATTTCTTCTAGTTTCAAAAACGAATTTAACTATGTTGCCTAACCTAACTCAACCTAACCTAACCTTGCCGTGAATGGTACGTGGGGCTATCCTTGAATTCCTTTCTAATTTTTAAAACGATTTTAACTATCTTGCCTAACCTAACTCAACCTAACCTAACCTTGCCGTGAATGGTTCGTGGGGCTATACTCTTTATTTCTAATTTTATAAACGAATTTTACAATGTAGCCTAACCTAACTCAACCTAACCTAACCTTGTCGTGAATGGTTCGTGGAGCTATCCGTGCTTTTTTCTAATTTTATAAACGAATTTAACTATGTAGCTTAACCTAACTCAACATAACCTAACCTTGTCGTGAATGGTTCGTGGGGCTATCCGTGCTTTTTTCTAATTTTATAAACGAATTTAACTATGTAGCTTAACCTAACTCAACCTAACCTAACCTTGCCGTGAATGGTTCGTCGGGCTATCCGTGCATTTTTCTAATTTTATAAAACGAATTTATCTATGTTGCCTAACCTAACTCAACCTAACATAACCTTGCCGTGAATGGTTCGTGGGGCTCTACGTGCTTTCTTCTAATTTTATAAACGAATTTAACTATGTTGCCTAACCTAACTCAACCTAACCTAACCTTGTCGTGAATGGTTCGTGGGGCTATCCGTGCTTTTTTATAATTTTATAAACGAATTTAACTATGTTGCCTAACCTAACTCAACCTAACCTAACCTTGTCGTGAATGGTTCGTGGGGCTATCCGTCCCTTTTTTCTAATTTTATAAACGAATTTAACTATGTTGCCTAACCTAACTCAACCTAACCCAACCTTGTCGTGAATGGTTCGTGGGGCTATCCGTGCTTTTTTCTAATTTTATAAACGAATTTCACTATGTTGCCTAACCTAACTCAATCTAACCTAACCTTGCCGTGAGTGGTTCGTTTAGCTATCCGTGCTTTTTTCTAATTTTATAAACGAATTTAACTATGTTGCCTAACCTAACTCAACCTAACCTAACCTTGTCGTGAATGGTTCGTGGGGCTATCCATGCATTTTTCTAATTTTTGAAACGAAATTAACTATGTTGCCTAACCTAACTCAACCTAACCTAACCTTCTCGTGAGTGGTTCGTGGGGCTATCCGTGCATTCCTTTCTAATTTTTAAAACGATTTTAACTATGTTGCCTAACCTAACTCAACCTAACCTAACCTTGCCGTGAATAGTTCGTGGGGCTATCCCTGCATTTTTCTAATTTTTAAAACGATTTTAACTATGTTGCCCAACCAAACTCAACCTAACCTAACCTTACCGTGAATAGTTCGTGGGGCTATCCCTGCATTTTTCTAATTTTTAAAAACAAATTTAACTATCTTGCCTAAATTAACTCAACCTAACGTAACCTTGCCGTGAATGGTTCGTGGGGCTATCCGAGCTTTTCTTCTAGTTTCAAAAACGAATTTACCTATGTTGTCTAACCTAACTCAACCTAACCTAACCTTGCCGTGAATGGTACGTGGGGCTATCCTTGTATTCCTTTCTAATTTTTAAAACGATTTTAACTATCTTTCCTAACCTAACTCAATCTAACCTAACCTTGCCGTGAATGGTTCGTGGGGCTATACTCTTTTTTTCTAATTTTATAAACGAATTTTACTATGTAGCCTAACCTAACTCAACCTATCCTAACCTTGTCGTGAATGGTTCGTGGGGCTATCCGTGCTTTTTTCTAATTTTATAAACGAATTTAACTATGTAGCTTAACCTAACTCAACCTAACCTAACCTTGCCGTGAATGGTTCGTCGGGCTATCCGTGCATTTTTCTAATTTTATAAAACGAATTTAACTATGTTGCCTAACCTAACTCAACCTAACCTAACCTTGCCGTGAATGGTTCGTGGGGCTCTACGTGCTTTCTTCTAATTTTATAAACGAATTTAACTATGTTGCCTAACCTAACTCAACCTAACCTAACCTTGTGAATGGTTCGTGGGGCTGTCAGTGCTTTTTTCTAATTTTATATACGAATTTAACTGTGTTGCCTAACATAACTCAACCTAAACTAACCTTGTCGTGAATGGTTCGTGGGGCTATCCGTGCTTTTTTCTAATTTTATAAACGAATTTAAATATGTTGCCTAACCTAACTCCACCTAACCTAACCTTGTCGTAAATGGTTCGTGGGGCTATCCGTTCACTTTTCTAATTTTTAAAAACGAATTTAATTGTGTTGCCTAACCTAACTCAACCTAACCTAACCTTGTCATGAATGGTTCCTGGGGCTATCCGTGCTTTTTTCTAGTTTTATAAACGAATTTAACTATGTAGCCTAACCTAACTCAACCCAACCTAACTTTGCCGTGAATGGTTCGTGGGGCTATCCGTGCATTTTTCTAATTTTATAAACGAATTTAACTATGTTGCCTAACCTAACTCAACCTAAGCTAACCTTACCGTGAATGGTTCGTCGGGATATCCGTGCATTTTTCTAATTTAAAAAACGAATTTAACTATGTTGCCTAACCTAACTCAACCTAACCTAACCTTTTCGTGAATGGTTCGTGGGGCTATCCGTGCTTTTTTCTAATTTTATAAACGAATTTAACTATGTTGCCTAACCTAACTCAACCTAACCTAACCTTGCCGTGAATGGTTCGTGGGGTTATCCGTGCATTTTACTAATTTTAAAAACGAGTTTCACTATGTTGCCTAACCTAACTAAACATAAT